>NW_012267255.1:12018467-12028041 GCF_000151885.1 Dipodomys ordii
GAGCGCTTGCCTTGCATGCCTGAGGCCCTGGGTTCGATTCCTCAGCACCACATAAGAAAAAAAGCCGGAAGTGGCGCTGTGGCTCAAGTGGTAGAGCACTGGCCTTGAACTGAAGAGCTGAGGGACAGCGCCCAGGCCCAGAGTTCAGGCCCCATGACCGGACCAAAAAAAAAAAAAGAAATGTACTCATTACCTTGCTCATGTAATGTAACACCTCTGTGTGGTATTTTCACAATAAAAAACTTAATATAAAAGAAAAATAATAGACATAAAACTGTCATTTTTTTGGGGGGGGTCCAGTCGTGGGGCTTGAACTCTGGGCCTGGGCACTGTCCCTCAGCTCTTCAGCTTAAGGCTAGCACTCTACTACTTGAGCCACAACGCCACTTCCGGCTTTTTTCTTTTTGCTTATGTGGTGCTGAGGAATTGAACCCAGAGCCTCAGGCATGCAAGGCAAGCGCTCTACCATTGAGCCACCTTCCCAGCCCAGACTGTCAAATTTTTATAAAGATTCTTAAATGCTTACTTTGAATTTCGATTTTTAACTTATCACAACTATTACAAGCAATAACCATTACAAACCCATCTGGCACAAGTCCATGGACCACACTTCAAGAAGTCTTACTCTGAAGCTAAACCACAATCTAATCTGGAAAGTGAATGTGAAGTAATTTTGAAATTAGAGGAACTGAGTGATTGCAGAGAAATTGAAATCAGAATAAAGTGGAGGAGGAGATTCTATGTTGCTTAAATAGTTATTCCAAGGGATATGTCTAATTTGCACTATGTAAGTTAACACATAATCAGGAGTTTTTCTTAAAATTGACATATTAAGCTTGGTGGAGTTTGTGCTAGGGATAAAACCCAGAGCCTCAAGCATACTTGGCAGGTGCTTTGCCACTGGATGATGTTTTCCTTTTGTCACCCAGCTGTTCCTGAAAACTGCTAAGTACGTGACATTGTGGTAGAGTTTGTTTTCTGCCATTACTCATTCTCTGCTGACCTGGGATCAGTGAAACCATGGAGGGCATGCTTCCTAAAGGTCTTCAAAAACCTTTACCAGGCTAATGAGCCAAGAGCCACTTTGGCTACATCCTCTTAATGTATTTTAAGAGAACTATAGGGGCTGCGAAGGTAGCTCAGCGGTGTAGAGTGCATGCCTTGCAAGCATGAGGCCCTGGGTTCGATTCCTCAGCACCACAGAAACAGAAAAAGCCAGAAGTGGTGCTGTGGTTCCAGTGGTAGAGGGCTAGCCTTAAGCTGAAGAGCTGAGGGACAGTGCCCAGGCCCAGAGTTCAGGCCCCATGACCGGCAAAAAAAAAAAAAAGAACTATATTATATTCTTCCCATAAAGGGGACAAGACAATAGAGAATACTGAGTTATGTATTTTTGTTTTATTTTTTACTTTTTTTCTAAGCTAGGACTAACTGTGTGACTCAGGCTGGCCTTTAACTTGGCTGGTCCTGTCGCAGCCTCCTGAGTGCTAGGGTTACATACTTATACCAGCATAACCTGTTGGTACATTGAACAAAGGAAAAAAAATATCTATTCTTTCTTCTTATCCCACTGAAGCTAAGTAGAGCTTTTATTAGCAGCCTATGTTCCCTAAGCTAAATCATAAGCCATTATTAACAAATATATTACAAATTCAAATACATTAGATTTTTTGAATTTTTTTAATGCCTGGCTAAATTTTTTGAATTCTTTAAAGACTTCATGCTTGACTTAGTTGAATGGTAGAGAAAAGATATTTTCTTTGAAACCATGTGTTACTACAGGACCTCTTGTTTTTCCTTACAGGAAATACTATGGTCTTTTTTTTTTTGGTTGTGGGTCTTGAACTCTGGGCCTGGGTGAGCTCTCCCTGTGCTCTTCAGTTCAAGGCTAGTAGCTCTCTACCACATGAGGCACAGTGCCACTTCTGGCTTTATCTATTTATGTGGTGCTGAGGAATTGAACTCAGGGCCTCAGGCATGCAAGGCAAGCACTCTACCACTGAGCCACCTTCCCAGCCCAATACTATGGTCTTCTAAAAACTAGAGAGCCAGGTGCCGGTAGCTTATGCCTGTAATCCTAGCTACTCAGGAGCTGAGATCTGAGGATGGAGGTTCAAAGCTAGCTGGGAAAGGAATATCTCTTAAGACTCTTTATCTACAATTAACCACCAAAAGGCTGGAAGTAGAGCTGTGGCTCAAAATGGTAGAGTGCTAACCTTGAGCAAAATAGCTCAGGGACAGTACCCAGGCCCTGAGTTCAAGCCCTACCACCAACCAAACAAAAAAAAAAAAGAAAGAAAGAGCTGGGTGCCTGATGGCTTATACCTGTAATCCTAGTTGCTCAGAAAACTGAGATCTGAGGATCGTGGTGTGACACCAGCAGGATTTGAGGATCGTGGTTTGATACCAGCAGGAAAGTTTTTGAGACTCAACTCCATTTAACCACCAAAAAGCTAGAAGAGGACCTGGGTCAAGTGGTAGTTCACTAGCTTTGAGCAAAGAAGAAGCTAAGGGACAGGCCAAGGTTCTGAGTTCAAGTTCTAATATAGACACAAAAAAGAGAAAAAAATAAATGCCTGTTCTTTGAAATATTTCATTACTTTTTTTTTTTTTTTTTGGTCAGTCATGGGGCTTGAACTCTGGGCCTGGGTGCTGTCCCTCAGCTCTTCAGCTCAAGGCGAGCACTCTACCACTTGAGCCACAGTGCCACTTCCAGTTTTCTAGTTGTTTATTGTAGATAAGAGTCTCACAGACTTTCCTGCCCAGACTGGTTTTGAACCGTGATCCTCACATCTCAGCCTCTCGAGTATCTAGGATTACAGGCTTTAGCCACCGGCACTCAGCCTGTCACTAGCTTTATACTTGGTTAACTTAAAATCCTTTACATTAAATTCCTCGTTTCCATAACTAGCATAACTTCTGTCTGCTTATTACATAGAGATTGATACTGGGAGTAGAAAATAATTTCAGTTTGATTTTGAGGAAGGGTATTTATTTGTTTGTTTATGTGTTGCTGAGGAATCAAACCCAGGGCCTCATGTATTCTAGGCAAACACTGTACTACTAAATCTCACTTCAGCTCCATGACACAATTTCAGTAGACAAAAATCAGTAAATTTCTCCAGGTACTGATGGCTCACACTTAGAGTCCTAGCTACTCAGGAGGCTAAGATCTGAGGATAAAGGTTTAAAGCCAGCTCAGGCAGGAAAGGCTGTAACGTTCTTTTTTTGTTTTTTAATTTTTTATTGAAATTAGGTGATTATATAAATTTCACATATTTCACAGTATTGTAGAATAGTGATACTTAGTTAAAGTCACAAACACATTTTAACCTTTACAAGGCAAATTGTCATTATCGTGGTCTATAAAGTTTGAGTTTTGACAATACAACTATTTCTCCCACATCAGGTGGTATTTATATTTCTTTCCTTTTGCTTAGTGTAAGCTGTTCCCTCATTACCTCTCATTCCCTCCCTTGCATCGCTGCCTTTGAGTTGCTTAGTTCATTTTTATCAGTGTCCAGGGCAGCTGATGGGCCCCTGTGTTAATGTTTTCTCATTTCCTTCTGATTCTATGTAACACTCTTATCTCTAATAAACTACTCAGAAAAAGCCAAGAGTGGCACTATGGCTAGCCTTAAGCACAAAGAAGCTCAAGAGACAGCCCAGTCCGAGTTCAAGCTCCACAACTGACCCCCCCAAAAAAAAATCAGTAAATTTCAAGGAATGTCAATGAATAAATATACCAAGAATGAGAAAATGTTCTGTGCGTTTGATAATTTTTTTTCTTTTTTGTCAGTCATGGGGCGGGAACTCAAAGCCTAGGTGCTTTGAGCTCTTTTTGCTAAGACTAAGTCATAGTGCCTCTTCCGGTTTTCTGGTGATTTACTGGAGATAAGTCTTACAGACTTTACTGTCCAGGCTAGCTTTGAACTGTGATCCTTAGATCTCAGCCTCCTGAGTAGTTAGGATTACAGGTGTGAGCCACTAGTGCCCAGATGAGAAAAGTTTTATTTTCTAGATTTTCTTTCTTATTTTTTAAATTTTATTTTATTGTAAAAAAACTGTACAGAGGGGTTACAATTACATGAGTAATGAGTATCTTTCTTGTCGAGCATTGTTACCCCATCCGTTGATTTTATAGATATTCTTGACATGAAAGGTAAGAAAAAGATTCTTTTTTTTTTGGTCGGTTGTAGGGTCTGAACTCTGGGCCTGGGCACTGTCCCTCAGCTCTTCAGCTTCTGGCTTTTTCTGCTTATGTGGTGCTGAGGAATTGAACCCAGGGCCTCATGCAGCAAAGCAAGCACTCTACCACTCTACCACTGAGCCACCTTCCCAGCCCTATAAAGATTCTTTGAGAAATATTTGAGGGGCTGGGAAGGTGGCTCAGTGGTAGAGTGCTTGCCTTGCATGCCAGAGGCCCTGGGTTCGATTCTTCAGCACCACATAAGCAAAAAGAAAAAAGCCGGAAGTGGCGCTGTGGCTCAAGTGGTAGAGTGCTAGCCTTGAGCTGAAGAGCTGAGGGACAGTGCCCAGGCCCAGAGTTCAGGCCGCACGACCGGACCAAAAAAAAAAGAGAGAGAGAAATATTTGAGTAGCTATTGCATTCAAGTACAATTCTCTTTCCCTAGTACTTGGAGCTATTGTACTGGAGAACTTTAACCACAGAATGTTTTTGGGTTTTTTTTGGTCGGTCATGGGGCTTGAACTCTGGGCCTGGCCACTGTCCCTCAGCTCTTCAGCTCAAGGTTAATGCTCTTCCACTTAAGCCACAGTGCCATTTCTGGTTTCCTGGAGGTTTATTAGAGAGAAGAGTCTCACAGACTTTCATGCCTGGGCTGGCTTTGAACCATGATCCTCAGAACTCAGCCCCATGAGCCACTGGAAGCCCTGCCTGAAAAAATTTTATATTAAGTATTTACATCAGAATTGTAATGTGAGTGGACAAAAGAAAGGAAAAAAGAGAAACACAAGAAGATGGAAAGAGATACTGTTGTGATTTTTGTCAACCTTTGCAGTTTTGTTTTTGTTTTTGCTGGTCCTGGGGCTTGAACTCAGGGGCTGGACACTGTTCCTGAGCTTGTTTTTCTCAAGACTAGTACTCTACCACTTAAGCCACAGAGCCGCTTCCAGCTTTTTCTGTGTATGTGGTACTGAGGAATCGAACCCAGGGCTTCATGAATGTGAGGGAAGCACTCTACCACTAAGCCACAGTCCCAGCCTTGCAGTTTTTTTAATTGAGCTAAACTACATAGTAGTTTGGAAATTTACAAGTTTGGTAAGGATTAAGGATGTTAATTGGCTTACATTTAATCAAAGCTAAATCCGCTTTTATATCTTTAAAAAGTTATTTGTGTTTGTATTTTTAATATCTAGGCTAGACAGCAACAAGCAGAATTGGCCCAACAGGAATGGCTTCAAATGCAGCAAGCTGCCCAACAAGCCCAGCTTGCTGCTGCCTCAGCCAGTGCATCCAACCAGGCAGGATCTTCTCAAGATGAAGATGATGATGATGATATCTGAAATTCACCAGCTGAATTTCTGTTTCCTCTATAAATGTTTTTCCTTGCACAAGAAAACAGTGAAAGAAATGCTTATCTGTAATTTTGTATGCATCTTGGTGGACTTGCCATTGGTATTCTAGGGGTGTCTGCTGTTATGTTTCATACATTGTGTGCTATACATGTACAAACTATCTCTTTGAACTATTGAAAATTTAAGGTTCAGTATAATATCAATTTTGAATTTTTAATGGTGTTTATGAAATTTTGGATAGCAGTGAGCCCTTTCTTTGATCAATAAACAGTGTTAACAGAAAACTTCAAGTTTATAAAATATAGTGAAATTTATACAAAAGCTCTTAATCTGCATTTACATTTCCTCTACCCTTTTAACCAAACTAAAATTGGGAATTTTAAATTAGGTGTGATGTGGTGTATTGGATCAGGTTGGTGAAAAAAGGAGTTCATTTCTATAGTGTCTGAATTTTTAAATAATGAGTATATATATATATGCAGGCAGTAAGAATATGCTCAGATAAATATACTTATTTAGAAAAACCTCAAAAGAAGACATTCAGCTTGGAAAGGAGTGTCTTCAATAGTAGTTAACATAAATTTGGTGAGTTACATTTTTTATTTTGTTTTTGTTTTGTGTGGAGGTAAAAGCTAGTTCTATCATGGTATAATTTATCTTGAGCTACACTATTATATTTAAAAGACTGCTCAGTTTTGAGGACTGCCAGGATTCTTATATTTCACTCCAGTTCAATGCTTGTTAATAGTATTACTTGCTTACTTAGTCCATCTGTGTTTATATTTTTCAAGTATATAGGTGGGACTTTGAAACAATTGCTTGGGTTCCGTTGGTTTAACTGAGATTCATGAATATTCAGACCTTTGCTAGGAATAAGAAATGAAAGCTAATAAGAAAGGGTTTTTGTTTGTTTTTTAATTTAACTTGTAGTTGTAGTTTACTAGTGTTTGTTTTTAGCACTACCTATACATTTTCTTGACTAGATGGCTTAGAGAGTCCAGCGCTATCTTTTGACATGGCATTATTTTCTCCATCCTAATTGAATGATAGCTTTAAAAAGTTTGGTTGTGTAAGAAAGTGTGTCATAACTGATCAGCTCTGTATGAAACTTAAGTAGTTTCAAACTGCTCCTTAAAGGAGGAAGCTTTAATTTGGTTTCAGTAATAAAGTTTGGTAGTGATTGTTAAAGGAATCCAGTGTATTGCAGAAATGGCATATTATTTGTATGTCGGAGACAGAAAGAAAAGCCACTTAAGATAATATGAAGTAATTAAATCCTATGTCAGTTGCCAAGTCATTTAAATTTCTATATTCACCAAGCCCAGAAATAGATTCTAGCTGCTAGGATTCCAATTTTAATTGGAGAGCTAAGTAAGTAAAGTTTGTAAGTATTAGATTTCTTAATGACCACATTTTACAGTTTTAGATAAAGGGAAATATTGTTATACATTTATCAAATATGTTTCCCCTACATGATAAAAAGGTTAATAATTTTGCTGAATATTTTTAAGTTGAAGTTGTTTTGAGTTACTTCCTGGGTATCAGTTCCATGAAGTATGTTTGGACAATATAAAAGGATTTTTTTTTAAAGTTTTAAGTACCAAAGGTAGTCTAGTCTAGGAAAAATAGTAAGTTAATAAGTGTTGGCTTTTCTAATTTGTACTGTAACATCCTTCTACTTTCTATTTTAAGTGTATCTATTTCTCAAGTAAACAACTTAGATATTTTTCCATACTTCTTTCTTTCTGATGCAGATTCAGGTTAATTAATATTTTACTGCATCTGATGATGTATTATATGTTTAAAGTCTAGTGACTTCATTTTGACATTCTTGTGATTTCATATGCTGTATTCTTCAAGCAATAAAATTCTGATGTGTTTTATAAATTGTTCTTATATTTACTTATTTCGGGAGATTCTGATCACTTTTACTGCTTTTGGATATGTTAAAACCAAAAGACATTTTGATCATTTAGTATGTACTGGCCTCTTTTCTCCTTTCTTTAGTGTTATTTCAGAAAATGTGTTTTTCACTTTTTTTTTTTTTTTGGTAATTTATAATTCTAGGACCAATGCATAACAAAGCTAGGTAAGCAACAGTTTATTTTTAGGTTTTAAAATCACAATTATTTGTTACTAGTTATCAGAACTTTAGTTTTTTTGTTGTTGTTGTTATTGTTGTTCATAGGGCCTTAACTCTGAGTTTGGGCACTGCCCCTCAGCTCTTCAGCTTCCGGCTAGCTTTCTACCACTTAAGCCACAGGGCCACTTCCAGCTTTTTCTGCTTATGTGGTGCTGAGGAATCAAACCCAGGGCCTCATGCATGCAAGGCAAGCACTCTACCACTGAGCCACCTTCCCAGCCCAGAACTTTAGTCTTTTGAAAAGAAAAGCAAAATCAGTAGTTTTGGAGAAATAATTTCTATTTTCTAAATATTTTTCCCCATCCCATTGAATATTACCTTTTTTCAGCAGATTATAAAATTAATGTATTAAAAAAGGTACCAGCAGGGCGCCGGTGGCTCATGCCTGTAATCCTAGCTACTCAGGAGGCTGAGATCTGAGGATTGCGGTTCAAAGCCAGCCCGGGCAGGAAAGTCCAGTCCTTGAAACTCTTATCTCCAATAAACCACCAGAAAACGGGAAGTGGCGCTGTGGCTCAAGTGGTAGAGCGCTAGCTTTGAACTGAAGAGCTGAGGGACAGCGCTCAGGCCCAGATTTCAAGGCCCACGACTGACCAAAAAAAAAAAAAAATACCAATTTTTAAAATTATATATGCCATACATACAGAACATACACAAATAAAGTTTGAATAAATCAAATGTACTACTGTTTTTAGTCTTTAGATGAAGACAGAATGGTATGAACATCCCCCAAAGTCTTTCTTTTTCTTTTTTGCTGGTCCTGGGATTTGACCTGTGGTCCTGGGTACTTACTGTCCCAGAGCTCCTTTAGCTCAAGGCTGGTGCTCTACCACTTGAGCCACAGCTCCACTTCTAGCTTTTTGTGTGATTAATTGGAGATAAGGCTCTCACAGACTTTCCTGCCCAGGCTAGCTTCAAACCAGGCTGGCTTTGAACCATGATCCTCAGATGTTAGCCTCCTGAGTAGCTAGGATTACAGGCGTGAGCCACCGGCACCCAGCTATATGCCTCTTTCATTTATCATTTTTGTGATAAATGTAACAAATCACCAAACTTAGTGGTTTAAAGTGATACAGATTAATCATCTTGTACCCCTAGAAATCAAAACTTCAAAATCAATTTCATTGGGCCAAAATCAGGGTATTGGAAGGATTGTTTTTTTTTTTTTTCTAAAGGTGGTGAGGAGGCTGGGAATGTGGCTTAGTGGTAGATTGTTTGCCTAGCATGCATGAAGCCCTGGATTCGATTCCTCAGTACCACATAAACAGAAAAAGCCACAAGTGGCACTGTAGTTCAAGTGGTAGAGTACTAGCCTTGAGCAAAAGAAGCTCAGGGACAGTGCCCAGGCCCTGAGTTCAAGCCACAGGACTGGCAAAATAAAAATAAAGGTAGTGAGGGGAGAATCTGTTTTGATATCTTTTTCAGCTTCAAATGACTGCCTCTATTTATTTATTTATTTAGTCAGTCGTGGGGCCTGAACTCTGGCAGCTCTTAAGCTCAAGGCCAGCGCTCTACCACTTAAGGCACAGCGCCACTTCTGGCTTTTTATGCTTATGTGGTACGGAGGAATCAAACCCAGGGCCTCATGCATGCAAGGCAAGCACTCTACCACTGAGCCACCTTCCCAGCCCTGTCTCTATTCTCGAGCTTAAGGACCCATTCCTCCATAATCAAAACCTACTGTTAACACATCATCTTCTCCTGTACAGTCAAATCTTCTTTAGACTCTACATACAGCCCTTTAACTATTACAGGGTAATCCCCCACTCAGTCTCAAGATTTTTAATTTAGGGGCTGGGAAGTTGGCTCAGTGGTAGAGCGCTTGCCTTGCATGCATGAGGCCCTGGGTTTGATTCCTCAGAACCACATAAGCAAAAAGAAAAAAGCCGGAAGTGG
>NW_012267255.1:12028376-12038771 GCF_000151885.1 Dipodomys ordii
AAAAAAAGAAAAGATTCTTAATTTAATCACATGTGTTAAGTGTGTCTTACTATATAAAGTGGATATTATGTCTAAAATTCATGATCAAGTCTACTATTGATGTGAATTTAAGGAATTTCTAGGTCTGAGCTATTGTGAATTTTGCCATGGAGAACATTCTTTTAGTGAATTAAGTACATGTTTACATTTCTGTTGAATGTGTACATAGGGATGGAATTGCTTGGTCATGGAGTGAGTATGCATACTTTCAGTTTTAGTATGGACTGTCAAAACAGTTTTTCAGAGACTATAGGAAATCATCATTTTAATATGTACCTTAATAATGAACTACCTTGATCATGTCTTAGTAGCCTGAAAAGATTAACAAATTTCTCAAAATACCTAAATTTCCCAAAGTAAATGAAATTTCTACATCAGGTCTGATGTTACTTAAAATCATATTAGAGGAAATTACAAGCAATGTGCTTGTTCTCATAAGTAACACAGTAATATTGTGCATTCCTCCGAAGAAATAGCAGTTTTAAGTTAATCAAATGAAATGTTTAATAGTTTATAAATAGTATGTTCATTTAAAAAAAAATGTGAGGGAAAGTGGCTCAGTGGTAGAGCGCTTGTCTTGTATGCATGAGGCCCTGGTTTCCATTCCTCAGCACCACATATGCAAGAAAAGCTGGAAGTGGCGCTGTGGCTCAACTGGTAGAGCGCTAGCCTTGAGCTGAGGAGCTGAGGGACAGCGCCCAGGCCCAGAGTTCAGGCCCCACGACTGGACCCCAAAAAAAAAAAAGATTTTTGCCTTAGAACTATTACATCCCACTCACTATCCCACCAGCACTTTTTTTTTTTTGGTTGGTTATGAGGCCTGAACTCTGGGCCTGGGTGCTGTCCCTCAGCTCTTCAGCTCAAGACCAGTGCTCTACCACTTCCGGTTTTTTTCTGCTTATATGGTGCTGAGGAATCGAACCCAGGGGTCTCGTGTGCAAAGCAAGCAACTCTAACACTGAGCCACCTTCCCAGCCCAGCAGTACTCTTCCCCGCTCCCCCGCCCCCCCCACCCCCCGTGGGGCTTGAACTTTTTAGGCTTGAGCCTGTCCCTGAGCTCTTCAGCTCAAGGCTAGCACTCTACCACTTGATTCATGGTACTATTTCTGTGTATGTGGTACTGAGGAATCAAACCCATGGCTTCATGCATGCTAGGCAAGCACTTATCTCTAAGCCACATTCCAGCCATGCAGCTTGTTTTCTGAAATATGTTCTTTTCTTCTTTTGATTTTGAGGCTTGAACTCAGGGCCTGGGAGCTGTCCCTGAGTTTTTTTTTTTCACTCAAGGATAGCATTCTACCACCAAGCCACAGCTACTTCCAGTTTTCTGATGGTTATTGGAGATAGCAGTCTCCATGGACTTTACTCTCAGTTTACTCCTGGGGCTGACTTCAAACTGCAATCCTCAGATCTGATTAGCTAGAATTGCATGAGCCATTGGCACCCAGCCTGATATATTAGTTTTGAATGTACAGTTCTATATCTCAAGAACTGAAAAGGGAAAGCAGCATAATGTAAAGGCTTTGAACTCAGAACCTCACTCTCAGCTTGTTGCTCAGCTCGTGCACACTTTGTTCATCTTACACTCTACCACTTAAGCTATGCCTCCAGTTTGGCAATTTGCTAGTTAGCTAGATATGTAGTCTCAGACTTTCCTTTCTGGGCTGGCTTTGAACCTCAGTCTTCCAGATCTCAGCAGATAAGACTATAGGCATGAGCTACCAGTGTTCAGCCCTGATGTTTCCTTTATAATTTCCTATCTTAATGTCTTTCTTGCCTCTGTAATTTATATAAATAGGACTATTTAAATATAAAAGGAGGGGCTGGGAAGGTGGCTCAGTGGTAGAGTGCTTGCCTTGCATGCATGAGGCCCTGGGTTCAATTCCCCAGCACCATATAAGCAGAAAAAGCCAAAAGTGGCTCTGTGGCTCAAGTAGTAGAGTGCTAGCCTTGAGCTGAAGAGCTGAGGGACAGCGCCCAGGCCCAGAGTTCAGGCCCCGCAATTGACCAAAAACAAAAGAGATAGATAGATAGAAGTAGAAGTACAATGAGTTTTAGCGTGACTGGGTGGTTTTTTTTGTTAGGAATTAGAAGTGGAGGGGAGCCAGGTAACATCAGAAATAATACACCTAACCGTGGAAGAAATCACATGCCTGCCGCTAAGGCCTCTAAAGAGTCCCTGACCACTGAGGGAAAACACTATTGTCTCAATATGGCCTGGTTTTTTTCTTTTATTCTTCATAGAAGATGCCATTTAACACTTGTATTGCTAATAAGCTTCTGTGAGTAATGTAGTTAAATGAAGTTACAGTAGTATTGATTTCAGAATATTTATTACTCTGGACAGGGTATGTTTTCTTTTTTTTTTTTTGGTCCGGTCGTGGGGCCTGAACTCTGGGCCTGGGCGCTGTCCCTCAGCTCTTCAGCTTCAGCTCAAGGCTAACACTCTACCACTTGAGCCACAGCGCCACTTCTGGCTTTTTTCTTTTTGCTTATGTGGTGCTGAGGAATCGAACCCAGGGCTCAGGCATGCAAGGCAAGTGCTCTACCACTGAGCCACCTTCCCAGCCCTGAAATAAATGTTTTTGTTTTTTGTTTTTGTTTGGTCGGTCGTGGGGCTTGAACTCTGGGCTTGGGTGCTGTCCCTCAGCCCTTCAGCTCAAAGTGAACGCTATACCACTTGAGCCACAGCGCCACTTCCGGTTTTCAAGTGGTTTATTGGAGATAAGAACCTCACGGACTTTCCTGCCTGGGCTGGCTTTGAACCTTGATCCTCAGATCTCAGCCTCCTCTGTAGCTAGGATTACAGGCGTGAGCCACTGGTACCTGGCTTGGAATAAATCTTTATGCTTTTGTTTGAAGGTCAGCTAAAGCATTATAACCCTGCCTGAACATAGTAAAATTGTATACTGTTTCAAGATAATTGTAGAGCTCAGTCTAAGGAAGCAGAACTAACGTCTGGTAATATTTCTAGCTTCTCTTTTCTGCCCACTAAATGATTCATTTAGGGTTATACAGAATGCCAAATATTGTTTGAGAAGCTGTTTCAGAAAGTTTATTTGTATAATCCTCTGGTCAGAATAGTAGAGCTGAGTGCTGGTGGCTCATACTGTAATTCTATAATCCTAGCTACTCAGGAGACTGAGATGTGAGAATCTCATTTCAAAGCCATCCCAGGCAAGAAAGTCTGTGATACTCTTGCCTCCAATTAACTACTAGAAAAGCCAGAAGGAGAGCTACGGCTCAAGTGGTGGAGCACTAACTTCAAGCCCAGGATCAGTGCACTCACACACACCCCCTTAAAGCTTATAGGAAAGGGTGACCTGGCATTAAGTGGTTAGAATTTCTCCCCTTCCCCTCCCATCCTTTTTTTTTTTTTAATTGTAACGATGTTGTACAGAGCGGTTACAGTTACATGAATAAGGTAATGAGTACATTTCTTGACAAACATTGTTACCCCCTCCTTTTGTTTTTCTCTTACTATCCCTTCATTTTTTTTCTTTCCTTTTTTGGGGGAGGGAGGTACAAGGGTTTGAATTTAGCTACATTTCAAATAGGGTCTCAAATTTGGCCAGTGTCAGCCTATGGTCTCACAATTATCTGGAATCACCTCTCTGTCTCCATGCCTCGCTTATTTGCTGAAATGAGGGGGTTTCACATTTGTTTGTGCCTGGGCTGTCTTCACATAGTGATCCTTCCAGTCCCTTGACATAATACCCTATTTTTCATCCTAGTAATAAACTTTCTATTATATAAATAAAAAACCTGATCTAATAGCCGTGGCTCATTATTTAGAATTTTGAAATTAAGGATCACGGGGTTGTGAAGGTAGCTCAGCGGTACAGTGCATGCCTTGCAAGCATGAGGCCCTGAGTTCGATTCCTCAGCACCACATAAACAGAAAAAGCCAGAAGTGGCGCTGTGGCTCCAGTGGTAGAGAGCTAGACTTGAGCTAAGGAGCTGAGGGACAGGGCCAAACCCAGAGTTCAGGCCCCATGACCGGCAAAAAAAAGAAATTAAGGATCACATTCCGATCTCTGCTTCTATCTCTACTATAGAATTTATTTTTACAATATTGGTCATACTGCCTGGGAAACTGAAAAACTACAAATCCTTGTTTCACAGCCAATACTGCTTCTTCTGTTAGCCTTGCTGGTAATCCTTCCTAATTTCAGTCATATTTTTAACATTGTATCAGTGTTTGCCTGCCTTTTTTTTTTTTTAATCACAACTAGTGCTAAACCACTGGAGCCACATCTCCAGTGACAGCTTTTGCTGGTGAATTGGAGATGAGTCTCACAGATTTACCCACCTAGTCTGGCTCTGAACCTCAATCATCAGCTCTCAGCTTCCTGTGAATAGCTAGGATTGTAGACTGGTTCTAAAATATATCTGGAGAGGCAAAAGACCAAGATAGCCATTATACTATTGAAGAACAAAGTTAGAGGACTGACACTACCACATTTCAACATTTAACAGCAAGCTACAATAACCAAGCTAGTGTGGTTATTTATAAAGGAATAGACAGATCAGTAGACTGGTTAGAGCCTAGAAATAGATACATATAAATAATTAATGGAACAAAAATGGTGATCTGTGGAGCTACTGCGAGGTAGTGGAAACTTGAGGTGAAGCCTAGTGGTCTTCAGATCAATGGGGCATGACCTTGAAAGAGATATCCAGGCTCATTAGGCCTGTCCTTTGGAGGTGTATAAGCTTTCTTCACATGTTCCTGTTCTGCGCTAGATACTCCTTGCTTACCAGCCCAGGCAACACAGCCAACTAGCCATGAACTAAAACCTCTGAAACTTAAGTAAGCTATCTCAGACTTTTTATTACTCTAATGGAAAGCTGACAATGTTCAAACATTTGGACATCACATTCTAGAAAAGAAGGCTTTATGCCTGTAAAGCTAGCTTGACAGAAGGGAAAGAGGGAAGTGATTGGGATCTGAAGCATTGAAGTTCAAAGTCCTTGAGACTCCATCTCCATCTCAAGCAAGGCGTGGGAGTGTGGCTCAGCTGGTAAGAGTACCAGCTGTGAGCACTCTACATGAGTGCCAAGCCCAGAGCTGGTTTAAAAAAAAGCAAACAAACTAGACACAGACTTAACACCTATTCCAAAAATTAACTCAGAATGAAGTCTTAAAATATTAAATGCAGGAAGTGGTGCTGTGGCTCAAAGTGGTGGAGTACAGAAGCTCAAGGACATACCTAGGCCCTGAGCAAGCCCCACAACTGACAAAATATAAAAAGCACCCCCCCCCCGCTATACACACAAAACATGTATAAGGATGATGGTACACATCTGGAAACCCAGCATTCTGGACATTGAGGCAGGAGGATTTGTAAATTCAAGGCCAGCCTAAACTACATAGCAAGACCCTGTCTCAAAAAAAAACCAACTTGTAGAAAGAAAATCTAGATGACCTTGAGTATGATGATGACTTTTTAGATACAGAAGGCAGGATCTACCAGGCAGCCACCCATGGCTCCTGCCTGTAATCCTAACTACCCAGGAGGCAGAGATCTGAGGATCGCAGTTCAAAGCCAGCCCAGGCAAGAAAGTCCATGAGACTATCTCCAATTAACTACCAGAATAAGTTGGAAGTGGAGCAGTGGCTCTTGTGGTAAAGCACTGCCTTGAACACAAATGCTTAAGGGCCGTGCTCAGGCCTTGAGTACTGTCACAGAGCAGCAACAACAACAAAAGGCAGGATCTATGAAAGAAGTTATTGGTAAGTTGGACTTATTAAAATTAAAAACTAGGGCTTGGAATGTAGCTTAGTGGTACAGTGTTTGCCTAGCATGCATGAAGCCCTGGGTTTGACTCCTCAGTACCACATAAACAGAAAAGGGCAGAAGTGCTATGGCTCAAGTGGTAGAGTGCTAGTCTTGAGCAAAAGAAGCTCTGGGCCAGGCACCGGTGGCTCACGCCTGTAATTCTAGCTACTCAGGAGGCTGAGATCTGAGGATTGAGGTTCAAAGCCATCCTGGGCAGGAAAGTCTGTGAGACTCATTTCTAAAACCACTAGAAAACCGGAAGTGGCGCTGTGCTCAAGCGGTAGAGTGCTCGCCTTAAGCTGAAGAGCTGAAGGACTGTGCCCAGGCCCAGAGTTCAAGCCCCATGACTGACAAAAAAAAAAAAGAAGAAGAAGAAGAAGAAGAAGCAGCAGCAGCTCTGGGACAGTGCCCAGGCCCTGAGTTCAAGCCCCAGGACTGCCCCTTCCCCTCTTCCCCCCAAAAGTCACACCTATAGTCTAGCTACTCAGGAGGCTGAGACCAGGATTGCAGTTGAAAGCCCAGACAGATAAGTCCAAGAAACTTACCTCCAATTCACCACCAAAAAGTTGGAAATGGAGCTGTGGCTTAAGTGGTAGGATGCTAGTCAAGCAATGAAGCTAAGGGACAGCACCCAGTCCTGAGTTCAAACCCCAGAACCACCACCCCCTTCAAAAATACCTTAAAGTCTGAAGACATGAAGTACCATATCCAGGAATAGACCCCAAGATATTTTCTAAGGAAAATTCTCATCTTTCTGAAGTTTCTTGGATCTTTTTATTTTCTTGCCAGTCCTGGGACTTGAACTAATGCCTGGGCTCTGTCCCTGAGCTTCTTTTGCTCAAGAATAACACTTGACCACTTGTCACAGCACCACTTCCTGCTTTTCTTTCTTTCTTTCTTTTCTGTTTATGTGGTACTGAGGATTTGAACCCAGAGCTTCATGCATGCTAGGCAAGCACTCTACCACTAAGCCACATTCCCAGCCTGTAGCTTGGATCTCATTTTGTTCTTAGAATGAATCTTACAATGTGCCAAACACTGGAATAGTTCTATGGATATAAGGTAAGTTAATCACAACTCCTCAAAAACCTTAACATTTTCCTAGAGATCTTACTAATGATGGTAAGCATGTAGGGAGTACATCTAATGTGAGGGGAGGGATGGGTAGGAGTTATCAGGAAGAATTTCTTAAGAGGAAAACCTGTCTAAATTGAAACCTGCATGGTAATTTCTTAGAATGAGTGTCAGGAAAATCAAACCTTCCCTCTTCTTGAGGAACTCTGTGTGTGTTTGTGTGTGTATACACTTGAACTCAGGACATGGTCATTGTCCATCAGTTTCTTCACTGAAGGCTTTGAACTATAATCATCTGATCTCAGCCTCCTGAGAAGCTAGTGTGAATCATCAAGCACCTGGCTAGATATACTTGTAAATATGTACAGTTTAAAAACTTACATACTATGGGCTGGGAAGGTGGCTCGGTGGTTAGAGCGCTTGCCTTGCATACATGAGGCCCTAGGTTCGATTCCTCAGCACCACATAAGCAAAAAGAAAAAAGCTGGAAGTGGTGCTGTGGCTCAAGTGGTAGAGTGCTAGCCTTGAGCTGAAGAGCTCAGGGACAGTGCCCAGGACCAGAGTTCAAGCCCCATGACAGACAAAAACAACAACAACAAAATAAATCTTAAATACTTGTGTACTTGTTAAATGCCAGGCTTCTGGAAAGCTCTTGATACAAACAAAAAACAAATGGTTATGTTTGGATTATTTTGCTGGAGGATGAAGCTATATTCATCTTGGCTATTTGGTATGCACACTGAGCTTGGCGGGTGCTAGAAGACTTCCCAAGGCTTCCTCTTTTCCATCTTCCGTTTTTTTTCCCCCATAAAATTTTCTGAACCCCACAAAAACAGACAAAAAACATTACTAGCTGCTTTAATGCTTCTTTCCAGTAACTTTGCCCAAGGAAATTCCTCTTGTTTAAAAAAAAAATACTTGAAGCCAGGCGCCAGTGGCTTATGCCTGTAATCCTAGCTGCCCAGGAATCTGAGATCTGAGGCTTGTGGTTTGAACCCAGCCTGGGCAGGAAAGTCTGTGAGATTTATTTACAATTCACCCCCCCCATACACACACACACACACACGAACATGCTGGCAGTGGAGCATCTGTGGCTCAAGTGGTAGAGTGCTAGCCTTAAGTAAAAGGCTCAAGGACAGCACTCAGGCCCTGACTCCCAGGAAAGGCACTAGAAAAAATACACGGGGGGAGCTGGGAAGATGGCTCAGTGGTAGAGTGCTTGCCTTGCATGCCTGAGGCCCTGGGTTCGATTCCTCAGCACCACATAAGCAAAAAGAAACAAGCTGGAAGTGGTGCTGTGGCTCAAGTGGTAGAGCACTAGCCTTGAGCTGAAGAGCTGAGGGACAGCGCCCAGGCCCAGAGTTCAGGCCCCACGACCAGACCCCCCCCAAAAAAAGTGCTTATTCTCTTACCTAAAAATTTTCTTTTTTTCCTTTGGTTGTAAATGTAGATTTCATCACAATGCCCAGAATTTTTAGGTCAGACTTCAGTGATATCTTTAGAAATCCTGCTGAAAGTCTAGGGTCAGTAGCACCCTCATCCAATGCTGAGCATTGCTTTATTAAGGACTGAGTCACACATACCAAACTTTGTGTTGCAGTCAAATATTTGCTTGTACTAAGTGGACTGTGACCTGAAAGTAGTATAAAGTGGTCAAGACAAAGTAGGGTCATGAACTTTTTACGCAAGGAAATGGGATATTCTATGTTACTTCAGATTTAAAAGCCATAAATTAATCTCTTTATATTTACACTGTGTGCAGAGAATAGAAAAAAGCAGTCCTACAAATTTGCCAGCAAAGTGAAGGTGCTTGTGTGGTTTCTTCTGCACAGTATGGCATTTCTACCATTAGATGGCAGTCAAAACTAAGACAATGAGTAAATTCCCAATTTATGCTTTACATAGGTGCAACTTATGCCATGGAAATATTCCTGAAAATTTCCATGAGAGTCAAACTAATTGTAAAGTATCTAACATTCCTTTTTGAAACCAGGTTTATTTTACAAGGTAAGTAAACTTCCTAAAAAGATCAAGTCTTCATATCTATCTATAGCTATTTATCTACATACATAAACATTTAAAGAAAGCTAAAGTTAAAGTTAAAGTAAGCCAAGCGCCAGCAGCTCACACCTGTAATCGTAGTTTACTCAGGAGGCTGAGATCAGAGGATCTCAGTTCAAAGCCAGCCAGAGTATCAAAGTCTATGAGACTCTCATCTCCAATTAACCAGTAAAAAGCAAGAAGTAGAGCTGTGGCTTAAGTTGTAGAGCCCTAGTCTTGAGAGACAGAGAAAAAAAAAAAAAACTGGGCATGGTGGCTCATGCCTACAATCCTAACTACTCAGGAGACTGAGATCTGAAGATCGCGGTTAAAAGCCAGCCCAGCAGGAAAATCCATGAGAATCTTTTTTTTTTTTTTTGTCGGTCATGAGGCTTGAACTCTGGGCCTGGGCACTGTCCCTCAGCTCTTCAGCTCAAGGCTAGCGCTCTACCACTTGAGCCACAGCGCCACTTCCAGCTTTTTCTGCTTATGTGGTGCTGAGGAATCAAACCTAGGGCCTCATGCATGCAAGGCAAACACTCTACCACTGAGCCTCCTTCGGAGCCCTGTGAGAATCTTATCTCCAATAAACTACTCAGAAGTAGAGCTGGGGCTCAAGTGGTATAGCACTAGCCTTGAGCACAGAGAGGCTCAGGGACAGAGCCCAGGCCCTGAGTTCAAGCCCCAGAACTGGCAAAAGAAAGAAAAGAAAGAAAGGCCAATAATTCACCTCCACGCACTATATTCCCATTTCCCTCTCTTCTGCCTTTAACTTTTTTGTTGCTGTTGTTGCTGTTGGTTATAGGGCTTGAACTCTGGGCTTGGGTGCTGCCCCTGTGCTCTGCAGCTTAAGGCGAGCACTCTACCACTTCAGCTATAGCTCCACTTCCAGTTTTCTAGTGGTTTACTGGATATAAGAGTCTCATAGACTTTCTCTGACCAGGCTGGCTTTGAACTGCGATCCTCAGATCTCAGCCACCTGAGTAGCTAGGATTACAGGTGTGAGCTACCAGCGCCTGGCTTTCCCTTAATTTTTGTAGTTCATTACATACTCTAGTTATTCATTCTCTTAAAAGCCAGTTCTGATCATTTAAATTTATCATTAGTTAGTGTTTTTTATATTTTGTCTTAAAAATCTCTGCCTACACTAGTCATTTTCTCATATAATTGTTCTAGAAGCTTCACTATATTCATTCACTGTATTCATCCATTCACAGTTTGATTTAAAATCTACTTGGAATGAACTTTTGTGTTTTATAAAAGGTAGGGTGAAAGCTGGGCGCTGGTGGCTCACGCCTGTAATCCTAGCTACTCATGACAATGAGATCTGAGGATCACGGTTCAAAGCCAGCCCAGGCAGGAAAGACCGTGAGACCCCTATCTCCAATAAACCACCAGAAAACCGGAAGTGGTGCTGTAGCTCAAGTGGTAGAGCGCTCGCCTTGAGCTGAAGAGCTGA
>NW_012267255.1:12040501-12051453 GCF_000151885.1 Dipodomys ordii
CGCGCGCGCGCGCACACAAACACACACACAGAGTCAGCCACTGGCAGCTATTGCCTATATTCCTAGCTACTCAGGAGGTTGTAGATCTCAGTTTGAAGCCAGTCCAGGCAGGAAAGTCTGTGAGACTCTTGTTTCCTGTTAACCACCAAAAAGCCAGGAATGGAGATGTGGTAGAATGCCAGCTTTGAATGAAAAAGCTAAGCAAGATGTAAGGCCCTGAGTTCAAGCCTCAGTACTGATACCAAATCAATACAACCAAACAGTTAAAAAAAATTAAAAACCAACTCAAATACACAAAATAAAGCCCATCTTAAGGATTTTAGGGAGATCATATTAGATAATCATGTTGGTGTTAGTGGTAGTTTGTGGGGCTTGAACTCAGGGCCTGGGGCTGTCCCTGAGGTTTTTTTTTGCTCAAGACTAGTGTTCTTCCACTTTAAGCCACAGCTCCACTTCTGGTTTCTAGTGGGCTGGCTTTAAATCCCAATCCTCAGATTTGAGTCTCCTGAATTGCTAGGATTACAGGTGTGAGCCACCAGCAACCAGTGTTTGGATAATCCTTTTAATCGAAATATTTTATTACTAAGGAAGACAGATTACTATCTGCCAAAGAATAATGACTTCAGAATTAGTCAATACAGAGTCTGAAGAAGAGTCTCCAAGAAAAAGAATGTACTCATTACCTGACTTATGTAACTATAACCCTGTGCATCACCTTTATAACAATATAAAGATAATTAAAAAAAGAGTCTCCAAGAACCCCAGAACTATTGTCAGAGGTTAAATAGCAGGCCTTGTTTTCTAGGACATGGGTTCATTGACGAGGGTCGTTTTGTGAACAACATAAAATGCATTGCATAAACTGGTGAAAGCCTGTAATTTGTGACATTCTTTCCCTCTGGACACAAAGAGCCAGAAATAGAACACCAAGACAAGGGAATAAACAGGTACTTTTTTCTTAGATTGCGTCTGCTAATAAAGAACTTCTTTGTGGCCAGTTTTACTTTGGTGGTAGGTAATGAAGAGACTGTCCTTGTTCAGTGGAATCTTGGAACATGGTCCAGCTGGTGATAGACTGCATTGAGGGTTTCCATCCTGAAGTACTGTTGTCCTTCCTTGACTATTCAAGGATCTTTCCTGGGGAATAGATTTAGTTAATTGTGAACAGGTTGTCACCTTGAAGCAGGCTGGGCAAATTCCTGTGATACCAGAACAGTAGAAGGTGCCAGGAGTGGCAGGGCCTTGTTACCCTCGGCCTCACCCACTAGAAGTGTAGACAAGGCAGGTTACTTGGGGATAAATAAAGGCTCAGTTACCCCATGGCTTAATCTAGTGGCAGAAAACACTAATATTTTGAGTCCTAAACTCAAACATGGACCAGTTTCCTGTCTCCACCACCGCTGAATACAAATGGGTTGATGAAGCTTTTGAGTTCTAAACACAATCACTCTAGCCTCACCTGGAGTGACTCACTGTTTTCACACACACACACACACACACACACACACACATATACACATCTATCTATCTATCTATCTATCTATCTATCTATCTATCTATCTATCTATCTATCTATCTATCTATCCATCCATCCATCCTGGGAGATTCAGAGAGTAGTATGTGTGAGTATGAGCTGTGTGTATTTGAGAGGGGGGGGTTGCTTGTTTTGCAAATACCACAGAGAAATGTGTGTGATTTTAATGTGTAAGCAAAGCTCACTCACGAACATTATGCTCTAACCACTGAGAATTTTAAATTTCTGATTTGATAGGCCTAGAGTGAGACCTGGACACTGTTGGTTTCACTGTTTGTTTGTTTTATAATTGTAAACTAAATACACAAAGCAACCAGGCACCAGTGGCTCAGGCCTGTAATCCTAGGTACTCAGGAGGGTGAGATCTGAGGATCAAGGTTCAAAGCCAGCCTGGGAAAGGAAAGTTTGTGAGACTCTTATTAACCACCAGAAAAGTGAAAGTGGTGCTGTGGCTCAAAGTGGCAGAGCACTAGCCTTGAGTGAAAAAACTTAGGGACAGTGCCCAGGCCCTGAGTTCAAACCCCAAGACCAACAAAATAATAAAGTTGTGGGCATTGTAAGGAAAGTAGTACAAAGGAGTAATAGTAGAAAGGAGGATTCTGCTCACCCCAATCTCCAAGAGGCTCTGATTAGAGTTAAGTGCTACTTCCAGGGGCTGGGAAGGTGGCTCAGTGGTAGAGCGCTTGCCTTGCATGCCTGAGGCCCTGGGTTCGATTCCTCAGCACCACATAAGCAAAAAGAAAAAAGCCAGAAGTGGCGCTGTGGCTCAAGTGGTAGAGCGCTAGCCTTGAGCTGAAGAGCTGAGGGACAGCGCCCAGGCCCAGAGTTCAGGCCCCATGACCGGACCCCCCCCCAAAAAAATAAAAAGAGTCTCATGGACTTTCCTGCTCAGGCTGGCTTCAAAACTTAATCAGCAGATCTCAGCCTAGGATTGTAAGCAGGCGCTGTCAGAGCCCAGCTTGGAATGGGCCTTTTAAAATGTCAGTGAGGGGGCTGGGAAGGTGGCTCACTGGTAGAGTGCTTGCCTAGCATGCATGAAGCCCTAGGGTTTGATTCCTCAGTACCACATAAGCAAAAAGAAAAAAGCCAGAAGTGGTGCTGTGGCTCAAGTGGTAGAGCGCTAGCCTTGAGCTGAAGAGCTGAGGGACAGCACCCAGGCCCAGAGTTCAGGCCCCATGACTAGACCCCCCCACAAAAAAAGTGCTACTTCCAGTTTCTTGTGGGTCTTGGAGCTATTCTAAGAACATAAGCACAGAACTGATGGGGTCCATCACTCTACTGCTCTGAGCCTCCTCAGGCCAAATTTCCTTTAAAAGTTTCCTAAGCCAGGTGCTGGTGGCTCATACCTGTAATCATAGCTACCCTAGAGGCTGAGATCTGAGGATTGCTGTTGGAAGCTAGCCCCAGGCAGGAAAGTCCAGTCCCTGAGACTCTTTTCTCCAATTATCCACCCAAACAGCTAGAAGTGGAGCTGTGGCTCAAGCTATGGAACTCTAGCCTGGAGCAAAAAATGCTCAAGGACAATGCCCAGGCCTTGAGTTCAAGCCCCAGGAATGGCAGAAAAAATAATCCCAAGAGATTTTGCTGTAAACTCTTTGTTAAGAAGTCCTCAAAAATCTCAAAAATCAGCCAGGTGCTGGTTGGTGGCTCACATCTGTAATTCTAGCTACTCAGGAATCTGGGGATCATGGTTTAAAGCCAGCCTGGGCAGGAAAGTCCCTGAGACTCTTCAGTTAACCACCAGAAAAGTAGAAGTGGCATTGTAGTTCAAAGTGGTAGAGATAGCCTTGAGCAAAAAAGCTCAGGGCCAGGATCCAGGTCTTGAGTGCAGGCCCTACAATAGTAACAACAACAACAACAAAGAAAAAAAAAAAGAAAACCTTCTAAAATGTGAACTATGCTTATTCTTTTCAGTGAGTCTTAAAATCTTAACACACACACAAACACACCCATGTCTTCATGCCAGTTCTATACTTCTAGCATCCTCTAATCCGAATGACACCCCAGAGTTCTAACCTCCAAATATAATCATTAAGTTTGCACTTTTTTTTTTTTTGGTCCGTCATGGGTCTGGGCACTGTCTCTGAACTTTTTCACTCAAGGCTAGCGCAATACCACTTTGAGCCACAGTGTCACTTTGAGTTTTCTGGTGATGAACTGAAGATAAGAGTCCCATGGACCTTCCTGCCTGGGCTGGTTTTGAGCCGTGATTCTCAGACCTCAGTCTTCTGAGTAGTTAAGTTTACAGGTGTGAGCCACTGGCACCTAGCTAGGTTCCACTCTTAATATCTCCCATTTGGGAGAATGAATTTTGGTGGATCACTCAACTCAGCATCATGTAAAGAAGAAAAAGGCATATTTAGGGGAAAACATCAAGTCTGTAGCCAAGTGTTGGTAGCATGGGTCAGAAGAGATGCAGAACCTATTCAAGACAGTGAGAGGATGACTCCCGCTCAGAGGCATATGAGATCTTTCAGGCTGCTCTTTCTCTTGTAGGAGTGGAGGGTGGAGGGCAGAAGGGTTTTGGTGGACGATCTTGGGGTACTCTCTAAGGGCTCGTTGCCCAGGGATGCCTGGGGACTGGATTTCCAGCATTTCTCTGCCCCAGCTGTGGCTCAAACAGACCTGGGTATACAGTTCAGCTCTGGGTAATATTGAATTTGTAGACCTGCAAAACGCTCAAGCTGTGGGGTTATGATGGCATCTGTTTGGATCTTACAGGATGTTGACGAGAGTCTAAGGGTTTAAACGGGCTTGGTGCTTGAATGCAGACACCACTGAAAGCCCCCAGTGAGGGCAATGCCCAGTGGAATGATGACCCACATAGGGCCACCAGCAGCATGACGCCACACCAACCCCCTCAGCTTTGATGGATAGGCTGAGCCCAGCAAGGCTGGGCTGCCAGAGTTCTTAGCAGCCAAGTCCTACCCTATTTTGCTCGAATGTGAGCAGAGGAGATGATCCTCCAGTTTTAAGACATGCTTCTGTTTTCCTGTTGGGTTTTAGGCTTGTTTGCTGTAATGTGGATGTCTGGCTGGCTTCTGCCTGTCCCAACATTTTATTTTGGAAGCACATAATTTGTTTTGATATCCCAGGCTTGCAGCTGCGGGGAGGGTTTGCTTCAGGATAAGACATTTGATAGGGAGGACACTCTAGACTATGGACTTTCACTTTGGAACTGCTGTGGGCAGGAGTTAAGCCTTTCAAGACTGTTGAGGTTGAGGGGCTAGGAAGGTGGCTCAGCAGAGACTGTTGAGGGATGATGATGTTACATGTGAGGACACAAATTTGGGGGAGCAGAGATAGACTGCTGTGATTTGCTTCTAAGTTCTTGGTGTTGGAGTATTATTAATTTTTTTAGCTGTGCCAGCACTGGGGCTGGAAGTCACTCCCTTAGCTCATTTGCTCTGTACCACTTGAGCCATGACTCCACTGCTAACTTTTTGGTGATTAATGGGAGATAAGAGTCTTGTGGACTTTCCTGTGTAAGTTGGTTTTGAACCCAGTTCCTCCGATCTCAGCCTCCTAAGTAGCTAGGATTATAAAGGTGAGCCACTGGCATCCAGCTTGTGTTGGAATCTGAATCACCAGTGAAACTGAGAGTTAGACTTAAGAGGAATCTTTAGGAGGTGTTTAGTAGAATTCTGCCTGCACAAATTTGTGGGATTTGGTTTGTTTTCACCAGAGCAGGTTTATTTTTTATTATTATTATTTTTTTGTCGGTCATGGGGCTTGAACTCTGGGCCTGGGCGGTATCCCTGCATTCTTCACCTCAAGAGGAGCGCTCTACCACTTGAGCCACAGTGCCACTTCCGGTTTTCTAGTGGTTTATTGGAGATAGGAGTCCCACAGTCTTTCCTGCTGACTTTGAACCACGATCCTCAGATCTCAGCCTCCCGAGAAGCTAGGATTACAGGTGTGAGCCACTAGCGCCTGGCAAGAGCAGGTTTATTATAAAATAAAAATTGGCTCCTCCTTGTTCGTTTTTGCTTCTTGTTTCTCTACTGTTCTCCATGTGTTGATACAGTACAAACATCCTCACCAGATGCCCACCTTTCCATAGAATTCCTAGTCTCCAGAACTGATAAAAAGTCTTCTTGTGTTTTTTGTAGATTACCACTCTGGCATTTTGTTATAGCATCATGAAATAGACTAACACAGTAGCTAAGGTACACTTTTATTTCCTTCACTAGTTCTCTCTCTCTCAGCAGATGACATTTGAACTCAGGCCTCCAGTTCGGCTTGCTCACTCAGCTTCATTACTATCACCTCCAGCCTGGCATTTTGTTAATTAGTTTGGAGATGGAATCCAGTGGAATTTTCTACCTATGGGGGCTTCACATTTTCAATACTCTAGCGATCAGTCTCTTTAGTAGCTAGAATTACAAGTGTGAGTCATCAGTGGTAGCTTATTTTCTTCATTGTTAATCTATGACAGATTAATATATAGTGGTATGTCAATGTTTAACATCAGCTGTCTAAGGGAAAAAACAGTCTGACTTGTGGCGTTTGTCACCACCATGGGATACTCTCATCCTCACTGTACTGAATTAACATTTTAAACAATTTCTTTGCAAAACTCCTAAAAATTTAACAATTAGATTTTGTGAGCCTGTATAGATTTTATTTCCAAATTTATATGACATACCTGATTGGATTTCATAAGAACAGAAAACAGTGTTTTGCTTTTTTGCTGGTCCCAGGGCTTGAATTCCAGGCCTGGGTGTTATCCCTGAACTCTTTGGCCCAAGACTAGCACTCTATCACTTGTGCCACAGCACCACTTCTGACTTTTTCTGTGATTAATTGAAGAATCTCACAGACTCTCTGAACCACAATCTTTAGATTTCAGCCTCCTGAGTAGCTAAGATTACAGAGATTAAGGCATGAGCCACCAGTGCCCAGCAAAACTGTGTTTTAAATTGTGTTCTCTTTGTTAATTTGGATATCTTAAAAAATTTCAACACAGGGCTGGGAAGGTGGTTCAGTGGTAGAGCGCTTGCCTTGAATGCCTGAGGCCCTGGGTTCCATTCCTCAGCACCACATAAGCAAAAAGAAAAAAAAGCCGGAAATGGCGCTGTGGCTCAAGTGGTAGAGCGCTAGCCTTGAGCTAAAGAGCTGAGGGACAGCACCCAGGCCCAGAGTTCAGGCCCCATGACCGGACCCAAAAAAATAAATAAATGAAATAAAATTTCAACACAGGCCAATCCCCCAATAAAACAAAGAAACTAGAAAAAACAGGAATACTTTAAGAACACAGCTAGTGAAAAATCTGAATAAGTTGTAAGAAGGTGCAATGGACATCTAAAGAAATCTCTAACTTTTGTTCTGCTTTGAAGATAAGCATTTAGCTTAAAAACTGCACAGTTCTAGGCCAGGTGGTGGTGACTTATGCCTTGTAATCTTAGCTACATATAAGATCTGATGATGGTGGTTTGAAGCCAGCCTGAGTAGGAAAGTCCATGAGACCATCATCTCCAATAAACTATCCCTAAAAAAGCCAGGAGTGGAGTTGTAGCTCAAGTGGTAGAGTGCTAGCCTTGAGCAAAAAAGCTTAGCATCCAGGCAGCACCTCAGGTCCTGAGTTCAAGCCCCAAGATTGGCACACACACACAAAGTATGTATAGCTCTATTATCATCTTGTGGAAAATGATTACATACATTTTTTCAAGTTTAACACATTTTTTACTAATCAATTTTTTAATAATTGGCAAATAAAATTATATATATTATACAATATGAACTGAGGTCCATATGCATTGTAAATGATTACTACAATCAGTGAACATATCATCTCACACAGTCACTTATTTTTATTTTTTTGTCAGTGATGGCTTGAACTCTGAGCCTGGGTTCTGTCCCTCAGTTCTTCAGCTCAAGGCAAGTGTTCTACAACTTGAGCCACAGCACTATGTTTGGCTTTTTCTGCTTATGTGGTGCTGAGGAATGGAACCCAGGGCCTCTTGCATGCAAGGCAAGTGCTCTACCACTGAGCCACCTTCCCAGCCCCAGACACTTATTTTTTGTGAGAAATTTATCTATTAGCAGATTTCAAATATATAATGAGTCCAGCAAATTTCATATGTATAGTAAGTGTAAACATTAATGTAGTGGCTAGTCTCATTAGAGTAATTACACAAGATACTCTAACTGGATTCAAAAATAGAATCTCAAAAGATATAAAGTCATCTATGAGGCTCTTCCGATTTCTCATTTTTCATGGGTGAGCCACCTTAAACTATGTCCTTGAAGTCTGGATTTCTCCTAGTTTTTGGTTAGAAAATCTGGCAGTACAGGCTGCAGAGATCAGTATGAAGTAGCCCAGACCAGTCTTCGTTTGGCTGGTATGGAATCAGTATGCCATTTTGATTCCATTTCTTGTGTGGGGCTTCACTGGACCACTAAAGTGGATATGCCTAATTCATGGCATCTCTTTGTTTTCCCAACCTAATGTTAGCTTGATTTTCTGGCTTTGCCTCTGACTCCACAATTTTAATAGTCTTAAGACAAAAATTTAAAAAAAAAATTTTTTTTTTTGCTAGTCCTGGTGCTTGAACTCAAGGCCTGGGCAGTGATCTGAGCCTCTTTGTGCTCAAGGCAAGTGCTCTACCATTTGAGCCACAGCACCACTTTTGTCTTTTTTGAGTAATTTATTGCAGATAAGAGTCTCAGGAGGGGCTGGGAAGGTGGCTCAGTGGTAGAGCGCTTGCCTTGCATGCATGAGGCCCTGGGTTCGATTCCTCAACACCACATAAACAAAAAGAAAAAAGCCGGAAGTGACGCTTTGAAGAGCGCTAGCCTTGAGCTGAAGAGCTGAGGGACAGCACCCAGGCCCAGAGTTCAGCCCCCCCCCTCCCCCCGCCAAAAACAAAAGAGTCTCTGGGGGAATTTTCTACCTGGGCTGGCTTTGAACCACAATCCTCAGGTCTCAGCTTCCTGAGCATTAGGATTACAGAGCCTGGATAGTCTTAAGACTTTTAAATGAGAATAAGGAGAGTTGGAAAAAAAGTAGCTCAGTGGTAGAGTGCTTGCCTTGCACGCATGAGGCCCTGGGTTCCATTCCTCAGCACCACATAAACAGAAAAAGCCAGAAGTGGTGCTGTGGCTTAAGTGGTAGAGCACTAACCTTGAGCTGAAGAGCTGAGGAACAGCATCCAGGCCCAAAAATGAGAATAAGGAAAATGTTATTTATGTGAGAGATTGTGATCTTTAGGTACTGAGAATTTTATTTAGTGGGTACTAAATTTTTCTAAAGCTTTATTTTGTCTCCTCGCACCCAAGGCATTGATTTATGATTAGACATTGCTGTATATGGACAAATAAATTATTACATATTCCAGAATGCCAGATTTGTTTCATATCTTGACTTAAAAAAAATTGAAAAGGTAGCTCAAGTGGTAGAGAGTTATCCTTGAGCACAAAGAGGCTCACAGACAGCACCTAGGCGCTGAGCTCAATCCCCAGGACTGGAAAAAAAATTATGCTGGGCTCTGGTGGTTCATGCCTGTAACCCTAGCTGCTCAGGAGGCTGAGCTCTGATGATCACAGTTCAAAACCGGTTCAGACAGGAAAGTGTGTGACTCTTACATTCACTTAAGCCCCAGAAAACTGGAAGTGGTGTTGTGACTCAAAGTGTTAGAGAACTAGTCTGAAGCAAAAGAGCTTAGGGACACTGCCAAGGCCCTGAGATCAAGCCCTACAACTGACAAAAAAGACCAAAAAAAAAAAAGAAAAAGAAAAAGAAAAGGCTAGGGTGTAGCTCAAATAGTGGATTGCCTGCCTTGCAAACACAAACCTGAGTTCAAACCCCAGTGCCACCAAAAAAAGAAAAATAATTCCTATCTAAAAAAAAATGCAGGAAAAATTTGAAACTAAATGTTTATTACATAAAGAAATTATGAGGACAATTATTATGTATCAATTAAAAATTAAAACTTGAAATAAGAGACTTGAATTTAAATACATGATAAAATATGCAGGAGAAAAAATTTTAAACTTCAATTTTGTTTTCTTTTTTTCATTCATGGGGCTTGAACTCAAGACTTAGACTCTGTCCCTAAGCTTTCTTTAGCTAGAGTTTTTTTTTTTTTTTTTTCCTTGCTAGAGTTCTATTACCACAGCTCCACTTTGCGGTTTTCTGGTGTTTAATTGGAAATAAGACTCTCACGGACTTTCCTGCCTGGGCTGGTTTGAACCATGATCTTCATAGCTCAGCTTCCTGAATAGCTAGGCTTACAGGTGTGAGCGACCAGCCCCTAGTTTCAGTGACTTTTTATAGATCAGAGTTCAACACAAAAGCTAAGGCGAAAATGCATTCGATGAGAATATTTCTCATAGGTAAACAGATACAGTACAAAAATTAAGTTGCAGAAGAGCCTTTATGAGCCCTCCTAGTTTACCTAGTTGGGCTGCCACCATTGCAGAAATGCTGGAGCTAGTACTGGTGGCTCATACCTGTAATCCTAACTCCTGGGGAGGTTGAGGATTGTGATTTAAAGCCAGCCTGGGCAGGAAGTCCATGAGACTCTCATCTCCAATTAACCACCCAGAAAACTGTGGCTGAAAGTGCTAGAGGGCTCACCTTGAGCAAAAGAGCTCAAGGACAGCACCCAGGCCGTGAGTTCAAGCCCCAAGACATATAAAAACCAAACAACAACAACAAAAAACCTGGCCATAACCCAACTGGAAGAGTGTGCACTCAAGGAGCACACCAAAGAGTTTTACCAAGTGGTGTGGCTGGATTGCCAGGAGAGCTCAGGTTGTTTATTGGCCTCAGTCTGGGAGCAGAGCCTGGCAGAGGAGGATTGGAGCGCCAGAGGCCGGGGCACCTGTGCCGGTGGGCGGGGGTTCCACTGCTGACACAGAGCCTGCAGAGAACCTAAAACACTCAGCTGTCCCGACACGGGGAGCCCGCCACGAGCCGACTGCTTCGCGCGTGTACGTGTGCGTGTGTGGAGACAAGAAATGAACGCGAAAGCCTCTATCAGGGGCTTGCTGAGCACGCCGTTCCGGACACCCAGCGGCAGCAGCCAACCTTGCCGACGGCCTGCCTGTGGAGCTGGGCTGGGAATCGCCTCTGCAGAGCCCGGGGCAGCGGCGGGCCGCACGGGGGAGACGTCGGCCGGGCCGGCCGGCGCCACAGGTGTCCACCCCGGCAGGTGACGGCGGGCCCGGGCCTCGCCGCCGCCACGTCCCCAAACCAGTCGTTCGACCCTTTGTGCGGATCTCTGAAAGCTTTCCCCGCACCCGGGCGGGGCGGGCGCGCGGGCATGTCTGCGATTCTCAGGAATCGCCAGGTCGCGAGGTCCGACCCGAAACGGGAGATGAGGGAAACCAGGAAGATCTGCGAGGAAAGCCCGGGTCTCCCCGGTCCGGCCCCCGACGCTCGGCGGAGGTTTCTTTGTCCGGGTCTCCGGGG
>NW_012267255.1:12052896-12055534 GCF_000151885.1 Dipodomys ordii
CCCCCCCCCCCCCCCGGTCCTGTGGATAGACTTGAGCGGTCACCAAAGGGGAACACTTGCTTCGGCCCTCCCGGGAATCTCCGGTCTGCAAACACCACACACGCCGAGAAAACACTTGAGGAGCCTCTCCAGACCGCGCCTTCCGTGGCACCGATTGTTCCTAGTATAACGGGAGAGTGCGCGTAGGTGAATCCCGCCCCCTTCACCTCTCACACCGGTGAGGGAGTCGGACATGATTTGTTCTTTTCCTTTTATTTGTACCTTTCTGTGATTGATTGTAATGCCAAGGAACAGAAGTGGAGTTGGTTTTAGTTTCCATTTTCATGACTATTTTTTTTTTTAATTTGTGTGTGTGTGTGTGTGTGTGTGTGTGTGTGTGTGTGTGTGTGTTGGTGTTGGTTCTGGAACTTGAACTCGGGGTCTGGGTGCTGTCCCTGAGCTTCTGTGCTCAAGGCTAGCACTCTTACCACTTCCTGCTTTTTGGTGTGGTTCATAGGGGATAAGAATCTCAAGGACTTTTCCTGCCCGCACTGGCTTTGAACTGTGATCCTCACACCTCAGCCTTCTGGGTAGCTAGGATTATAGGCGAGAGTTTTCACTGCCCACCTTAGCTTTCACTTTTTATTTAAAACGTGGAGATTTTACTTCTGTGTGTGTGTGTGCTGGTCGGGGGCTTGAACTCAGGGCCTGGGGGCCGTCCCCGAGGTTTTTTTTGCTCAAGGCTGGCACTGTACCACTTGTGCCATAGCTTCACTTCCCGCTTTTTGGTTGTTAATTGGAGATAAGAATTTCATGGACTTTGCTGACCAGGGTGACTTCCAACTGTGATCCTCAGATCTCAGCCTCCCGAGTAGCTAGGATTACAGGTGTGAACCTGTCTAGTTTAGGTTTTGAACTCAAAACCTTGTACTTATAAGTGCTCTACTGCTGAGCAACACCCTCAATTTCATTTAAAAACTTAAAGTTCACTTTGTATCACACTATAGAAAAAGTTTTAAGGAAAAAATATTTTAGTGACGACTAAAATGTGTCCAAGCCCTCCAGTACTACTGATAAAGACTAGAATGTAATTTAAAAGTTATTTTAAAAGTTAATCTGCTACATCAAGCAGCAATTTCAGCCCTCCAGTCTCACCTAGTTTATTTTCAGCATTTGAATAGTTTTTTTCCCCAACATTTTGAAAAAATAAACCTTAGGAGAGAGGAATTTCTGCTCTAATTGAAAATTGTTTTATAGCCTCTGGAAATGATGGGAAGAAATTTCCTTTTTTTTTCTTGAAAAAATTTTTTATTCACGCTGGGGCTAGAATTCAGGACCTTCTGCAAATGAGCTGTGTTCTGGCACTGATGTACATCTTTAGCCCTCTCAAATTTTAACAATCATTTTAAAGTTCATAGTGGTTTCAGGAGGACTTGATGGAAACATTTATTAGAAACTAAGTAATGCAGAGCCAACTAATATCAACTCTAAACCTTAGATAATTAGAACTTGGTGTAGAGAACTATGAGTGGGAGTAGAATAAACCTTGTAAAAATTCTACTAGACTTTGTTTTTACTTTTTGTTTTGAATAAGGATGTTGTGCTTCCAAAGAATTGTAAGGAGCTGGGTGCCAGTGGCGCACGCCTGTAATCCTAGCTACTCAGGAGGTTGAGAGCTGAGGATCACAGTTCAAAGCTAGCCCCGGCAGCAGCAAAGTCTGTGAGACTCTTATCTCCAATTAATCACCAGAAAACTGGAAGTGTTGTCATGGCTCAAGTGGTAGAGAGTTCACCTTGAGCTGAAGAGCTGAAGGACAGGACCCAGGCCTAGAGTTCAAGCCCTACAACCGGAAAAAAAAAAGAAAAATAAAAAGAATTGTAAGGAAAGACAAATATCTGGGCTTTCTCTTGGTACTGAGAACTTTAACGTTGGAAAAAGTCCCAATTTTTAAATTTAGAAATAAAATTTCATAATTTATTTAACAAAGAATGATAAGCAGTGATTGTATTCAGGCCTGTTGTAATGATCAGTGGAATTTTGTTACTATCTAATGTTTCTTAAAATCTTAAATCTGATAGTAAAGGGATTCCATAGAAGTGCATAACTGGCACTAGGTGGTAGAACCAACAATGATTTCCTGAGTGGATTGTGTAAGACTTCTGTAGCTGGGAAGGAATATCAGTTAGCTGATAATGAATGAATAACAGCTGTGCTTTGAGGACTTGTAGTGTTCCATGTGAACATTTTAAGGCTGTGAATATATACAATACCAGAATCACCTCAATTCTCTTCCCAGTTACACCAAAGATTGCAGCAGCTTCATTTTCTCAGGGTGCGTGGTAGTTATAGAGTACCATCTCAGGCATCACTTATTATATTCCTTTCTTTATTATCATAGAAACAATGCATGAACAGAAAGCTAAACATGACTTGATGATGTCACATAACATACTTTTTAATAATTATTGGCTCTTTTTCTTTTTTGCCAGTCCTGGGGCTTGAACTCAGGGTCTGGGCACTCTCCCTGAGCTTCTTTTGCTCAAGGCTAGCACTCTACCACTTGAGCCACAGCACCACTTCAGCTTTTTCTGTTTATGTGGTACTGAGGAATCAAGCCCAGGGCTTCATGCACACTAGGCAAGCACTCTACCTACCACT
>NW_012267255.1:12057619-12059867 GCF_000151885.1 Dipodomys ordii
ACATAAGCAAAAAGAAAAAAGCCGGAAGTGGCGCTGTGGCTCAAGTGGTAGAGTGCTAGCCTTGAGCTGAAGAGCTGAGGAACAGTGTCCAGGCCCAGAGTTCAGGCCCCAGGACTGGACAAAAAAAAAAAAAAAAGAACCCGTCTAAACACAAAATTAATTTATACTTCAAGATACTTTACACACATAATCTGAAGATAATTTATACAGTAATTTGAAAGTGCTTTTTGTGATACAGTAGTGAGGGTTGAACTTACTCTTGCTAGACCGGCACAGAAGGCACTGTACCTTTTGAGCCATGCCTCTAGTTTTTTCTTTTATTTTTGGAATAGGGTCTTAGTTTATGCCTAGGCAGCCTTGACTGGATCCTCCTCCTTTTTTTTTTTTTTGGTTCAGTCATGGGCCTTGAATTCAGGCCCTGGGCTTTTTTTGCTCAAGGCTACTGCATTACCACTTTGAACCACAGCTACTTTTCAAATAAGGATTCACTTTTGCTGGGCCAGCCTTAGACCTTGATCTGCCCACCTACACCTCCTGCATAGTTGGGGTTACAGCTGTGTACCAGTACAGGTGACTTGTTTGTTGAGATAGGATCTTGCTAAGTTTTTGCCATAATTAGTTTAGAAACTCTGTCCTGATTTCTGCCTCCTGAGCAGATATGATTACATAGTGAGCCTGCCCCCCCTCTTTCTCTCTCTCCTCTCCCCTCCCTTACTCCCTTCCCCCTTCCCCCTTCCTCCTTTCTCCTCCCTCCCTCCCTCCCTCCTTCCCTTCCTCCCTCCCTCCCTTCCTTCCTTCCTTCCTCCCCCTCTCTCTTTTTCTTTCCCTTTTGACTTTTTCCCTTTCTTTTTCTGCCCTCCCTCCCCCTTTTTCTCTTTTCTCAGGCCTGTGCACTATCTATAAGCTTTTTGTGCTCAAGGCTAGTGCTCTACCACTTGTGCCACAGCTCAACTTCTAGATTTTTTTGGTAGTTAATTAGAGATAAGAATCTCATAGCTAGGTGCCAATGGCTCATGCCTGTAAATCCTAGCTACTCCGGAAGCTGAAATCGGAGGATCTTGCTTTCAAAGCCAATGTGGACTGGAAAGTCTGTGAGACTCTTATGTCCAATAAACTGCTCAGAAAAAGCTGGAAGTGGCACTGTAGCTCAAGTGGTAGAGTGCTAGCCCTGAGCACAAAAAGGTTAGGGATAGTGCCCAGGCCCTAATTTCAAGCCCCAGGACTATGAAAAACAAACAAAAAAATTCATGATTTTCCTTGCTGATCTGGCTTTGAATGAATATCATCAGATCTTACCCTCCTGAGTAGCTAGGATTACAGGCATGAGCCACTAGTGCTCAGCCTACTTTTAAATTGTGAAATGAGCAATTTAGTAAAATGTACAAAATGGATTAGTGAATGACTAGCCGGGTTCTACAGCAGTTTTGCCAAAAAGATAATTGTATCTTGGGAGTAAAGTCAGATGACAGGAGATTCAGAGTAGATGACTTATGTACAGTGTCTCCTGCATGAGTAAATGGAAAATGAATGAATGACACATAAATATGTCAGTATGCATTCTCACTCTATAGCATTTAAAAGGGTCAACTACTGTGTTATCTGCTGGAATAAAAACCTTGAGGCACATATAAGCTCATTTAAATTTGTTTATATTGCTAGAGTGCTTTTTTTTGGTCTTAAGTACATGGTGGAAAAGATGCTAATCTACAAAATAATAGGTCTATAATGTTCATTCTGCTAACTTTACAATATACTTGATACTGTAAAGCACTTCTAGTTCTCATTAGACCCTTAAGAATACAGAAACAAATTATAGTATAAAGCTATTACTGCTTCCTGGATACTAGAGTAAAAGAAGAGTGCTCAAGATGTTAGGGAATTACAGGGAAGAGATCACTAACTCTAAAAGTGGGAATTGTGACCTTCTTTAGCAATTAAAAAAATCCTGATGGGTTTAACTTGAAAAATTCCTATTTCTTTATCAAATCATCTACAATGTTCATATTTTGTATTAAAGTATTTTGTGATTAAGACACTTTCTCAAAAGAAAAGATGTAATATGGTATTTAACTATTTTAAAAATATTCTACCTTTAGATTAATTCATTTAAACCATTTCTGTAAAATTCTCCTACCTTTCTTTTTTCTTTTTTTTTGGTCCGGTCGTGGGGCCTGAACTCTGGGCCTGGGCACTGTCCCTCAGCTCTTCAGCTCAAGGCTAGCACTCTACCACTTGAGCCACAGTGCCA
>NW_012267255.1:12060987-12064081 GCF_000151885.1 Dipodomys ordii
TACCACTTGAGCCACAGCGCCACTTCTGGCTTTTTTCTTTTTGCTTATGTGGTGCTGAGGAATCGAACCCAGGGCCTCAGGCTTGCAAGGCAAGCGCTCTACCACTGAGCCACCTTCCCAGCCCCTGATGGAGAGTTTCTAACAGTGGTAGGTGGCCTGAGTACAGGGAAGAGAGTACCTGGGTGGAGATCATAGTTGCACAGAGGATCCAGGTTTTTTGTTTTTGTTTTTTGTCGTGGGGCTTGAACTGGGGGCCTGGGCACTATCCCTGAGTTCTTTTTTGCTCAAGGCTAGTGCTCTAACACTTTGAGCCACTGCACCAATTCAGGTTTCCTGGTGATTAATTGGAATAAAAGGCTCATGGACTTTACTGTCTGGGCTGGCTTTGAACCTCAATTCTCAGATCTCAGCCACCTGAGTAGCTAGGATTATAGGTGCCCAGCTCCAGCCTTTTTATTGTAGAAAAAGATTATGAATATTGGAAGGGTGGTATTTGTTGAAATTGGAGATGTTGGTATAAATTCATGGTTTTCAGTATATAGAGACAGATACAAAAACAAGTAGATGTAAATGTGTGTATGTTGTCTTTGTACTTTATTAATCATTAAAATCTTAGTTTCTGATTACTTTCATTCATTAGAAGGAACCAGAGTTCTTTGGCTAAATAGCAGATTCCATGCTAGTGTAGGCAAGTGCAAGATGAACCTAAAATACAAGTCTTGTTCCAGGAAGTAAGGAAGTACTCAAAGAATGATGAAGACATATAAAAAACAGCAGCTTAAAGAGGCCTTGGGGACCATATGTGGGACGATTGTAGCATAAAAATCAATAATAATAGGAATCCGTAAGTCTACACTGATGAAAATAACTATATAAGTAAATGGAAAGTTGAATGAAGAAAAGGAGTCATTGTCTCAAAAGTTAAAAGAGTTACTTTGCATTAGGGAGGTCTGACACTTTTAACACCTTAATCAAGTGATCACTTAGTATCACTAGTAATGGGACAAATTGAAATCATGTGCCATCAAATGGATGAACTCATAGACACATTATTTCTGGCCTAAGAAACATCATCTGGGACACACTGATAAAAGTTGATGTTTCATTCTACAAAATAACTCCAGTATCTGAATTCTTTGCTGTGTTGCCTATGATAGAGATAACTGGTAGCAAATGTTTAATCCTGTTATTGTTATTCATCTGCCAGCAGTGTCTCCCAAATTAAACAGGTGTAAACTGGACTGTAGTAGACATCAACCAAAGAAAAACATTTGAGAAGTAAATCTGAGAAACTAAATGTTGGCATGGTGGCCCATACCACCAGTGAGGCTTATAGTTTTAGAGGTTTCTGTCCATCATCAGTGAGCTCTTGAGCTCTTTTGTTTCAGTGTTTCCCTGCCTTTAATGTTGTGAATATATGCCTCCGTAAAGCCCTCGTAATCCTCTCAAGTCAAGAAGGGCTATTGAAATGATAAGGTAAAAACTTTAGAAGAGATAAAGGAATCAAGTATCACAATGCAGCATGTATATAGGAAAAATCAAAATGGCCATGTAAGTTTAAGGTGGGATTACCAAGAGTGTTAAATGTGCAAATGTTAAATGTACAAAAGAATTTATTTACTTAATCATTTTCTCCTCATTTGGGATCTCCCAGCAACATTCCTGTTACATTAAGTCATGTAAAAATAAGTAAAATAGGCATATATTTTTCAATATTCCTGTTTTTGAATCATGGAGACTCTTCTGGTTATATATGATCTATAAGATTTTCTTTTAATTCATGAATCATAATTCCAGGGACACGTTACACTGAGATGTAGAAATTGGACACATTGCCAGCCACTGGAGCTACCTGAGTCTCTGTGACACTTAGGAGAGGTCAGGAACACATTGATGTCTTAGCTTAAAATAGGCACAAAATCTCACTGGAAAAATGAGGGCATCTTTAAAAAAATATACTAGTCATTTATTAAATGAATTGAGTAATTTCATATGGTGTTAAATGGGTTGTTATGCATAAAACGTGATCCAGGGCTGGAAATGTGGCTTAGTGGTAGAGTGCTTGCCTAGCTAGCATGCGTGAAGTCCTGGGTTCAATTCCCCAGTACCACATAAACAGAAAAAGCTGGAGGTAGATGGTGCTGTGGTTGAAGTGGTAGAACACTAGCCTTGAGCACCGAGTGGCTAAGGGACAGAGCACAGGTCCTGAGTTCAAGCCTCGTGACTGACAAACTTGATCCAGGTTTACTGAAATGCAGTTTTTTCTCCCACTTGAAAGTGTAGACAACTATCTTATCTTCAAAAACTGTATGAAAATAAACCATAGAGTTGGTAGCATGCCTCAAGTGGCAGAGCTCCGGCCTCGTGAGTGCGAGTCTTCCCTCCCAAAAAAATCATATTGAAAGTAAACTGTAAAATTCTGTTTAGGTCAACTCTGCTTCTTCCACAATATAGCAGAGGATATGTAAATATAACTATATTGCTTCAACATTTAACCGTAATTATAAGGTAAGAGTATGAGGTCATTCCTTGGATATAAGTAGCCCTTCATTTAGATTTGAGCCAGGAAACCCACTTGCTTTTTAAATAATAAATGTGGCCTCAGAATATTTACTTACCTAAATGAACTGATTTGAGGCAACAAAACAAGAATAACTTAAAAGAGTCTTGGATCCTTGATTCAGCCGGATTACTTAGCTCTGTTACCTTGGGCAAATAGTTTATTCTTCACTTTCCTCATAGGAAATAAGCTGATCTTTGAAGGCCCTTCTAGACATAAAGGCCTATGATTAGATTTTTCACTTCCTTTGCACTTACCAACTAGATTTAATAGGGAAGGGGAAACAGGCTAGAGTGAAAAGGAAATGAGTCCAGTGTGGAACAAAGGCAAGAAATCCAATAGAGGCAATGCATAGGGATGCTTAGCTCTGTTTAGAGGATTTTCACGTTTAAAATGGGAGAGGATACAAAAGACTAGCTCTGTTTTTCACTTTTCTTTTTGCTAATTACATTGTCTAGTCTTGGCAAAAGTATCAGCTCCAAAGGGATGTTAAACTAGCCTCTAGTCATCTGTTTCCTTTTTTTTTTTTTTTTT
>NW_012267255.1:12066654-12067919 GCF_000151885.1 Dipodomys ordii
AAAAAAAAAAAAAAAAAATAGGCTTGGAGTGTGGTAGTCCTTATCTGTAATCACAGTTCTCAAGAGGTAGAGGTAAGAATGAAAATTTGAGGCTAGCTTGGGCTACACAATGATTTTTGTCTCAATCTCAAAAATGAATGAATGGTTAAATCCTACATTTAGAAATTAATAGTCTAAAATCTGAATAAATACTTCAAGCGAATATATGAAACATTAATGTAATACTTGTATGGTTAGTTACTGCAGTACTGAGTCTTTTTTCTTATATACCATGTACTATTTGATAGGAATTTGTAGGAAAGCAGGCAGTCAGGGAATTGCAGCCTGTAGAACTTGCAAATGGCAGTATAAGCAGATAAAGGAGAACCAGCCTGACAAGGAAGTGGGGGAAGGGCTACAAAAGAATGAGGAAGTAAAAAGGATAGAAGAATACGGAAGTAAGGATGGTCCTTAAATCTTTGGCACCAGGACCATATAGGATACAGAAAGAAGACTCATCAATCTGAACCATCAGAAGGAATCTTCAAGGACTGTAATTCTCCTTAATTAATTAACCAAAGACCAGATATCTGTAACCAGGAGGATGGTGCAAGATGGCTGAGATAGGCTAAAATATGCATGTGTATACCATGTGCTGTTTCTCACCACATTTCTTTTCTAATAAACTTTCCTGTTAAAAGATAGGATTATTTGAAGAGTAAAGGATCAGAGGAAAAATAAGTGATATGAGCTAACTTTTCTCATAACTCTCTTCAGACAGTTTGTCAGTAAGATTATCTACAATAAAATTGATTATAATTAAGCTTGGTGCTGGTGACACACACCTGTAATCCTAGCTACTCAGGAGGCTGAGACCTGAGGATCTTGGTTCAAAGCCAGCCTGGACAGAAAAGTCCCCATGAAATGCTTATCTCCAGTTAACTACTGGAAAACTAGAATGGTGCTGTGGCTCAAAGTGGTAGAGCACTAGCCTTGAACACAAAGAAGCTCAGGGACAGCACCAACGCCCTGAATTCAAGCCCCACAACCAACAAAAAGAAGATGGTAATTTTTATTAATATAATTCACTTTATATTTTTTTGGGTCCGGTCGTGGGGCCTGAACTCCAGGCCTGGGCGCTGTCCCTCAGCTCCTCAGCTCAAGGCTAGCGCTCTACCACTGGAGCCATAGCGCCACTTCCGGCTTTTTTCTTTTTGCTTATGTGGTGCTGAGGAATCAAACCCAGGGCCTCATGCATGCAAGGCAAGTGCTCTACCACTGAGCCA
>NW_012267255.1:12069354-12073683 GCF_000151885.1 Dipodomys ordii
TTTTTTTTTTTTTGTCAGTCATGGGGCTTAAACTCAGGGCCTGGGCACTGTCTCTGAGCTCTCTGTTCTCAAAACTAGCACTCTACCACTTGAGCTACAGCACCACTTCCAGCTATTTCTGTTTATGTGGTACTGAGGAATTGACCCAAGGCTTCATGGATGCTAGGCAAGCATTCAACCACTGAGCCACATTCCCAGCCTGTGCATGGTGATTTTTTTCTTTTTTTGTTGGTTGTGGGGCTTGAACTCTGGGCTTGGGCGCTGTCCCTGTGTTCTTCAGCTCAAGGTGAGCGCTCTACCGCTTGAGCCACAGTCCCACTTCTGGTTTTCTAGGACTTTCTTGCTTGCCTGGGCTGGGTTTGAATGGTGATCCTCAGATCTCAGCCTCTTGAGTAGCTAGGATTATAGGCATAAGATACTGGTGCCCTGCTTCATGGTGATTATTTTTCAGTAAAAAGGACAATGTATAATTGATATGTTGAGCTGCTTTAGATTTGAGTATTTAGAGCAGAAACCTTTCATTAAAGGTCAGTTTCTTTTTTTGGGAGGGGAGGGGGTCGTCACAGGCTTTGAACTCTGGTCTTGGACACTGACTGAGCTCTTCAGCTCAAAGTGAGTGCTCTGCCACTTGAGCCTTAGTGCTACAGCCAGGTGCTGGTGGCTCACGACTGTAATCCTAGCTACTCAGGAGGCTGAGATCTGAGGATCACGGTTCAAAGCCAGCCCAGGAAAGTCCCTGAGACTCTTACCTCCAATAAACCACCAGGAAATCAGAAGTGGCTCTGTGGCTCAAGTGGTAGAGCGATCACCTTGAGCTGAAGAGCTAAGGGACAGTGCCTAGGCCCAGAGTTCAAGCCCCATGGTGCTCCCCCCCCAAAAAAAATGGGGGGGTTAAGCACTGGTAGCTCACACCTGTAATCCTAACTATTTAGGAGCTGAGATCTGAGGATCGTGGCTCAAAGCCAGCCCAGGCAAGAAAGTTCGTGAGACTCTTATCTCCAATAAACCAATCATAAAATCGAAGTGGCACTGTGGCTCAAGTGGTAGAGTGCTAGTTTTGAGCTAAAGAGCTGAGGGACAGTGCCTAAGCCGAGTTCAAGCCCCACAATTGACCAAAAAAAAAAAATTAGATGAAAAGTAAAATTTGCATGCAGAAAACCCCTTTACTTGGAAGCATATATGTTCCATCATACCAAAGGAAATACTTAGTAAACTTTGGTAAGTTGGTACTTGATCCAGTTTATGATTATGATGTCATGTTTGTAAATATTTTCTCAGTAAATGAGAATGATACTGGATAATTTCTTATTTCCTCTTTTTTTTCTTTTTTTTTTTTTCTCCTGTGGTAAGTTTTGAACTTAGGGTCTGGGCACTGTCATTGAGAGCTTCTTTTTGCTCAAGGCTAGTGCTATACCATTTTGAGCCACAGTGCCACTTCAAATTTTCTAGTGATTAATTGGAGATAAGAGTCTCATGAGCCTGGTGCCTAGTGGCTCATCTCTATAATCCTACTTAGGAGGCTGAGATTTTAGAATCATGGATCAAAGGTGGAAAGAAAAGTCCTAGGAGACTCTTATCACTGGTTAACCACTCAAAAACTGGAAGTGGTGCTGTGGCTCAAAATGGTAGAGTGGTAGCCTTAAACAAAAGAGTTCAGGGACAGTGCCCAGGCCCTGAGTTCAAACCCTGTGACTGTCCAAGAAAAAAGTCTCAGGCTGGGAATGTGGTTTAGTGGTAGAGTGCTTGCCTAGCATGCATGAAGTCCTGGGTTTGATTCCTCAGTATCACATAAACAGAGAAAGCCAGAAGTGATGCTGTGGCTCAAGTCATACAGTGCTAGCCTTGAGCAAAAGAAGCTCAGGGACAGTGCCCAGGGCCTGAGTTCAAGCCCCAGGACTGGCCAAAACACAAAACAGAACAAAAGAAGGAAGGTAGATGGCTTACATTTCACATTTACTTCTTTTTGTTTGTTTGTTTTTTGTTTTTGGTGGTACTGGAATTGGAACTCAGGCACTTGTTAATCACTCTTACCACAAGTCATACTTGCAGTCCACACTTCTTGACTTTAAAATATTTAGGTAATAGACAGTGGCATCAAGTAGAGTACTCAGAATAAATATTTGCATATGTGATCAGATTGGTAATTATTAATAATTAGTGGTGATAATTATTACTAGTGTTGCTAAGGATCAAACCCAGGCCTTGGGCAGGTACTCTTCCCCTAAGCTATATATCTTGAACTAGTCATGTGATTTTTGTCAAGTGTGCCAAGACCATTCTGTGGGGAAAATGTGGTAGGGTCATTTGAATATATTTTGAAGCTACTAAGATTTTAATTTTTTTTTTCGGGGGGGTCAGTCGTGGGGCTTGAACTCTGGGCCTGGGCGCTGTCCCTCAGCTCTTCAGCTCAAGGCTAGCACTCTACCACTGAGTGTCAACCCCACTTCCGGCTTTTTCTGCTTATGTGGTGCTGAGGAATCGGACCCAGGACCTCATGTATGCAAGGCAAGCACTGTACCACCAAGCCACCTTTCCAGCCCTAATATTTAAAATTTTAAATTGGACCATACCAGTTAAGTTTTTTAAGTATACAGTTTTTAATATATTTTTAATATACTGAAGCATGAAAACGGTTAACTTGATTAAAAATAACAATACTCTTTAACTTGTTTTAGGGGTAGATGTTGATTGACCCTAAATTGATTTCTGGTCTTCATTAGACTTGAACTACAAAGAAAAAGTTTCTGCAGCCCATATGAGCCAAAGAGGAAGAAAAGTCAGTTGTATGAGATCCTTAAAAATGTTTTTGGCTGTAGTTTGGTATTCAGAAGTGCTAGAGAAATGTTGGCAGAAAACCAGAGCCATAGAGTGAGGCCAAAGTAGGACAGCAAAGTCATTATTCTGCTTTTTAGTGAAGAAAGTTTTCTTTAAATGATGGTTTCCCTTGGTGCTTGACCGGAAGTACTTTATGAGGACTTCATTGGGATGCAAGGCTGTATCAAAGTAATTTTAAAAACAAGAATTGAATTTTAAATAGCAACTTCTAAAAGTCACTTCTAAAAGTCCTGTAACATTTTTGTGAGTTATTTTAAACCATACTAAAGATACCACTAAATAAATGAAAGTAAAAACAGTAAATGGTCTTTTTTTTAAACACACATTACTCTACAGTAGAATGTTGGAACAACATAATTTGATAGTGTGGACATTTAAGACCAGGTCAATGTAAGGTAGGACTTGGTCGAGAGAAGGTAAAGCACAGTGCGTTTCAAGTGGAAGCCTTCAAAGACCTATCCTTTATGTAATCTATATCTAAGAAACACATTTTGTTAATATTTAAAGTAGGAATTGACACTGATAATCTGGGATTAAAAGAAAATGGATTGGTGGGGGGGGGTGGAGATGGGAAGGGATAGGAAGGGGAAACAAAGGAGGAGGCAACAATGCTTGGTAAGAAATGTACTCATTACCTTGCCCGTGTAATTGTAACCCCTCTGTATGATATATTTTTTTTCTTTTTTTTAGTCAGTCATGGGGCTTAAACTCTGGGCCTGGGCGCCATCCCTGTGCTCTTCAGCTCAAGGCTAGCGCTCTACCACTTGAGCCACAGTGCCACTTCTGGTTTTTGAGTGGTTTATTGGAGATAAGAGTCTCAAGGACTTTCCTGCCTGGGCTGGTTTGAACCTCGATCCTCAGATCTCAGCCTCCTGCTGTAGCTAGGATTACAGGCTAGCCTATAATCCTAAAAAATAAAAATAAAAAAAGAAAAAAGAAAATGGATTAAACACAATATAAACTATCATGGAGAAATGTACAAACTATCATGAGAAATGATCAGGTTGATGCTTTTTATCACAACATCTTTGAGCAAACAATATATATATATATATATATATATATATATATATATATATATTTTGTCCATCATGAGTCTTGAACCTTGGGCCTGGATGTTGTTCTGCTCTCTTAAGCTCAAGGCAAGCATGCTACCACTTCAGCCAAAGTGCCATTTCCAGTTTTCTAGTGATTAATTGGAGATAAGAGTCTCAGGAACATTCCTGATGGGGCTGGCTTTGAACCACAATCCTCAGATTTCAAAGCCTCCTGAATAGCTAGGATTACAGGCGTGAACCACTGGCACTTGGCTGTGTTTTCTGTTTTCTTTTTTAAACAAAAGAATACAGGGCTGGGAAGGTGGCTCAATGGGCTGGGAAGGTGGCTCAGTGGTAGAATGCTTGCCTTGCATGCATGAGGCCCTGGGTTCGATTCCTCAGCACCATATAAGCAAAAAGAAAAAAGCCGGAAGTGGCGCTGTGGCTCAAGTGGTAG
>NW_012267255.1:12073953-12076984 GCF_000151885.1 Dipodomys ordii
AAAAAAAAAAGGAGACGTTGAGATTCTTTGAAATAATGGCAGTCAGTGTCATGTCACAGTACTAGAGCTTACCCTGAGCGTATTTTGTGCCTTGCTGTAATTTTCCTCACCCTTTATTTACATTTAGTAGTTTTAAATAGCCTTAAATCCCCCTCCTCCCTGGTTAATAGCCTTTCCACCTGATTCTCCATCCTGTATGAGAGTGGAAGCAGAAATGACCCCAGAGCCCGGGCTGGGGGTGCGAGGAGAATGCTGTCATCAACTCTCCCCTATGTGTGTTTCCTGGTTTTTGTTCTGTCTTTCCTATTAGCTGAGACAGATAAATACGCAAACCAGTTTTTTCTACTTAAAATATTTAAAATATAATTTTCTCTTACTCCTGAGGTGTGGGAGATTGAACCTAGGTGGGGCCCTAAGATCCAGGTTTCTGTCTAGGGGCCCTGATAATATACTAGGAATAATAATATTATTCTCTTGCCATCATAATTAACAAGTATTAAAACACCTGCAGTTCTTCAGTGACATTTAAAGCAGTGACATTTAGCAACTCCATTAAAAAATTTGTGGTAGGGGCTCGGAATATGGCTTAGTAGTAGAGTGCTTGCCTGGATGCATGAAGCCCTGGGTGATCCTCAGCACCACACGAACAGAAAAGGCTGGAAGTGATACTGTGGCTCAAGTGGTAGAGCATTAGCTTTGAGCACTGAGAGGCTCATGAGTGAGCCCCAGGACCAGAGGGAAAATTGTGGTAAAATGTGAATTATTTGGAATTTACTATTTAGCACTTCAAAGTGTACAGTGTAGTAACATTAGGTACATTCACAAGTGATCATCACCAGCACTCACCTCTAGAACCTCTTTTTTGAAGGTGGCACCAGTGACTCATACCTATAGTCCTGGCTTCTCAGGAGGCTAAAATCTGAGGATAGCAATTCAAAGCCAGCTGGGACAGAAAAGTCTAAGAGACACTCCATCTCCTGTTAATCAGCAAAAATGCCAGACTGGAAGTTTGGCGTAAGTGATGGAATGCCAGCCTTAAGCAAGAAAGCCCAGTGAGAGAGAGGTCAGGTTCCTGAGTTCAAGCCCCAGTTTAACATACAAACCGAAGGATAGACAAAAATCTGCTTTCATGTTTTCAGATGGAAAATTTGTACCTGTTACTTGAATCTAAGGTCCATACTACTGGCTACTCTACTGAAAACCTGGGAAACAGACATTGGTGGTAAGAAAACAATTTATTCAAGACCACTCTGGAGAACAACCTCTTTTCTCAAATTTCTTTCTCTGAGAACTCAGAGTTTAAAGGGGTTTGGACTGCAGTGAGACAATGGGCAGGAAATTCCCTGGAGTGGTCTTTCTCCTCGGAGTTGTCATCTCTTCTTGAATGAACAACAGGAGAAAAGGGAATAGCATGAGATGAACACTAGGAAAAGTATGGCTTTTGAGATTGGGGAAAGATTGGGAGGAGGTAGAGACAGAAGTTCCCAGTTTATTACTCATCTCAACTCCTCCTCCAAAGTAATCAACTATAATGTGCTGCTTGGTTGGACATTTTTCTATGCTTCCACATTTACAGCATAAATACAGTATTGTTTCACTATTACATACCCAGTAACTCCTTAGCCCTCCCTTCTCCAGCCTATCGTTCTTTTGTTCACAAATCTTGACTGTTTTGGTACCTCATGCAAGTGGAATGATATAGTATTTGTCTTTCTGCGACTGACTTCTCTTGAGTGTAATATCTTCAAGGCTAATCTATGTTATGTAGTATGTGTCAGAATCCCCATCCTTAAGGACAAATGTTATTCCATTCTGTATACATACTACATTTTGTTTATCTACCCATTAGTTAATGGATATGTGAGTTGCTCTCACTTTTGGCTATTGCAATACTGTTCTGAACATGGGTTCACTGTAAGAATCATTAGAAATTTCAAACTGATAAATGACAGCACAAGTTAAACCACAATTCTTGATACCAATATATCAGAAACAAAGACCTTTACAGATACTAGCCTGAGAAGAGCTCAAGTCCTGAAGCAAGTTTCTGAAGCTACCCACACCAGGCCAGATGTACTAGAAAAAAATGTGCACTGGACCTGGAGCTATGTGTATTTTTATAGCAAAAATTTGGGGAGGGAAAGTGTAAGTTGTTTACCCCAGCCCTACACTGGATGCAAATGGGGGCAAGGTTGTAGAAAGAAGCAAAGAAAAGCTTTGGATGGGTGGGCAAGTGTTGAGAGGTAACTGTGGGGAAAATTCATATGTGCATAGAGCTGGTAGTCCTGTGATGAGATTTAAGTCCAGGTTTCAACATGCATTCAGGAATGTGCGAGCCTGTTGATTTTAACTCCTGCTGCTAACTGATCTCTTCCCTTCCTTTGTAATAATAGGTGGAATATTTCAGAATTTATTGTTAATATACGTGTGTGTGTGTGTGTGTGTGTGTGTGTTGGCAGTGCTAGGAATCAGAAGGTTTTGTGTATGTTAAGCAAGCACTCAGAGTAAGCTACATCCCAGCCCAACAAATGTGTAATTTTTTTTCTAAATTAATAACGAGTCCAACTCTCTGGGTAAGAATTAGGCATCTTACTGTTTAGTTCTGTTACTACCTAGATTTACTGCTGAGGTCATAGGTCCCGCTCTCAAACCCTACAAGACTGTATCCACTTCAGATCTGGCTGTAAGTCTTGGGCCTCTAGCACTTCGGAATGACCTGACTGTAAATCAGTTGATCTACCACTCCCACCTCAGGTTTGATTATCTGCTCACAGAACTCAGAGGTAACACCTTACTTATTATTACTGTATATAAATGGTGGCATTGAACCAGGTACATAAGATGAGGTCTGGGAAGGACCAGAGGTGACAGACACCATTGATTCCTGTGCAGTTGGGGTGCTCCACACTCCTGGCACAGGCTAGCTCTGAAATCCCCCTGAGCATTTTTTTTGGGGGGTCCAGTCGTGGGGCCTGAACTCTGGGCCTGGGCACTGTCCCTCAGCTCTTCAGCTCAAGGTGAGCGCTCTACC
>NW_012267255.1:12081885-12087858 GCF_000151885.1 Dipodomys ordii
GCTCAAGTGGTAGAGTGCTAGCCTTGAGCTGAAGAGCTGAGGGACAGCGCCCAGGCCCAGAGTTCAGGCCCCATGACTGGACTCAAAAAAAAAAAAATACTGACTAGTTAACATCAGGTTACTTTAGTGTACACTATTTAGTAAGGGTGAAGGCGAAGGGACTTCCTTATTACAGATTCAGACAAGAATCTCTTGTTTTTCAGGGAAAACTGTTCTGGGATCTGTTTCTTTAAAGTTTAGTTTGATTATATGTCATTTAGCATGGATATCTCCATTTTGGATTGGTCTGGCATATTGGGTCTTCATGCCAGAACTCAGTCTAAATGGCCTTCATAATTTTAACAAGACTTTAGAACTAATGAAGTACATTTGATTTATTGCTAAAAAATTACTAATATTTTAACAGTTACAGCCTAAATGTTTTTTTTTTTGTCGGTCGTGGGGCTTGAACTCTGGGCCTGGGCGCTGTCCCTCAGCTCTTCAGCTCAAGGCGAGCGCTCTACCACTTGAGCCACAGCGCCACTTATGGCTTTTTTTCTTTTTGCTTATGTGGTACTGAGGAATCGAACCTAGGGCCTCAGGCATGCAAGGCAAGCGCTCTACCACTGAGCCACCTTCCCAGCCCCAAGCATTTTTTTTTTTGAAGGTTCCATAATGTGGACATGATGAAATCAACAGCTATTTGTGATAGAATTCAATCTCTAGATCCTTCTCAGAAGGCTGGGAGGTCAGGCTCAAAGTCCCAGCCCTGACTTGTTTGTTTCTCTGACAAACCACCTCCACCCACCTGGAACCAGCTCATTCACATCAACTCAGGCATAGTGAGAGAAGATCAGGAAGGTACACCCTCTCACCCTGTCCCCAAGGGAATTCCAAGCATTTTAGAATTCTGTGCTAAGCACTGGCACAGAGACCAGATTTTTCTTACTATGTCACACTGCTCTTCCTGTGGTGGTAAAAGTAGTGCTGTATGTATAACAGTATGGCAACAAGCTCAGTTATCTCAGCAAGTACTGTTAGAAGTGTGTAGTAAATACCTCTGAACGACGTTTGTTTAATGTTGGTTTATTGGGATAAAATTTTGAGGTCAAGGAGTCCTATCCTCTTCCCTCTTAGTCCCAAGCAGCTGGGACTACAGATAGGTACCACTGTACTCTGCAAAAATAATTTTTTCTTGTTTTTTTGGTCTGCGACTAGGACTTGAACTTTGTACCTGATGCATTTGCTCACTGGCTGATGCTGTACCAGCAGAGTTATGCCTCCAGGCCCAAGAAATATTTTTTTTTTTTGGTTCAAGAAATAATATATATTTTTGGGTCTGGTCGTGGGGCCTGAACTCCGGGCCTGGGCGCTGTCCCTCAGCTCTTCAGCTCAAGGCTAGCGCTCTACCACTTGAGCCACAGCGCCACTTCCTGTTTTCTGGTGGTTTATTGGAGATAGGAGTCTCAGGGTCTTTCCTGCCCGGGCTAGCTTTGAACCGCGATCCTCAGATCTCAGCCTCCTGAGTAGCTAGGATTACAGGTGTGAGCCACCAGCGCCCAGCCTAAATGTTAGTTTTCTGACTAGTAATGTTAACGTAACATTTAATTTTATTTCTATCTCTTCTTAAAATTTCTCCTTTGACTTTCAAAATTACATAACTTAATATTATGCAATTTGATTTACAAATACAGGGTTTTTTCTGATTTTTTAAAAACTGAAATGACATAATTAAAAAATTGGGAGTCTTCATCTAAAGATAAATAAAGAATGATCTAAAATTTGATAAAGAAACTTACAAGGAGAGATGGCCTCTCAAGACATTTGAAATGAAGATTGTTTAGGCTCTGGAGTATTCATTTTGGAATTTTGGGGGGGGATTTTAAATTTGAGAGAATTCCAATTCATAATGGGACATGCCACATAGACTAAGTTTACTGGGCAGTGCATTTCTCCATGCATGTAAATCTACCTTGGAAGCCAAATGATTAGCTTAGAAGAATTGAATAGTAACACTAAACTATGACAGTTTATGAAATATACCTGTTTAGATTGACTTTAGTAGCAGAACTTTGAAATGAGAGACGATTTACTTGTAAATAACATGATTAAACAATAGATGATTAACCTTGGCATTACAAAATTGGATGATAGTTAAATATTTGTCAATGTTGTAGAATTTTGATATGTGAGATAAGAAAGCAACAAATCCTGAGTCAATTTCGAGATTATTCTTTTTTTGTTGTTGTTGGTTGTGGGGCTTGGGTCTGGGCCCTGTTCCTCAGCTTTATCACTCAAGGCTGTCGCTCTACCACTTTTAGCCACAGCGTCACTTCTGGTTTTCTGGGGGTAAATTGAAGATGAGAGCCTCATAGTCTTTCCTGCCTGGGCTGGCTTTGAACCATGATCCTTAAATCTCAGCTGTCTGTGTAGGATTACAAGCATAAACCATCAACGCCTGGCAATATTTTTGAGGATTAAATGACCTTTTAGGTCAGTGATACTTGATTATATGTTAGTGCTATTGTACTCCTCTGTAGAACACTCTCTCTGTGTGTGTGTGTGTGTGTGTGTGTATGTGTGTGTGCGCGTGCGCTGAATGCCAGGGCTTTGTGATCTTTTTTTTTTTTGGGTCTGGTCATGGGCCTGAACTCTGGGTCTGGATGCTGTCCTTCAGCTCTTTACCCCAAGGCTAACGTTCTACCACTTGAGCCACAGCACCACTTCTGGCTTTTTTTCTTTTTGCTTATGTGGTGCTAAGGAATCGAATCCAGGGCCTCATGCATGCAAGGCAAGCACTCTACCACTGAGCCACCTTCCCAGCCCCATGCTTCCTTCTTGATCAGTATCACCCCTTCCTTTATTCTCCCACATTTCCTCCATTCCCTCCTTATCCTCAGGTTATGTAGTTCACTTTTATGTACATAATGTACATTGCATATAATGACTGCATTTGTTCAGTCTCCCTCCTTTCATGGCCCCTCCCACCCTTGCCCAGCATATTTTTGTTAGTTAGAATTTTTATAAGGAAATTGGAATAAATTTGCTGTTTATTGACATCATAATTTATTGGTAAGCAAAGGATACTAATTCTAAGAAATATTGAAAAATATTTTATTATGGTTAATATAAATGATAGCTTTATAGAAGACAGACTATGTATAGCTATTTCCAAATGAACTGGCAAGGGACAATTAAAAATCTTCTCAGAGATTTGCTGTTTATCCCCTAGCTATTTCAGACATGTTGTCATTTTCTTCAATAAATGGCTGTCAGTAATATGCCTGCTTACCTAGCAACTAGTTAGGAGAAACTTTAATCTGTCTCTTCAAAAGACAGAAGGGAAGTTTTAATGGTTAGGGAACAGCTGCTTTTCCAAAGAAACAACGTATGGAGATAGCATTTTCATGATGAATGTTTAGAAATGTATTCTTCATTATGTAATTTTGTTGCTGAAAATATCTGTCAGGAACAAATATATTTGAATACATAAAAAATCTGACAAGTTCTTGGGTCAAAAGCCAAAATTACAAATTTAGTTTAGAGAACATGGTAGGCCATAGCTGTAGAGTGTAATAGGGCAGAACAGATTGTCTGTAGACCAAGGGCTAACGAAAGCAGAAACAAAAACTTGTCACTTACCTTGTAAACGCTCTGGCAGAGGAGAATTCTTTGTCACACAGGTCAGAACTGGTGGAGTTGGGTATTTGGCTTTCGTACTCCACTGTGGCTCAGGTTGGGTGAACAGTTTTGGTTTGGTGGGTGTGGAACTTCTAGTTGTGAGTTCATTTTGATTTGTTCTAGTACCTTTCTCAATGGCCTCCTTTGTTTTAACTGTTGTTTTAGTTTTCTCCAGAGCAAGAGAATCAATAGGATACATATGCATATTTTATAGAGAGGAGGTGGGTTTTGTTTTGCCTTTTAATTGCTTTATTAACTTTTACCTTTTTTCATGCAAACAAGTAAAACTGTTGTTGACAGAAATCAAGACTGGGTGCAAAAGCAATCTGTAATTAAAAGCTGGTAACATAAGACCTACCCAACACAAGAGAATTAGATAGGTTTTTGGCAGGAGGATCAGTAAAGCAGCTCAGGCAAATGAGGGAAAGGAAGATATTTTTAATTTCATGGGATGTGGAGGCAGGACACCCAATGGGCATGGGGCTTGGGGAGCAGTTCCTCAACTGCATCTCCCTAAATTTTCTCTCATCTACCTGGAATATTCCCCATCTTCATCTCCACCCATGCCATTATTCTTGCTGACTGGGTGTGGCCTGTCAAAAATGTGGGGCAAGTTTGTGAACTTGACTCTGTTCTTTGTTGCAAGTGGTGTTCACCTCCTCCTGGAGGACAGCCTTTCTTCTTTTTGCAGGGGCTGCCGCTGTTGTGTCTTTTCCCAGGCCAGGTTTTACAGCCCTCTTCTCCCTGTGATTCTTGCAGCAGCACAGTGACACTTAGCTTCTGGTACCTGCTCCATTTTCTCTCTGTGCTGCATGGGGAGCTGGTAATGGCTACCCTAGAGAAATTTCCTTTAAGGAATTGGCTCATGTGGCTGTGGAGGTTGCCAAGTCCAGAATGCAGAGTCCCCGGAAAGAGCCTCAGCTGGAACAAGGGCCGCAAGGGCCTTGTGCTTGCAGACCTGCCTTCTTGACGTGGGGTTTGGGGAGGGCGGGGTGGGGGAGGGAAGGGTGGTCTTGGTTCTGCAAAAACCTTTTACTGATTGGATGAGGACCATTTGCAGTTTGGAAAGTAATGTGTGTTTTTTTTTTTTTTAAATGTGTGTGTGTGTGTGTATAAATGGTGCTGGCTTTTATTTAGGGATTTTACCATTTCAGTCACACCGATTTTAGCTTTCTGGTGGTTAACTGTAAATACCAGTCTCATGGGCTTTTCTGCCTGGGATGGTTCTGAACCTTAATTCTCAGATCTCAGCCTTCTGAGTAGTTAAAATTACAGGTGTGAGCTGCCAGCACCTGGTGGTAATCTGTTGTAATCATAATTCACCTATTTAAATGTTAATTTCATTAAAAAACAACAAACGCCTTTCATAGAAACAGAGTAATGGCTAACCGAATAAGTACCTGGGCACTGTGGCTCAGACAAGTTGACGCAGTTCCAGAGGGGTCTGAAGCCATTGCTGAAATGTAAGTGTGTACTGTGTCCTGCTTCATTTGTAAAAATAACAAAAATTTAAAAAAAAAGGGCACTGGGTTTGAATTAGGGCCTTATGCTGGGTAAGAAGGCACTCTACCATTTGAGTCATACCTTCAGCTCTCAAGGAAATTTATTAACCAAACTTAAACCTTTGCATATTGGGAAATGGGGTAGAAAAATCAATGAATCCTTTCTTCCCTGCCTCCATCCTTCCCACTGGGCTTTGAACTCAGGGCTTGTGCTTGCCAGACAGATACTCCCCTACTTGAGCTACTCCCAACTCTTTCTGCTTTAGGTATTTCTTGGAAAGGGTCTAGAATTTTCCCCCTGGGGTCTGCCTCAATCAAACCTCTATCTTTCGATGACACCAGCTTGTTAGTTGAGATGGAATCATGAACTTTTTTGTCCTGGCTAGTCTCAAACCATGATCTCTCAAACCTGATCTCTGCCACCTGAGTAGGTCACCCCCTGCCCCCAAATCAGTGAGGTCTAAAAATAAATTACAAAGCTTAGTCAACAGTAAATTTTTTTCGTTAAACTATGTTCTCATGCAGTGTCTTCTAACTATGACAACCACTAAAAGTAAACATCATAGTTTAGAACTAACATTTTGAAATTACTATCATTAAGTGTGTTAAAGCAAATTAGTGATAGATCTAATGGACCTTTTATTCATGATTCGTGAACCAAGGAAGCCTCTTCTACAAAATCGAATGAAAGCCCTCACTAGGCAATAGCAGAACAGTGGGTTTTATAAGATGGGAAACAGACAGTAGAAAAAATATTGACTAGGGCTGGGAAGGTGGCTCAGTGGTAGAGCGCTTGCCTTGCATGCATGAG
>NW_012267255.1:12092118-12094579 GCF_000151885.1 Dipodomys ordii
GGTCTCTCCTGCCCGGGCTGGCTTTGAACCGCAATCCTCAGATCTCAGCCTCCTGAGTAGCTAGGATTACAGGCGTGAGCCACCAGCGCCTGGCTTGCCATTTTAATATTTAAAGTTTGATAATTAAGATTATTTTTACAATGACCAAAATACTACGGCCACCTCGCCACCTCCCCATCAAGTTTTTTAAGTAGTTGTACAAATGGGTTTCAGTTCAATAAAGTGAGATTATGAAGAATAATTCACTCTTTAGAAGTATAGAATCCAGTAGATTTTAGTATATTTGCAGTTGTGCAATAATTAGCACTGATTTTAGAACATTTTCATCGTCCACAAGGAACCCTCTAGCAGTCATTCCCTTCTTTAGGTCTGGGCAACCATGAATCAATCTCCAGTTGTCTGGAGAAAACACTTCCCTCCCTACTCCCCACAGTGCCACTTCTGGCTTTTTCTGTTTATGTGGTAATGAGCAATCAAACCCAGGGCTTCATGCATGCTAGGCAGGCATTCTACCACTAAGCTACGTTTCCAGCACCTCTGCTATTGTTTTTTATCATGCTAATATAAAAATGTTTATGTATTTTATTTCTTTAATCATATGTTTTTTTTTGCTTACCTGTTAAAATGTTTGAGTGTTCACCTGCACAGTTCTTTAAGTTATATGCACTTGGGTAATTTCAAAATATTAACATATTAATAAATATTTTGATCAAAAATTGAGGCACAATGCTTTCATTCTTTTCTTTGTAAGTTAATGCTGAGTAAATTTCTTTCCTCCTCCTCTTTTCCTCCTCTTCCTCCTCTTCCTCCTCCTCCTTCTTTTTTTTTTGTTGGTTGTGGGGCCTGAACTCTGGGCCTGGGCACTGTCTCTCAGCTCTTCAGCTTAAGGCTAGTGTTCTACCACTTGAACCACAGCACCAGCGCCACTTCGGGCTTTTTCTGCTTATGTGGTGGTGAGGAATCGAACGCAGGGCCTCACGCATGCAAGGCAAGCACTCTAGCACCGAAACACCTTCCCAGCCCCTCAGTTTTCTTTGTTTTGGTTCGGGAGCTTGAACTCAGAGCCTAAGTGCTGTCTCTGAGCTTTTTTTTTGTGTGTGTGTGTGTGTGTGTGCTCAAGGCTAGTGCTCTACTACTTGAGCCACAGCCCCACTTCTGCCTTTTTTTTTTTTTGTCTTTTGGTCGGTCGTAGGGCTTGGGTGCTGTCTCTGGGCTCTTCAGCCTCAAGGTTTGCGCTCTAACCACTTGAGCCACAGCTACACTTCTGGTTTTCTGGTGGTTTATTGGAGACTTTCCTACCCTGCTGGCTTTGAACCATCACCCTCAGCCTCCTGAGTAGCTAGGATTACAGGCAGGAGTCACTGGCTCCCCGATGGCTTTTCTTTTTCTTTTTTTTTTGGAGATAAGAATCACAGAATTTCCTGCCTTGGCTGGTTTTGAATGGTAATCCTCAGATCTCAGCCTCCTGGGTTTCGAGGATTACAAGTATGAGCCACTGGCACCTGGTTAGACTTTCATTTCTAATATTCCCAGTAACTTGCACAATCTTAGAATACCATACACAATTATTTGTAGAATGAATAAACGGAATAAGTAGAATGAATCTGATAATAATTAAAATAGGTTATTTTTGTAAAATATTTATCTGATAGATTGTAGAGCCATTTAGTTTATAAATGTTTCTATTTAAAGCAGTGACTCTCTATTTGTGATGATAGACTTGGTTTTTTTGGGGGGGAGAGGGGATGGGATGAGGTGAAAGACCATGACTTTGGTATCTGATGCGTTAAGCTCATTGACAGGTGCCCTAACAGCTGAGCCATGTCTCTTAACCTCATAGATGGACCAGTTTTTATTTGTTTCTAATCCATTGTGTGTACTCATTGTTGTGAAGTAGTAGAAGATGACATTAAACAGACATGCAAAATACAGGCTATTTTTGTTTTTGATTCTACAAATTACTTTTCAAAGAATCCATAGACTCTTGGAGGGGTGTGTAGATTGTACTTTGAGGGGCATGATACAAGGCATCTGTGGTAAATGCTTTCCCTTATTTAATTCTCATAAATCTATGGGGTAGGTGTTGGCATCAGATATAGGAAACTAGGGCATAGAGAAATTAAGTAAATTGACCAAGGAGCTAGGGTTCAAACTATATATGTTGGTATGCTTATTTAATAAAGATAAATTAAGGTAGCATTTTTGTTAAAGAATAGGCATGGATGGAAGCAAAGGTCGATGAGATCATCTAATTCATCTGCCTAAAAAGAGAAAAGTTAAGCTGGGCCTTAGTAGCTCATACCTGTGAGATCTAAGATCACAGTTCAAAGCCAGCTGGGACAGGAAAGACTGTGAGATTTTTTTGTTTTTTTGTCGGTCGTGGGGCTTGAACTCTGGGCCTGGGCGCTGTCCCTCAGCTCTTCAGCTCAAGGCGAGCACTCTACCACTTGAGCTACAGCGC
>NW_012267255.1:12094629-12102431 GCF_000151885.1 Dipodomys ordii
ACTTCTGGCTTATTTCTTTTTGCTTATGTGGTGCTGAGGAATCGAACCCAGGGCCTCAGGCATGCAAGGCAAGCGCTCTACCACTGAGCCACCTTCCCAGCCCCTTGTGATCTTGCTTGACTTCCCCCCTGAACCCCCCCTTCAGTGTCCCCCCCTCCCGTCCTGGGGCTTGAACTCAGGGCCTGGACACTGTCCCTGAGCTTGTTTTTCTCAAGGGTACCACTGCATGGTGCCAATTCTGGCTTTTTCTGTGTATGTGGTATTGAGGAATAGAACCCAGGGCTTCATGCATGCAAAGCAAGCACTCTACCACTGAGCTACATTCCCAGCCCTAGTCTAGCCTTTTTGCTCATCAGTTGGAGATGGAATCTTTGGGACTTTTCTATCTGGTTGACTTTGAACTGTGATCCTCCAGATCTCAATCTCCTGAGAGGAGATTTGAGGATTGTAGGATTATATATGAGCCACTGTGTCTTGTTAAAAACACCTTTGGGGGTGGGGGTGGTGATTAATGGTACAGTCCTCTCATTTTAAATGTGGAATAAAGTTTAGAGAGGCTTGATTAAACTTGACAATATCCAACATCTGGTACATGGCAAGTCTCAGAATTTGAACCCAGGCGTATGCTTTTGTTTAAACAATTCTTTATTATTTTTTTTTGTCGGTCGTGGGGCTTGAACTCTGGACCTGGGGTTTTGTTTAAACAATTCTTCATTGAGCCATTGCACTGGTGTCAAGCATAGCATTTAGGCCTTCAAGAGTTTAGAGTTGAATGAAACACAGTTCCTGCCCTCATTATAGTATGGAGAATGTATAAGGTAATTTTAGGGAGCTTTGGAGACTTACAGAAAGATAGCTTATCTCAGTCCAAGAGTTTAGAACCATTCTAGAGGACATAATGATTGAACTGAACCTTAAAGCAGGAGTAGGAGTTACCTGCTAAAGGCCAAGCAGGGGAAATATGTGGAAACCAGGGGAGGCCTTGTGGGTAAAGGCACTCAGAAAATTTCATGTCTTTGCTTAGGAACCCATTTGTTGGTCTTGAAAGGTGATGTAAATGGGGACCAGGATATTTCTGCCTCATTGCTTCGCTGTTCAAATGTCAGGTGCTGATGAAAATATTTATGGATAAAATGTCAGACTTCAATGCATTTTTTTGCTTTTCTTTTTTTAGGATCAGTTCGACAGCTTAGACAAACACACACAATGGGGCATTGACTTCTTGGAAAGATATGCCAAGTTTGTTAAAGAGAGGATAGAAATTGAACAGAATTATGCAAAACAATTGAGGTAAGTTAACTTACTTTTCAGTTCAATGACATCACATAATATAAAGAGTTTAAAATTAGATAAATAGTATTCTAGGAGTTAAAATTTGTGCTTTTCATCAGAATTGTATTGAATTAGGTAATTATTTTGGTTGATTTTGATCAAATCATCACCTTGTACTGTAAGGTAAATTGGTTACGAGGATCAGGAATAGCTTTCATTATAGAAAGACATTTAGAATCTGGGAGCAAAATGCCACGAGAAATATACCTGGTTATTCTTTCATACTTTATTCCCTTTAAGTTTTTACTGTGGTAATCTTTCCAAAACACTAACTTCTATTTGTTTCAGAATTGTTCATTTCTTCAGTTTCTAAGACTTGGAAATTAAAGTTGTACTGAGTGGAGTTTTTATCTCTCTAAATCAGGAATATGTTACTGATGTAGGTAATTTTGGTTTCTGTGTTAGAAAATTTAATCATAAAATGGTTGGAAGGCTGGGTGTTAGTGACTAATGCCTGTAATTGTTAACTACACAGGAGGCTGAGATCTGAGGATTTTGGATTGGAGCATGTCCAGGCAGGAAAGTCTGTAAGACTCTTCATTTAACCAGCAAAACCCAGTCCTGTGGCCTCAGTGGTAGAGAGCTAGTGTTCTGCAAAAAAGTTCAAGGACAGCACCCAGATCCTGAGTTCAGGCCCCACTACTGCCACAAACAAAACAGAACAAAAATTCTGATGGAATTCAGATTTTCATCACTTGGCAGAATCGTAATTGCTAAGATCACTATTTGACAAGTAGATTTTCTGGAACTTAATTCAGTAAAAATGATTTTTGAAGTCTGAAGGCTGGATTCTACAGACTGTAAAGTTGCAAGTGACAAAAATTTCAACCTAAACAGGTGCCCAGGACCAAAAGGTCCAGGTATATTTTGATTTGAGGGAGAAATTAGCTCCATCTCCTGTTTTCTTTATTCTTAGGTTCCATTCATAATGGACCCTCCCATCCTGGAGAAGAATAATATTTTTCTCTGTTATACTTTTGGAGGGGAGGAGAAGGGAAGGGAGTAGAGAAGGGAGGGAGTGGGAGGAAGAGAGGGTACAAGCTGTGCCACCTTTTGTCCAGAAGTCTTAGCAAACATTTTTTGTCATATGGACTCTAGATGGAAATACTGTATTGACTTAAAGCTGATAAAAGAAGGATGTTGAGCTTAAAATAAATATAAAGTAGTGATCCCAGATGGAAGGGGAGCTATATATGAGGGATCAGTGACATGCATCCAATATAGTAGTCCCTACAACCAGTTTTCTAAATGGAATAAACCTAGTATAATTACTTATAATACTTTTATGATGATATAATATTATTTTTGTGATATTTATTGAAATGTTGACATGCTAATTTTCTGATCCATTTGATTCTGGCTTTTCTTGTTTGTTTCCCTTCCCTTTTTTCTCCTTTGCCTTTCCTTGTTGCCGCTTTCCCTCTCCTCTCTTCTCATGTTTCCCTCCCCCTTGATAGAGTCTCTAACCAGAGAATTCATCTAGTAAAGTGGCAAACTTGTTTGCCTCTGTCTCTTGTGCCTGATAAATTACCAAACTATGAATGTTTTCATTTACTTGAAAAAAAAAGATTTCAATACTATTTTACTGAAGGAAGAGTGACAAGAACTCACAATTTAATGAAAAATTTAATTTTCTAATGACAAAGTAGGTTTTATTATGTGTTCAGTGATTTGTATCTTTCAAAGAATGCTGCATACTTAAGGAATTTGGCACGTTTCCATCCTAACTGTGGCTCTCAGTAGTGGTGATGCCCACCAGTATGGGAATTATTGGATGATGTTGAAATAGTTGAGTAATAGAGTGGGAAGGAGGAGGCATATTTAATTTGAAACTGTCTACTCCCTACTCTCCCTCTGTATTGAAACTTGCTGCTTTGGATGAATACCTAGTAAGCGATTGAATTAGCAGGTGCTGTTTATAGTATGTTTTGTTCAAAAGGAAGAGGTTTGCCCTGTTTACTTCCTCCTCATTAGTGGGAAATATTTTGTTGTTAACGCCACCTAGTTTTGCTACTGCAGTGGCTAATTTCATATACAGGAGGAAGAGTGTGCTGCAGCGAGGCAGGTTTTCCTGCCATTATAGCAATTATATTCAGATGGTAAATATTTTCTGTGCTTTATAGCTCGGCTGGCTCAAAATTGTGATTCTTCTGCTTCAGCCTTCTGAGTCCTGAGGTTGTAGTTATGTACCACCACACCCATTTCCATTTTAGATACATTGCAAGTCTAAAATAATGGGGAAGTAGAGCTGTGTTCAAAGTGATAGAGTGCTAGCAGCCTTGAGCAAAAGAAGTCAGGGACAGTGCTCAGGCCCTTAGTTCAAGCCCCACAATTGTGTGCGCGCGCGTACACACACACACACATACACACACAAATTGTGTTTTTGTTTTTTTTTTGGTACAGTGTATTGAACTCAAAACCTCACCTAGGCAGGTACTCTCCCAATGAGCAACACTTCCAGGAACTTGGCTAATATTTAAATTATGTACTTCATAGTTTTAGATCTAATTATGTATTTTTTATAAAGATAAGTTAGGAAGGATGAACCATTTAGAAGTCCTTCCTTTTGAGAAAATGGTTTTTCTTGTTAGTGAAGGTGAAAGAAAAACTTTCAAAAAGCCCTGTTTATTTTTTTCATTTCCTTCTCAAAGTACAGATTAGGAATACTTAGCGCATTTTAGAAAGTACTCTTTTGTTACAAAGATTTATCTTTTTTTCCATAACCTGTTGTACATTCGAGTTACATATTATTTTAGATCCTCCATTACTATTCCCTAAGCTCTCTCAGCTGTTTTCTCCTGATGACTCATGAGAGAAGAGGAAGCAGCAACAGGAGAACTTTTCCTTAATATTAGGTAACTAACTAATGGATATTTTTGGATTGGGATTCATGTTCATAAAATTATCATAGGTACATTTTAATTTTTTTCTTACAGTTTTCCAATTAACTATTGAACTATAGTGTTGAGTTTTTAGGGTTTTTTTGTTGTTAGCTTGTTTGGTTTGGTTAAGACAAGGTTTTACTGTGTAGCCTAGACTAGTCTGGAACTTTCTATGTAGCCAAGGTTGGTTCTGAATTTACAATTCAAATTGCTGGGATTATACGCATGACCACCTCCTCCATGCCTTTTTTTTTTTTTTTTTTTGGCCGGTCATGGGGCCTGAACTCTGGGGCACGGGCGCTGTTCCTCAGCTCTTCAGCTCAAGGCTAGCGCTCTACCACTGGAGCCACAGCGCCACTTCCGGCTTTTTCTGTTTATGTGGTGCTGAGGAATCGAACCCAGGGCCTTATGCTTGCAAGGCATTCACTCTACTGCTGAGCCACCTTCCCAGCCCTCTCCTCCATGTTTTTAAAAAATATAAAAAAATTGTTATTATAAAGGTGATGTACAAAGAGGTTACCGTTTCATAAGTCAGGTAATGAGTACATGTCTTTTAATCATTGGCTTCTGTTCCTTACACACTTTTTTTGTGTGCCATGGAACATAACTTAATCTCTATTACACTTACAAAGATGGCTTTCTCAGGGCTGGGAAGGTGGCTCAGTGATAGAGTTCTTCCCTTGCATGTATGAGGCCTTGGGTTGGATTCCTTGGCATCACATAAACAGAAAAAGCTGGAAGTGGCGCTGTGGCTTAAGTGGTAGGGTGCTCGCCTTGAGCTGAAGAGCTCAGGGACAGACAGCACCTAGGCCCAGAGTTCAAGCCCTCTGACCAACAAAAAAATAAAGATGGCTTTCTCCTCCCCTAACTTAATTGTCCATATTACTAACCTAAAGGAGCAATGAGAGAGTTGTCACTTTTCAGTTTTTGTATGCTCCTGTTGCTAATCTCAAGAGTATGGTGATTCATGTTGTCATTGTGTTTCAAGCACCTGCAGAGCACCTGTGCTCTTGTGGGCACACAGCAGGACGTTTTGTGGGCTGATCAGTCAGTGAATTCTACTACTTTACTAGCAGAGAAAGTCAGCCTCATTTGCCTTAACATGAGTTACAAAGCATACTCCTGATATTTGTATTTATTTACTTTTTGTGGTACTAGGACTTGAACTTAAGGCCTCAAGCTTGCTAGGCAAACACTTTACCATGAGCCACACTCATAAGAGAAATATTCTTCATTGGTATATGAAAGTATTATCTTCAGTGATCTAGCAGAATCTAACATGTAAAACATAAAGCTCTTAAAAAATAAATTCAGGGGGCTGGGAAGGTGGCTCAGTGGTAGAGCACTTGCCTTGCATGCTCGAGGCCCTGGGCTCAATTCCTCAGCACCACATAAGCAAAAAGCCGGAAGTGGCGCTGTAGCTCTAGTGGTAGAGTGTTAGCCTTGAGCTGAAGAGCTGAGGGACAGCGCCCAGGCCCAGAATTCAGGCCCCACGACCGGACCCAAAAAAAAAAAAAAATTCAAACATGCTGTGTCTTTATAGTGAACTTTTCAGTGAAGAAAATCTCAAGACCTCATTGTTTAAACGACTGAAAAAATAGTTGGGTTGTTAATGGTGCCAGGGCTTCATGCAGGCACTCTACCACTAAGCTACATCCTCAGACCCTCTTGGTCAATCTTTTAGATTCACCAAGATTTTTTTATTTTTATTTTATTTTTTTGTTGGTCGTGGGGCTTGAACTCTGGGCCTGGGTGCTGTCCCTCAGCTCTTCAGCTCAAGGCTAGTGCTGTACCACTTAAGCCACAGCACCACTTCCGGCTTTTTCTGCTTATGGGGTGCTGAGGAACCGAATTCAGGGCCTTATGCATGTGAGCAAGCACTCTACCACTGAGCCACCTTCGCAGCCCTACCAAGAATATTTCTGTTTTCAGATTGCTTTTTTTTTGTACCCATTTGAACTGTCTAGTAATGATGAAAGTTGGACAAACATTTCTCTCATCAGCCTATGCATAGAAGTATGCAAATTAGTTAGATTTAGGTGCTCCTTTTTGTGTTTTGTGTAAGCATTTTTGGACTCTGGAACCAAAGTACTGTAGTCCTATTATGAATATAACATTTTGAAAGAAAATAGGCTATCCATTGTAATGAAAAAATTGCTCTGAAAAATACTTAAATATGAGATGGCAGTCTTTTTCTCTCAGTCTAAATCAAGCAGGTAAAATACTACTTAACATACCTGAAATTATTCTTGGCAGTTTCTTAAAAGCTACACCTGTGTGCTTCCAGTATTGACTGTGGAACTGATAGTATAATGCAAAGCCCACATTCACACGTGTAGTTTATGTACAGTGTATTGTTCTGTGCATGTCAATTGTACTGTCAAAAATGAGTTTGGAGTTGTGCGTGGTTTGCACACCCATAATTACAGCCATGCAGAAAGTTGAGACAGGAGATATGGTTGGAGGTTTTTGAGAAAAAGTATGAGCTCCTATCTAAAATATAAACTGAAAAGTAAAAGGGCTAGGGGTGTGATTCAAGTGGTAGAGTGCTTGCTGTGCAATCCCCAGTACTGCAAAGTAAAAAGAACAGTTTCTATACTTTCACACTTCTTGGAGTGTGTCTGGTTTTATTTTCCTAAGTAATTTAGTCATAAATATTTGAATTTTCTTTCGGGGGTGGGGGACATGGGAAGGGTCACCTGTTTTACTAAAAGAGATTTGAAAATTGAGAATGAAGCATGTCCCTTTAAAAAACATACAATATTGCTGGGTGTGGTGATTCACACCTAATTCTAGCTACTCTGAAGGCAGAGTTTGAGGGGCATCATGGTTTGAGACTATCCTCAAGAAAGCATTAGTTGAGACCCCCATGTCAGCCATTAAGCTAGGCATATTTATGTTTGCTTGTAGTCCTGGCTATGGGGATGTAAAGAGGAGGATCACTGCCTGAGGTTGGTTCTAGGCAAAAATTTAAAATTCTGTCCAAAAAATAAAGGAAAAAGAGGTGTGGTTTAAGTGGTTAAGCTTTTGCTCATCAAACATAAGGATTTGAGTTCAAACCCCACAGTGCCCCAAAAATTAGGACAAATATATAATAACATTTGTCATTGTGACCATTTCAGCACATAGCTCAGTGACAGGAAGTATATTCATTTATATCCTTGTGCCGTTGTCCCCATCATCCATCTCTATAACTCTTCCTCTTGCAAAACTGAAACCTTTACTTGTATACAAATACTTCTTCAGGTTCCTTTAATCCCTGCTAACTGCTGTTCTATTCTTTGTCTCTGAATTTGAATATTCTAGGTGCCTCACAGAAGTGTAATCATGCAGTGTTTGTCTTTTGTGACCAGTTTTAGCAAAATATCCTCAACAATCTATGTTGTAACATACACCATATTAACATCCATGCTGTATCATTCCCTTCTTGTTTAAGGCTGAGTACTATTTCACTGTTCTATAGTTCTACATCACATTCTGTTTATTTACTTACCTATTGTTGGTTTGTTTCTATCTTGATTATTATCACTACTACTAAGAACTGGGTATACAAATAACCTATTCAAGACTCTCCTTTAGTGTCGTTCC
>NW_012267255.1:12107121-12122100 GCF_000151885.1 Dipodomys ordii
TACCACTTGAGCTACAGCGCCACTTCCGGTTTTCTGGTGGTTTATTGGAGATAGGAGTCTCACGGTCTCTCCTGCCCGGGCTGGCTTTGAACCGTGACCCTCAGATCTCAGCCTCCTGAGTAGCTAGGATTACAGGCGTGAGCCACCAGCGCCCGGCTGACTGTGAGATTTTTATCTCCAATTAACCACCAAAAAAGTCAGAAGTGGAGCTGATGTTGCTCAAAAACACCAGGGACAACACCCAGACTCTGAGTTCAAGTCCCAGAATCAGCACAAAAGGAAATAAGAAAAATTAGAAATTACAGAATGATTGTCATATAAAAATAGTTATGGGGGCTGGGAAGGTGGCTCAGTGGTAGAGCGCTTGCCTTGCATGCATGAGGCCCTGGGTTCAATTCCTCAGCACCACATAAGCAGAAAAAGCCTGAAGTGACGTTGTGGCTCAAGTGGTAGAGCGCTAGCCTTGAGCTGAAGAGCTGAGGGAAACATCCAGGCCCAGAGTTCAGGCCCCAGGACTGGCAAAAAAAAAAGTTATGGAGGATGGTGGGAGATCAGTTGTTCTCTTATTTCCATAACAACACAATGCCTGCTTACATTTTACCTTATTTAATATTAAAAGTCTCTGATTGGCCAGCTAAAAGGGTCAGGGCATTTCTTTAAAATAGGTCCTTATGCTGCATACTCTTATTTTTCTTATTTTTTTTCTTATTTGACAGCTTAGTGAAATCATATTTATTTAAGCAGAAATAAGCTTTCTATGTATCAGTATTTTAAGAACAAAACATAATGATCATATGGTAGTAGATGATCACATTGCTGTTGTCATTGCTTTATATTCTGAAATTCTTAACATAATTAAGTCAGAAACTTTTGAAGTATTTTAATTTCAAGAACACTATTGTTTTAAATTTAAAAAAAAATCTTCTTCCTATAGAAATCTGGTTAAGAAGTACTGTCCCAAACGTTCATCCAAAGATGAAGAGCCAAGGTAAATGACCTGCCTGTGTATTTTTGCATATGAAAAACTTTTTAAAACTTATACACCTATTATTTAACAAAAATGTGTGATTGTATTTTTTATGAAGCTATTTAAAAAGTTTGTTTTAATAAATCAGTGCTTATACAAGAGGAAATTATTGTTTATCTTGTAAACATAAATACTAAAGTAGTTTTCTAGAATGGTGGAAGTGGAGATTTCCTTTGGGTGATGGTGAGTTTGAACCCATTAGAGTCATGCCTTCTAGCCCTCTTTTTGCTTTTGTTATTTTTCAAATAGTTTCACTTTGTGCTTAAGCCAGACTGTGATCTTCCTTTTTACAGTTCCCTGAGGTTAAGTGGGATGTGTGGGTGCCATTGTGTCCAGCTCTTCTTTCTCCCCACCTCCCCCGCCCCCCTTGGCACTGTAGTTTGAACTCAGGGCCTCGTGCTTGCTATACAGGCCCTGTTACCACTGAGCCATGTTTCTAGGCCAGATTTTTATTGGTCATACTTGAAATAGGGTCTTGCTTCCTGACCAGGTACATACCTGGGCAGGCTTCACTTGTTAGGCATCCAGCAGCTTAGGACACAAAGCACAAGCCACTGAATCGTGCATTCCATGGACTTTTTTGTTTTTTTTTTGCTGCTGGAACTGGCTTTCAACAATCTCAGCCTCCAAAGTAGCCACCGGTGACCAGCTAAAGTGGGAATTTCTTTTTTCTTTCTTTTTTTTGGGGGGTCCGGTCGTGGGGCCTGAACTCTGGACCTGGGGCTGTCTCTCAGCTCTTCAGCTCAAAGCTAGCGCTCTACCACTGAGCCACCTTCTCAGCCCCTAAAGTGGGAATTTCTAAGCGTTATATTCTAGAACTCTCTTAGTCTCCAGAAGAAAAGAATTACTTTCCCACTCTTTTTGTAGTTCTCAGCTTCTGAGATTCTACACTTAGAGGAAGTAAACAATCTGGCTGGATAATTTAAAAGGATAATGAACAGTGAAAAGATTTTTAATTTTGTATATGTGAATGTGCCTGTGCATGTGTGTCTGTATGTGTGCATGCACAGTTCCTGGGGGTTTGAACTCAGGGCCTAGGCACTATTCCTAAGCTTGCTTTTTGCTCAAGTCTAGTGCTCTAGCACTTGAGCTATAGCTTCACTTCTGGCTTTTGGGTAGTTTATTGGAGATAAGAGTCTCTTGGACCTTCCTGCTTGGCTGTGATTTTCAGATCTCAGCCTCCTGAGTAGCTAGAATTACAGGCAAGAGCCACTGGTATCTGGCATTTAGGTTAGTTTTTAAGCCCTGAGTAAAAGGTGAGAAATTGCTTATGAGCTATTTGGGAGTCTGGCTGTAAAATGCAGAATCAAAAAGATATAAGACTTAACAAACACACTTGTATAATTGTTAGGATTTTTTTGTTTTGTTTTTAGTAGAACTCTGTATGAGCTGTCAATCTTTCAAAGTAGATCCATACATTGTAATATAGTGATTCTCTTTGTTTCTCTCCTTCCCTCCACACACATTTTTACCCTTATTTTTGACCCTTCTTATCCCTTTGATGCCAACCATAATGGCACTTCCATTCAGGATGTGGGCAGGCAAACAGACAGCTGCATCCAGAGCTGATAACAAAGTTGTTGTGTAGATCAGTCTTCGAGATGCATTTGAGTGGTATGATTGGCAGGTTCTGTCCTCGAGAGCAAGCAAGCACATCATCTCTGCAACAGGCTCAGCTGCCAAGCCTGGGGATCCAAGTTCATTCCCAAGCTCAGGCCAGTCAGTTGGCAACCTAAGCGATTCCACTATGCCCAAAGAGCCTACAGGTAGTATTCTTATTATTTTTTGGTCCCAAATATTCGTTTGTTTATAAGTTTCAGGCTACTTGAAGATAAGCCGACATGTACAACTTGAGTTTAATGTAGGATTCTTTCCATATGAAATCAATTTAGAACTGGTAGCTGGGATTTAGGTAGCATAATGTTTAAATTTGTCAATTGTTCAGTATAGTCTATACCTCACTAAAAATTTTATGACAGAAATAAAAAATAAATTGCACCATTTTTATTTATTATTCTTTTTTGCCAGGTTTACCTCGTGTATCGCCTTTTTTAACATCCTTAATGAGTTAAATGACTATGCAGGACAACGAGAGGTAGTAGCAGAAGAAATGGCGCACAGAGTGTATGGGGAATTAATGAGATACGCCCATGACCTGAAAACTGAAAGGAAAATGGTAATTTTTATCTGGTTACAGTAGCTGTATGGAATATTTTTTCACAGAATTACTTTGGTTTTTAAAAAAGTGTGTGATGATGGGCTGGGAAGGTTGCTCAGTGGTAGAGTGCTTGCCTTGCATGCATGAGGCCCTGGATTCCTCAGCACCACATAAACAAAAAGAAAAAATGCTGGAAGTGGCGCTCTGGCTCAAGTGGTAGAGCGGTAGAGCGCTAGCCTTGAGCTGAAGAGCTGAGGGACAGCGCTCAGGCCCACAGTTCAGGCCCCACAACCGGACCAAAAAAAAAAAAAAGTGTGTGATGAGTGGTTGGGATGGTGGCTCAGTGGTAGAGTGCTTGCCTTGTGTACATGAGGTCCTGGCTTTGATTCCTTAGCACCACATAAACAGAAAAGGCTGGAACTGGTGCTGTGGCTCAAGTGGTAGAGCGCTAGCCTTGAGCCTAAGAGCTCAGAGACAGCACCCAGGCTCAGAGTTCAAGCCCCATGACCAACCAAAAAAAAAAAAAAGTGTGTGAGCATAAATCCTTTTTTTTATTGTTTTACTAAATTTCTCTGGTATAAAAGTTATGAGCTAGACTTGCCAATTTCTGGATCCTTTTGTATTCAAGACCAAGATCCAACAATTGTAGTACACAGTCTAAAGCCTGACTATTGCATATTTTTGTTTGCCAGATACTAAAGAGTTTTTTTTCTTTTGTAGATATTTGAAAAAAAATGAAATATTTTATGGCATGTGAAATTTACATAAAATAAAATTTTTTGTTGTCCACAAATAACATTTTATTAAACTCTGATTTATTGACCTAAAGTTTGTCTGTGGTTGCCTTTGCATTACCTAGGCAGAATTGAGTATTTATGATAGAAGTTATGTTGCTTGCAAAGTTGATATTTATTACTTGATGCTTTGTAGAAAATCTTTGTTAACTCCTAAAAATTTAGTCATTATTTTAAAAGTTATATTTGAAATACTCCAACACAAAATGTATATAGATAGGTTGTACTCTTTCTGTATCTGGAGAAAGGGGTGTTTGTGTATGTGTGTAGTACTTGTAAAAAGTGAAGATCCTTTTTGGGACTCTAGAATTTATTTAGTATTTAAATGTAATAATTTCTGTTTGTTTTGCTTTGCTTTGTTTTTTTGGTGATGGTTATACTCTAGCATCTCCAAGAAGGACGAAAAGCTCAACAATACCTTGATATGTGCTGGAAACAGATGGATAATGTGAGTTAGTGTGTTTAGTTTAATTTTGTAATCTAGATTACCCTTAAATTCTGTTTACTTATATCTGTTTGAATTTAATATGCTTCAATATATGATTCGTAATTTGACAGTTTTTTGAAATTTTTTTTATCATAACCTGTAAAGAATAAACAAAGGATGTGAGATCAATATGTCATTTTGTTCTGTGTAACTCTATGAATTCTCTAATCTTTGTATCACTATAAATGTGTAGTGAGACTGTTTCAGACTTTTAGTAGTTCCTCTTAACTATATTTTCTTCTTTTTTTGTATGTTTTTTATTGTAGAAATACTGTACAGAGGGGTTACAGTTACATGAGTAAGGTAATGAGTACCTTTCCTATAGAGCATTGTTACCTCCTCCTTTATTTTTCCCCTACCTTTTAACTATTAATGAAGGAAGAAATAGTAGGGAAACCGTGATACATATTTGACTGAGAGAACCAAGATTCTAGTTCTAGAAAATTTTCTTAGGATTTAATTTCTTTGACCTCATTGTTTTTCAAATTCTTTATTGTGATTAAGTGATTACATAATTTCCCAAATTTTCCAGTATTGTGGGATAGTGATGCTTAGTTAAAGTCACAAACGCATTCTAACTTTCATGGGAGAAATTGTCTATTACGGTCTATAACATTTATGAGTTCTATGAGCTTTGACAATACAGTTATTTCTTCCACATTGGGTGATATATACATTTCTTTTGTTTTGCATAGCGTCAGCTATTCCCTCTTTCCCACTCGTTCCCTCCCTCCCATCGCTGCCATTGATTTGCTTAGTTCATTTTGATCAAGGTTCAGTGCAGCTGATGGGTCCCACTGTTGTATGTTTTCCCCTGATTCCCTCTAGTTCTGTGTCGTCCTCCTGGTTTCCCTCCGGTGTGCACATATATACCATATATGTGATCAGCAACATGGGGTTATTTAGTAGTGATTCGATCAGATGAGTGGAAGTCCTTTGTTTCTCAAGTCTTGTTAACTTTGTCGTATCACCTTACATTTTGGATTTAACATCCACTTATCAGGGAGACCATGTGCGCTTGTCTCTTTGCTCTTGGCTTACCTCGCTCAACATGATTTCTTCTAGCTCCATCCATTTCCCTGTAAATGCCATTATTTTGTCCTTTCTAATGGCTGCATAATATCCCACAATTTTTGGATCCATTCATCTATGGTGGGACACATGGGTTGTTTCCATATCCTGGCTATTGTGAATAGTGCTGCAATAAACATGAAGGTGCATGTGTCCTTGTATACTGTTTCCTGTTGTTCAGGATAGATGTCTAGAAGTGGTATGGCTGGGTCATAGGGGAGGTCAATATTTAGCTTTCTGAGGACCGTCCAGACTGCTTTCCAAAGTGGTTGTATAAGTGTACATTCCCACCAGCAGTGTAATAGACTTCCTCTTTCTCCACATCTCCTTCAGCATTTGTTGTTCGCTGACTTTAGGATGTGGACCATTCTGACTGGTATCTCAGGGTTACAGCCAGGGATGGTGAACATTTCCTCATGCGTTTCTTTGCCATTTTTATCTCTTCTTCTGAAAAGTCTCTTTAGTTCCCTTGCCCATTTACGAATTGGTTTGTTAGGTTTGGGAGGTTCTTGAGTTCCCTGTATGTACTGGATATTAACCCCTTGTCTGATATATTCCTGGTAAATATTTTTTCCCAGTTAGTTGTTGTCTTTCTAGCTTGGTTGCTATAACTTTAGCTGTGCAGAAACTTTTTATTTTAAGGTAGTCCCATTTGTCAAGTCTCTTTCCAATTTGTTGTGACCCTGTGACTCTGTTCATGAAGTTCCTGCCTGTGCCTATAAGTTCAAGTGTCTCTCCTACTCTGTCCTGCAGTAGTTTCAGAGATTCAGGTTTGATGTTAAGGTCTTTAATCCATTTTTAGTTGATGTTGGTGCATGGTGATAGGCTGGGGTCCACTTTTAGTTTTCTGCATGTGGCCTCCCAGTTTTCTTTTTCTTTTTTTTTTTTTTTGTCGGTTGTGGGGCTTGAACTCTGGGCCTGGGTGCTGTCCCTCAGCTCTTAGCTCAAGGCAAGCGCTCTACCACTTGAGCTACAGCGCCACTTCCGGTTTTCTGGTGGTTTATTGGAGATAGGAGTCTCACAGTCTCTCTTGCCCGGGCTGGCTTTGAACAGCGATCCTCAGATCTCAGCCTCCTGAGTAGCTAGGATTACAGGCGTGAGCCACCAGCGCCCGGCTTGCCTCCCAGTTTTCTTAGCACCAGTAGTTGAAGAGGCTGTGTTTCTTCCACTGTGTGTCTTTGGCTCCTTTGTCAAATATCAGCTGACCGTATGCATGTGGTTTTATTTCTGGATCTTCTGTTCTATTCCATTGGTCTTCGGGTCTGTCTTTGTGCCAGTATCATGCTGTATTTGTTATGGCTCTTTAGTAGAGTTTGAAGTCCGGCATGGATATCCCTCCCATGTTGTCTTTTTTGCCTAGAATTGTTTTGGCTATTCTAGGTCTTTTGTTGTTCCATATGAATTTTTGGACTGTTTTCTGTATTTCAGAAATGTATGTAATTGGGATTTTAATAGGAATTGCATTGAATTTGTATGTTAATTTTGGCAGTATGGCCATTTTTACTATATTAAGTCTGTCTATACAAGAGCATGGAAGGTCTTTCCATTTCCTGGTGTCCTGTAATTTCTTTAAATTTTTATAGTTTTTATTAAATAGTTCTTGTACATCTTTGGTTAGGCTAATTCCTAAATATTCAATTTTTGAGGGGGTTATTGTGAATGGGGTTGCTTCCTTTACTTCCTTCTCTGCTTGTACATTGTTGGCGTACAGGAAGGTGACTGATTTTTGTGGGTTGATTTTGTATCCTGCTACTTTGCTGAAGTAGCTTATATTTGGAAGAGTTTGGGGATGGAGTTTTTGGGATCATGAAGGTATAGTATCATGTCATCTGCAAAAAGGAATAGTTTAACTTCTTCCTTCTCTATGCAGATCCCTTTAATGTCTTTTTCTTGCCTTATTGCCGTGGCTAAGGGTTCTAGGACTATATTGAAGAGGTGTGGAGACAGTGGGCATCCTTTTCTATTCTTATTTTCTCCAGAGCTTTTAACATGAATGAATGTTGTATCTTATCAAAAGCCTTTTCTGCATCAATGGAGGTAATCATGTGATTCTTGACCTTGGATCTGTTGATGTATTGGATTACATTTATTGATTTACGTTTGTGAAACTATCCCTGCGTGTCTGGGATGAAGCCTACCTGGTCGTAGTGTATGATTTTTTTTAATGTGTTTCTGGATTCTGTTAGCTAGAACTTTATTAAGGATCTTTGCATCTGTGTTCATCAAGGAGATTGGTCTGTAGTTCTCTTTTTTGGTTGGGTCTTTGCCTGGTTTGGGGATGAGTGTGATATTGGCATCATAGAATGAGTTTGGGATAGCTCCTTCCTTCTCTCCTTCTCTGAAGAGCTGGAGTAGTATGAGTATTAGTTCTTCTTTAAAGGTTTTATAGAATTCCGTTATGAACCATCTGGTCCTGGGCTTTTCCTTATTGGAAGACTTCTGATTGCTTCCTGTATCTCCTTGTAAGATATTGGCTTATTTAATTATTTCTTCTTTGCTCAGTTTGGACAACTTGTATTTTTCTAAAAATGCATCCATTTGTGCTAGGTTTTCTTTCTTTAGAGAGTATAACTTTTGAAAATAGTTCTTTATAATTGTTTGTATGTCTTGGGTATTTGTTGTGATTTTTTTCCTATGGCATCCCTGATCTTGTTGATTTGGATTTCCTCTCTTCTTAATTTTGACAAAGGTCCACCAATTTTATTTATTTTTTCAAAGAACCAGCTTTTTGTTTGGTTAATTTTGGCTATGATTCTCCTATTCTCTATTTCATTAATTTCCACTCTTTCTTTGATTATCTGGCTCCATCTAGTAACTTTAGGTTCCATTTTTTTTTCATGTTTTTCTAGCAGTTTTAATTGCACCATGAGATTATTTACTTGGTCTGTCTCTATTTTCTTGATGTGGGCACTGAGGGCAATAAATTTGCCCCTCAGGACTGCTTTTGCTGTATCCCACAAGTATCTTTGTGATGTGTATTCATTTTCATTGAATTGTAGGAACTTTTTAATTTCTTCTTTAATTTCTTCTGTTACCCAGGTGTTGCTTAGTAGTGTGCTGTTCGATTTCCATGTATTTGAGTAATTTCTGCGGTATGTTTTGTTATTGAGAACTAGCTTGATTCCACTGTGGTCGGGATTGTGTCAATCCCCTTGTATTTGCTTAAGTTCCTTACATGAACCAAGATACGGTTTATTTTGGAGACAGTTCCATGAGCTGCTGAGAAGAATGTGTACTGTGTCGTTTTAGAGTGAAATACTCAGTAGATGTCTTGACCTCATTTTTTAGTGTGTGAAAAATGAGGAGACTGAACTAAAATATATAAGGTATATGTTTCTTTTAGTTAATCTGTAATTCTAAAAATGATCCTAATTTAAGCCTGTCAATCAGAGAAAAAAATATAGCTGGGTGCTGGTGGTTCACTCCTGTAATCCTAGCTACTCAGGAGGCTGAGTTCTGAGGATTGCCAGCTCGGGCAGGAAAGACTGTAAGATGCATCTCCAATAAACCACCAGAAAACTAGATATGGCGCTGTGGCTCAAGTGGTAGAGTGCTAGCCTTGTGCTGAAGAGCTGAGTGACAGTGCCCAGGCCGAGTTAAAGCCCCAGGACCAACAACAACAAAAATAGAAAAGAAAAATACTTTAGGGCATTGAAGTAGATAATAATTTGGGGATGGGAGTGTGGCTTAGTGGTAAAGTGCTCGTCTAGCATGCATGAAGCCCTGGGTCCGATTCTTCAGTACCACATCAGCAAAACAAGCCAGAAGTGATGCTATGGCTCAAGTGGTAGAGTACTAGCCTTGAGCAAAATAAGCTCAATGCCCAGGCCCTGAGTTCAAGCCCCAGGACTCCCCCCCCCCAAAAAAAAAAGTACAAACATTTAAAATTGTTCTAAGGTACTTGCTAATGTGTTTTTTCTTCAAAGTTCTGATATATCGTAATTGGAAAAATAAGGTATCTAAATGGAACATTAGACTCTTTGCTTAAAATGTTGTGCTAAATGATTTTTATAGTATAAAACATTCTTTTTGAACTTCTAAGTTTTGAAGCAATTTTCTATTTACCAGCATATTTTTCTGATAATTTTCAATAATTATCATGAAGGAAGTTTTTCATATTGTTTACTCTGTGATTGATAGGGGAAAAAAAGACTTGTTTAAGATTGAAAGTTGTTGAACACACGTATATATTTGTAGTATTTTTATCTTTTCCTTCCTTTTTTAAAAAAATGGCCTATTTCAGAGTTTAATCTTCTACTGTTCAATTGATACTAATAAAAGATTCTTTACCAGTGCTGATGGAGAATCAGGTGTAATAATCATCTGCTTTCATTTTTATCTTGAGTTTCTAATTGGTCTCAGTAAGACTTTTAAGGAATGTTTTTATTGATTAAATTTTAAATTGCATTCATTAGCATTTTTATTATTTGACACCTAATGAATGTGCATATGTGTTTCATTTGCACAAAACAACAGACTCCTACACTCGAGATCTTGTTGTTCTTTAAAAATTGGTGTCACAAATCATTGTCGATGATATGTGCTGACTTGCCTTTCAAACAGATGACAGTTAATAAGAAAGGTTGCAAAGTCCTAAGTAAGTGAGAATCATCAAAACTCTTCAGGGCATTGTGTGGAAAAAAGGGTGTCTTCAATCCTATAAATGCTTGTCCTTTACATGTACTGGTCCCCGGTTAGATAAAATAAGTATGATTCTTGTTTTTGTCAGGGTTGCAGTCCAGGGAAGGAGATTGACAGATTAATTTCTGCCTATATGTAGGAGCAAGTAAAGAATCTTATTTCCTAATTCTGTGACTTGTTTAGTCAAGAGAACAAAAAATTGTAGACTTCCAAACAAGTCTGCAATAATTGACTAGAGATATAAATAACTGGGACAGTGTGACATGATAATGAAATAGGCAGCCCTTGCAATTTGCATGAGGGCAGAGGAAAGCAGCATGTGAGAGAAATCTTGAAAGAATGGTCAGAGACTGAGAAGATAGATGAAGGTTTCAGTGCTAGTTAGGATGGGCACACATTTATAAGAACAGAGCCCAGAAGTGGAGCAGGTCCAGAACTGACAAGAAGTTCAAACGTGTGACCAAGGTGCTGAATGATCTTTTCTGTTTGTTTGCTTTGGCAGTTTGCCTTGATGACTAACACTTGACTTTAGGTACCAAACACCCTCTCCTCAAGTAAGCTGTACCCAGACACATTTCTTTTTCAACTGTCCCTTTTTATTAGGGAAGTAAAAAAAAAAATCCAGAACCCCCTAGCAGACTTCTTCATAGATATCTTTCATGACATTGGATTACTTGCTCATGCTCCAGTTATTTTTAGCTTCTATATTAGGAAACAGGTTCTATAAAGTAAGGGTAGAAGAACAGAGGTGGCAATTATCAGTCTGCCCACCAAAAGCATAATTAAAGAAGACATGTTTTTTGGAGTATGTCTTGAATTGTATAATGATATGCAATATTATTTAATGGTTAAGGAAATGTTTTAAAAAATACTGTTGTGCTATGAGAGTTTTACTGTTACAAGAAAATTATTATCCAGGTGTATTCCACAAATAAAGATACTTAATATAAAAATACTTTGGTTGAGCCCAGGCGCCTAACTACTCAGGAGGCTGTGATCTGAGGATCATGGAGTAAAGCCAGCCTGGGCTGGAAGGTCTGTAGTTCTCTTAACTCCAATTAGTCATCAAAAAGCTGGAAGTGGAGCTTTGGCTCAAGTGGTAGAATGCTAGCTTTGAGCAAAAGAAGCTGGGGGACAGTGTCCAGGCCCTGAGTTTGAATCCCAGGATCAGCATGAAAAAAGTTCTCTGTAACTAACCTCAATTTCCACCAAAATTAGTAGCTCATAACTGCTGGTAAATACAAAATGTCAGATCTTCTTTCTTCAGGCTACGAGTAGGCAAGAAATTGGAAGAGGCTTTCTCTGGAGAATCCCAATCAACTAGAGACAGAAAAAAAAAAAAATCATTATAGATACTGATCCTAGGGGTTTTCTAAAGAAACTATCTGACCATTTCCCCTTAAGGGAAGACCATAATTCACCAGCCTCACCTGTAGAGCCTTCAATTTACTTTTTAAACAACAGCATATAGCCAAAGATTCCCCAGACATTTAAAGAAACATCTAATTGTGCACATTAGAGATCAAAATGAATGTTCAGGAAAAAAAACTTAGAGGAAACAGGAAATGAACATTAAAAACAAGGAAAACGAACATGTTAATTTTCTCAATGGGGATAGAGGGAATATTAAATTTATGAACATAAGGTAGCCTACTATTTAAGAATATAAAGAAGACAAGGGCTGGGTGTTGGTGGCCTGTAATCCCAGCCAACTCAGTTGGCTGAGATCTGAGGATCGTGGTTTAAAGCCAGTTGCTGGGACAGTAAAGTATGTGAGGCATTTATCTAACCACCAAAACAACAACAATAACAACAATCCCACCCCCCCCAAAAAAAAACCCAAACCACAAAAGGTGGAAGTGGAGTTGTTCAAATGGTAGAATGCTAGGCTTGAGCAACAAGCTCAAGGACAATACTGAGGCCCTAAATTCAAGCCCCAGGTTCAGCTCACACCCACAAAAAAAAATTCATGTAGTAGAAATAAAAAACACACTAAGAAGAATGAGAGATGAAGTCTAAGAAATCTCCAAGACCAAAAATGGTAGGGATTATAATATAAAAGTAAAAATAATCTAAAATTAGAGGATAAACTTGCCAATTTCATTTTCAATATAATAAGCTTCCTGAATGGGTCAAACTAAGTCAAGAAAATGTCCCTTAAGTTGAAAGACATGTTTCCTGTGTACCTAACACAGATCTAATCTATACAATTTCAAAACATGAAATGGGGGGGGGTGGAGGGAGGAAGGAAGGGAGGGAGGGTCACATAGAAAACTAGAAAATAGTGGAATAGGACTTTTAAACTTCTGAAGAAAAATGATTTCTACTTAGAAATTCTATACACAGCCAACTTTTATAAATGAAAAAAAAATGGTAACATGGATTAGTGGTTTCCTAGCATGTGTAAGGATCTGGATCATTCATTCTCCAATACTAGAAAGGTGGGAATGAGTGTGGTGGGGGATGGGGAATGGTGGTAAAGGCAATTTTAGTCATAGAGACTCAAAAACTTCTGAGAAACCTAGGAGGCTGCTGTTGACCATGTTGCTGCAGAATGAAGAAGTAAAACTAGAAAGGAGAAACATGGAACTAGGAACTAGGTCTGAATAGGACAACAGTATACAGGAATCCCCAGGATCATGGAAAGGGGAAATCCCAAGGAAACAGCTATACACTAGGTCCAAGTTAAAAAGAAAGAAAGAAAGAAAAAAGAATCCTGAGAGGCTAGAAATGTGGCTTAGTAGTAGTATGCTTGCCTAGCATGCATGAAGCCCTGGGTTCCTCAGTACCACAGAAAAAGCTGGAAGTAGCACTGTGGTTCAAGTGGCAGAGTGCTAGCCTTGAGCAAAAGAAGCTCAGGGACAGTGCCCACACCCTGAGTTCAAGCCCCAGGACTGGCAAAAATAAAAAAGAATGCTCTGAGACAAGTTTAATCAAGAGAATGAACTTGACAGAATTCCTAATATGTTAGAATTAACTTTGGAGACATTTAAAATGGAGGAGGATTTATTAAATTTAAATTGGGAAGACTTATTAAAGTGCATTGGAACTATATCTATGTATGTATATATTCACATGGGTATGGATATAGATATACATATAGTGATAGAATGGCTCAGTAAGTAGCTTTTACAAGTCAAAGTTTATTTTTCACATGATCTCGGTCTAGGCAAATGATATTCCTGTAGAACTTAACAGAAACAATACCACACCCATTTGGAGGGATACTTATATTTCAACTCAGTATCCTACTCAAAAAGTATAAAAGCAAGCTGGGCGCTGGTGGCTCACGCCTGTAATCCTAGCTACTCAGGAGGCTGAGATCTGAGGATCGCAGTTCAAAGCCAGCCCGGGCAGGAAAGACCGTGAGACTCCTATCTCCAATAAACCACCAGAAAACCGGAAGTGGCGCTGTAGCTCAAGTGGTAGAGTGCTGGCCTTGAGCTGAAGAGCTGAGGGACAGCGCCCAGGCCCAGAGTTCAAGCCCCATGACTGACAAAAAAAAAAAAAAGTATAAAAGCAGGTATCACAATCAACCAATGAAATTTAAAAAGGAACAAACTAAAAATGACCTGCTGAAAGTGAACTTATAATAAAAAACATACATTTTTGGTGGTTGGGAGGGCAGGAAATGAGATTTATATTTATGTATATGAGATATAATAGGTCTCTTTTTTCCTTGATAGTCTATAATTATAGTCTGCTGCTTATAACACAGATTTGTTGTAATAGTTATTTTCTTATTTTCTAATAGTTATTTTCTAATAGTTATTTTCATAAAGACAAATTTTACTTTTAGTGTGCAGTTCATTTCTACACAACACACAGTGGTAGCATTTTAAAGTTATTTAAACAAATTAAATCTATTTTATGCCCTCAGTGTAATGTTTGAATTTTTTTTTTTTTTACAGAGTAAAAAGAAGTTTGAAAGAGAATGTAGAGAGGCAGAAAAGGCACAGCAGAGTTACGAAAGATTGGATAATGATACTAATGCAACCAAGGCAGATGTTGAAAAGGTAAGGAGACATCATCCAGTTCAGCTTTGAAATCAAAATATTGCTTGTAAAGCCAGGCATGAGTTGCTCATACCTATAATCCTAGCTATTCAGGAGGCTGAGATCAGGATTGTGATTCAAAGCTAGCTCGGGCAGGAAAAGTCCATGAGACTCCTATCCCCAATTTATCCACCAAACATCTGGAATTGAACCTGTTGATCAAGCAGTATAATACATCTTGAATAAAAAAGCTAAAGGAAGTGCCTGGTTCTTAAGTTGAAGCCGTAGTTAGTCTCTCCTCGGCCCCTCCCCCCCATACATTTCAAGAGATAAACTGCAGTGGAGAAAGGTGGCTCAGTTGTAGAGTACTTGCCTTTAATGCATGAGGCCCTGGGTTCGATTCCTCAGTACCACATAAGCAGAAAAAAAAAAGCTGGAAGTGGTGCTATGGCTCAAGTGGTAGCGTGCTAGCCTTGAGCTGAAGAGCTGAGGGACAGCGTCCAGGCCCAGAGTTCAGGCCCCACGACCAGACCTCCCCCCCCCCAAAAAAAAGAGATAAACTGCATCTAAGTCTGAAATATACAAATATCTGCCTATTAAAATATATATATATATTGACCTGAGATAATGTTGATTGATTAATTATAACATCTGAACTATATTCAAAATGTAGAAGAGAGAAGTTGACACTGGGATTGTTTGGCCCATCTCAAACTTGGGTATAAACCCAAGATGTGTCAGTTGAGAATGTACACAGGGTTTGAGGAGTGTGCCTCACCAACTTTTTTTTTTAATTGTGAAAATAC
>NW_012267255.1:12122770-12152358 GCF_000151885.1 Dipodomys ordii
CTTTTTGCTTATGTGGTGCTGAGAAATAATTTTTATTTCCTGCTTACCACTTTGCCAGTGAGAAAAAGAATTCTTTAAACATATCAATTGTAGGTTATAATTACATTACAGGTCTTTTAATCATAACTATTTTACTATTTTTAATGACCTATACCTCTAACAGCATGTCACCTTGTCACTGAATATGTACAATCTTAAGTCAGTTTGCTCTTTGTTTTTTGCTGTTTTGTATTATGTCTTAAAATTTATTTTTAAGTAGTTGTACAAAGGGGTTTCAACTCAACATACCAGTTTATGAGCATCTTCATCAATATCATAGCCCCCTTTTTTTTGTCCTTTCAGTATTAGGATTTGAACTCAGGGCTCACTACTTGTAGTGCCAGTGCTCTATCACTTGAGCTACTTTTTTGCTTTTAGTTTATTTTCTCAGTAGGATCTTCTGCTTTATTCCTGGGGTTAGTCTCAGACTATAGCTCTTCTGTCTTGGCCATTCTTGTAGCTGGGTTTATAGGTATGTTACCACTATGCCTGGCTTGTTGAGACGGGATCTCTGTTAACCATTCATTTATTCCTTTTTTTGTTTATTTATGGCCTTAAACCATAATATCCTGTCTCCTCCTCATGTATAGCTAGGATTATAGGCATGAACTGCCATGCCTGGCCTTGCGCTGGCATTATTCATTTCCAGGTGTTTTTTTGTTTTGTTTTGTTTTTTGTGAGTTGTGGGTCTTGAGCTCTGGGCCTGGGCACTATCCCTGAGTTCTTCAGCTCAAGGTGAGCTCTCTACCATTTGAGCCACCGTGCCACTCTCAGTTTTCTGGTGGTTAATTGGAGATAAGAGTCTCATAGACTTTTCTTCCCCGGCCTGGCTTTGAACTGCGATCCTCAGATCTCAGCCTCCTAAGTAGCTAGGATTAGCGACATGAGCCACTGGGCTTCATCTCAGATCTTGAGTATCCAAAGATCAGTTTGTTGAGATAAAAGCTGTAACCTACTACGTGGGGACTATATTTGTAGGAACTAGAATTAGAATGGTGAGGTATATTTACAGTGTGCTTTATGAGTTTACAAATCCCTGACAGGTAAAATTATTTATTTTTTTTGAACATTATAAAAATTGAGCTCAGCTGAGTGTAAATAGCTCATACCTATAATTCTAGCTATTCAGGAAGCTGAGATTTGAAGATTGAGTTTGCGGCTAGACGGGACAAGAGATGCTTACCTCCAATTAGTGAGCAAAAAGCCAGAACTAGAGATGTGACTCAAATAGTAGAGTACATCTGTAAATAAAAAGGGCTGAGCTGGACTGGGAATGTGTCTTAGTGGTAGAGTATTTACTTAACATGCATGAAGCCTTGGGTTCAATTCCTCAGTACCACATAAACAGAAAAAGCTGAAGTGGTGCTGTGGCTCAAGTGGTAGAGTGCTATCCTTGAGCAAAAGAAGCTCAGGGACAGTGCCTAGGACTTGAGTTCAAGCCCCAGGACTGGCAAAAAGGGTGGGGGGGGGGAAGCTGAGAGCATGTAGCTGAGAGCATGTTGAGCAAGAATGCAAGATCTTGAGTTCAAGCCCCACTACAGGCACAGACACACACACAGACACACACACACACACACACACACACACACACACACACACACACACACGAAAGTTGAGTGAATTATTTTGCTTATGTATCCATCCATCCACCCACCTACTCACCTACCCATCCATCCATTTTTACTTATACTTACTTGAAATGAAGCTTTGCTTTCTTGCTCAGGTTGTTTTTGAGCTCATGATCCTCCCACCTCAGCCTTTTGAGTATCTGGGACTACAGGTGTGCACCATCGTGTCTAGTGATCTCAATTTTTCTTTCTTATTATTTTAGAACATTTGAGAAATGTTTTTAGATTACTCTCCAATGCATCTAACATTAACGGTTTGTACTTTATATTCTTTATATTATATTTGTATCACTCAATATTTATAATATTCAGTTGCTTTTCTACAAGAACAATTTATTATTCAAAAATCACTTTTTTTTCCCCCTCCTTTGGTCAGTATTAGAATTTTGAGGTTTTGGACTCAAGATCTTGTGCTGGCTAGGCAGACAGTCTACCACTTGAGCCATGCCTTCTAGTTCTTTTTGGGTTTACTTATTTTTTTTTCAGGTAGAGTCTGGTGCTTTTGCCCAGGAAGATCTTAGACCATGATTATCCTATTTATGCCCTTCTTTGTGTGGGGCCGGGGGTGGGGGGGATCCCAACACATCATCATTCCATGGCTTATTTGCTTAGATGAAGTCTCACTAACTTTTTGTTGGGCTGTCCTTGAACTTTGATCCTCCTAATCTCTGTCTCTAGAGTAGGCATGAACCACCTCTCCCAACTCTATTTACTTCTAATTAGAATTAAGTGGATTACAAAGAAATATTTTACTTTTTTTTTTTTTTTGGTCTAGTCGTGGGGCCTGAACTCTGGGCCTGGGTGCTGTCCCTCAGCTCTTCAGCTCAAGGCTAGCACTCTACCACTTGAGCCACAATGCCACTTCTGGCTTTTTTCTTTTTGCTTATGTGGTGCTGAGGAATTGAACCCAGGGCCTCATGCATGCAAAGCAAGCGCTCTACCACTGAGCCACCTTCCCAGCCCTCTATGTGGATTTTATAAAGACTATTTGAATGGATGTTGCAGGAGGAGGAGGATTATAATAGGGAGATGGAGGGATGTTGCAATATGGAGGCCACTCTTGACCAAAACATCTGGAAGCATCTGCTTATATTTAAATGATAGTAGTTTAGAAGAGTCTGATGGCTTAATTCTTGATGTCAGCTGTTGGCTTCTCCATTATTGTGATCTGATTTTTAATATAATTTTAGAAAAGTGAATTGCTATACTTTTGTCATTGGTAACTATTTGGATCAATTTGCCTCTAGGCCAAACAGCAGTTGAACCTGCGTACACATATGGCTGATGAGAATAAAAATGAATATGCTGCACAGTTACAAAACTTTAATGGAGAGCAACACAAACATTTCTATGTGGTAATTCCTCAGATTTACAAGGTAAGTTTTATCCATATGGTTTTATCTAGTTTGAGTGAAAAGAATTAGCATTTAATTTTTTATTTTTTTATACTTTTTTATTGTAAAAATGCTGTACAGAGGGGTTACAGTTACACGAGCAAGGTAATGAGTACATTTCCTGTTGAGCATTGTTGCTTCTTCCTTTGTTTTCCCCCTACCATCTCTTCCCTCCCATCCAACTACATGTGCCTCCCCCCGCCCCCCCCCCAGCATTTAATTTTTTTTCCCCTCAGTTTTGTAGGTTAAATCCAGGATCTTGTGCAGGTTAGAGGGACATTTTACTACTGAGCTAAATGCCCAGCCATAAAATTTAAAATTTAAACCTTATACATCAGAGTTTTCTAAGTTTACTAGTTATTAGGAATGGTGATCTGAGGAGTAAATTTTTTGTTACTTTTAAATCATGAATTTTTCGAATTATTGTTATAAATAGCGCACTAAAACATATTATGATCTGTTTACCTAGAATTGGGATGTAGCTTTTTGATCCCACATCATTAGCACAAGTGGCAGGAATAAAAATAAATTGTTTCTGCTAGTCTGATTTCTGGCTGCTTGTCTTGTTGCCTCTGTTAGATCACAGCTAAATTGTAATTCAGGATCATCCTTTAATGATAACAGATGCCAAACAGGTAAAGACCAGAGACCTTTCATCAAGATAAAATTACATTAATGCTTTGTTTAGAAGAGAAATTAGGGGAAAGAGATTTAGTAAAACAGTGTTGCATGTAGTTGTACCTAGGAGAATGGAGTGTATGTAGAATGTCAGCCCATTGATACTTATTTTTCCTTTGTAAGGCATTATGGAAGTACAAAGGAAGCAGAGCCTGTGTTGGTAGACTAGAATTGGATATCAGATTCTGATCACTTACATCTGGAGCAGCAAGCCTGCCTGTCCTCACTGTAATGACTTTCTAGGCTTACTAGCTGTTTTCATAGTCTAGGGAAGTCTGTAGTAACTATCTTTTGTGTTCTGGTGCCTGATTATTTTGTTTGGAATTTACTGTGGAATAACCTCGGTATTTTTCAATGCCAGGAGCCTTTTTTTTTTTTTTTTTTGAATGCAGGTCTCAAATTTCCAGGTTTTGGGAAGTAATTAAAAAGGAACTATGGTGTGAAGGCTATGGGAATTTGAGGACTTGAGCAATGTAGCTGCTTCCTCGGAAAGCCAAAGGTTATTGTTGGCAAAAAAAGAAAAATTATCAAAAAAGAAATCATTAAGCTCTTGAACTTCATTGCCCCAACTAGTGGCCATGGATTTTGAATTGTGGGGGTTCTATTGTATTGCCATTTTGGCCATGTGACTTCCTGATTTTCTTGTTTCCTAAGCTCTTTAGTAATTACTATAATCATTAAATTATGGTTGTCTTGGTACTCATTTGCATGTAATCAACTGCAAATGCTTTGTCTAGCTAGATTGTACCAAAATATTCTAAACTCATTTAAGAGATTGAAGGTCTTAGCCTTAAGTGTGTAATGATTGAGATAAAGGTCTTACATCTTCAAAAGGAATTTTACTGGAGATAAAACAACTCAATAAGAACTACCCTGGGTTAGCTGTAGAGTGCTTGCCTAGCATGCACGAAGCAGTGGGCTCAATTCCTCAGCAACACATACATAGAAAAAGCCAGTGGTGCTATGGCTGAAGTGGTAGAGTGCTAGCCTTGAGCAAAAGAAATTCGGGACAATGCTTAAGATCTGAGTTCATTGAGTTCAAGTCTCAGGACTGGCAAAAAATTAAATGAAAGAACTACTTTGGAGGGTAAAAGGTAGAAGAGGTATGGTCAGAAATTTGGTAGCTATAGGAGTAATTTTAGAAGACATTATTGCTTTGTTTTTGAATGTACTAAAGCCCTGAGGATTTCTTTCTTTTAGTAATTTTTATGAGGCCTCAAATTCTAAGAATTATAAGTCTATATAGCACTTGTCAAGAAGTATTAGAATAGATGTCTTCAATTATTTGAGGCGAGTCACTTCAAAGTGGTAAAGCAAAACAATTTTTCTTTTCTTTTTAAAAAAAATTTCTGAATAGCAACTACAAGAAATGGACGAACGAAGAACTATTAAATTAAGTGAATGTTACAGAGGATTTGCAGATTCAGAACGTAAAGTTATTCCTATTATTTCAAAGTGTTTGGAAGGAATGATCCTCGCAGCAAAATCTGTGGATGAAAGAAGAGTAAGTGCTGATAAGTCTTTGAATAAACACATTTGGTTTGGGTGTATGTTTAAGTTAATGAAGTGAGATGAAAAAGTAATAAAATGATCTTGGTTCTAAGTTATATTCTTTAGGACAAAGTCTTACAACAAGTTAGACTCTGGACTCTCAGTTATATTCTATAGGAGACTGAATTTTAAGGACTATTCAAACTGCTACATTTCTAAATCTGAAAAAAATATATTCCTAGCTCTCTTGTTCCCCCACTAATTTTTCACTTCTCTTTGTCTCTCTGTCTCTCTCTCTCCTTTCTTTCCTTTCTTTTCCAATTCTGGGACTTGAACTCAGGGCCCGAGTACTGTCCCTTCTTTTGCTCAAGGCTAGCACTCTACCACTTGAACCACAGCGCCACTTCTGGCTTTTTCCGCTGAGGTGGTACAGAGGATTCGAACCCAGGGCTTCATTCATGCTAGGCAAGCACTCTACCACTAAGCTACATTCCCAGCACTAATTTTTCATTTCTAACCCAAGAATGTATCTTATGAACTTTTTGTTACAAATTGCACTATTTAGTGAAAGTTTAGAGAAAGATATGGTTGGGTAGATTTAGTTAGCAGAATGACTTGAACACAGGAGTTGGTATTTAAGCTGGATCAAGAACTGTGGGCTGGGAAGGTGGCTCAGTGGTAGAGCGCTTGCCTTGCATGCCTGAGGCCCTGGGTTCGATTCCTCAGCACCACATAAGCAAAAAGAAAAAAAGCTGGAAGTGGCGCTGTGGCTCAAGTGGCAGAGCGCTAGCCTTGAGCTGAAAAGCTGAGGGACAGCACCCAGGCCCAGAGTTCAGGACCATGACCAGACCCCCCCCAAAAAAAAAAAAAAAAGAAAAAAAAAGAACTGTGGATCAAAGACTTTGTATGTAGAGGAAATGGGAAATAAATCTAATCATATTGCATCTAATTAAGGTATAACCCTAGCTATGGGAATTTGGGGACTTGAACAATGTAGCTGCTTCCTAGGAAAGCAAAAGGTTATTGTTGACAAATAGCAACTGTAAAAAAATACCAGTCTTGTGTCTGGTGATTTTTCAGTAAATATGGGTTGTCCAAAAAAGTATGATTCGCTGAAAATGAAAATACGAGGGAGGAACAAGAGAAAAGAATTAGTTTTGTGGGGAGATATCACATATATACCACGTATTTTAGTCTTCCCAGCAAGTGTATCAAATAGATATTAGTGATGATCCTTTAGTAACTAGTAGAATCCTTAAATTTACAGAAAAGGAGAATTTTTGGCTTCTTCAGTTGGGAGTTCCAAAGTATAGACTTGTATGTTGTATTGTGTGTGTGAAACGCATATGTAGGCTATTTGTAACTTTCAGGTATTTTTCTATTGGGATTAAAATACTGAGGGCTTATTATAAATTCATAGAAAATTATTTACATTGAACTTTTGGTGATTATTATAGAAGTATGTCTTAAATCTTTATTTCCTTATATTGATTAAAGTTTTGAAAACCAATATGGTATTATGGGCAGATGAAATGGTTTAAAAATTTTGTTTCTTGTATATAGGATTCTCAAATGGTGGTAGACTCCTTCAAGTCTGGTTTTGAACCTCCTGGGGACTTCCCATTTGAAGATTACAGTCAACATATTTACAGAACCATTTCTGATGGGACCATCAGCACATCCAAACAGGAGAGTGGGAAGATGGATGCCAAAACCACAGTAGGAAAGGCCAAGGGCAAATTATGGCTCTTTGGAAAGAAGCCAAAGGTAAAAGTCATAAAATTCCTATATACTAATCAGATTTTCCTAGTAAGTCAATGAATTAATATAGGCATTGACTGGATAAGAGCTTACTATTAAAGGAGGATAAATATTTTCTGTTTGAATGATTTGCTTACCTTTCACTTATTATCAAACAGTTTATATCAGTAAAAATTACTTGTATATTTAACATTTGACCACCACATAATGATGAAATATTAACTAAGTTGTTAATTTCTGGTTAAATTGTAGGCTTTTTGAAATTTTATTTGCATATAGTTCCATCAGAATTTCTAAGGAGGCATGATCTGACAAAAACACCACTAAAATAGCCAGTCTTGGAATGAATGGTTAACCAGAGTTTCAATAAGTGTCAAATTGGATCATGTAGCCTGGACTGACAAAATTACTTCTCTTATCCATATGAGTTTTTAAATGAGAAAGGAAGGGTTCTGTTCTTGATTAGTTGAAATAAAAAATGATCTCTAGCTTGCTAAGAAAATTTCACTCCTCTTGTCAAACTTGGGCTTTTTATGTGTCATTTGTTTTAGGTAGGTAAACAGCCTAGCAGTCATCAAATGGATTAATGAGTGGTTTGTCCTTCTCCACAGTTAAGTGCTTGTAGTTGTGTCATAGCAAGGAGAATAGATGGATACCTTTAGTCTGATGGATATGCTATACTTACAAAGAATACTTGATAACTTTAAGTCTTTGATCAACTTGATTATGAATAGCTATAAATGCCTTTAAAAGCACAGTTGCAGTTTGATCAGGCTTTAGTCTTTTAGTCTTTAGGCTTTTAATAATATTGTCCAGTCAAGAAGCTGGAAATTAGTAGACTTTTTATAGTCAGAGTAGCTATCGGAGTTTGAGGTACAAGTAATACAAAAAATTGCTTTAAAGAGGATGAAATAAGTGTAATATTCAAATAGTCTGAGAAGGGAAACCATGCACATAATGAAAATATCTGGCCTATTTATGATAATAATCAATTGCAATTTTAGTATTATGTGTGATAACACTAGCCATACCCGCTGCTTTTATCTCTGGACAAGGACAGGTTAGATATGCCTGTATAAGAATCTGTCGTGGTACTGAATCTCTAGACATCAGAAGAGAACTTAAAAAAATCTACCTCACATTCTTTAGTGTATTTTTATTTTTAGTGTATCAGCTTGTAAGAAATCAAGTGAAATGGTATAATTTTAAAAGTAAAGTTGACGTTTAAAATGGTAGTTTTGGGCAAAAATTTGTTCACTTTTTAATAATAATAAACATTTTATTTGAGGTATATTTTGTGAAAAGTATGTTACCAAAAATAGAATTTTCATTTAGGAAAGAACTATGCACATTTGGCTTATTGATTCCTTTCTTTATTTCCATATTAGCCACAGTCCCCACCCTTAACCCCTACTAGTTTATTCACATCCAGTACTCCTAATGGGTCCCAGTTTCTCACTTTCTCCATTGAGCCCGTGCATTATTGTATGAATGAAATAAAAACAGGGAAGCCCAGAATTCCTTCTTTCAGAAGCCTCAAACGAGGGGTAAGTTTAATGATGGGTTGAAATGCATGATGGCCTATTGTGTGTGTAGTGTGGCTTTTAATACTCTCCACCCTCATTATAAGGCTCCGTTAAAAACACCACAGAATCAAGTAGAGATGTCCCGAGTTAAATACAACTCCTCTTGGTAACATTTGAAATGCTCAACCCTAAAAGAAATGGTATTATAAAGAGGGTGTTGGGTACAATCATATTTTAGCTATTTTTTTCATTTATGTGAAATCATATGTCCACCATTGTCTTGTAACGTATTTACATTTTTAAGACTTTCAGTAATTTGTCACTGGAGTTACTCTTGTAATAATTTGTCAGTAATGATAACTACACCTGACAATTTAAAAATAATACTTTGTTGACAGTAAAATGTCATGCTTGATTTTAATTGCCCTTTTTACTTTTAGAAGCAGAAAACATAATTTTGAAAAGCTTAATAAACTATGATATGATGACATCTGTCATCTCAGCACTTGGCAAGTTGAGTCAAGAGGGTTGCAAGTTCAAGACCACCTGGGGTGCAGGGAAATTAACTGTTTTTGAGACTGTCTCAAAATAAACTAAAGTTTAAACATAGGCATATTAAATATAAAGACTGCTTATAAAACATATCAGAAGATACTTCAGAAATTTTAAAGCCTAGAAAAATACTTCGGTATTACTGAGTAATGTTTACATAGAATTTGCTTTCTTGAACCTTTTTTTAAAAAAAAACCAAACAATTTTTACCAGAATTTTCTCATTTTTTCTTTTAAAAATTGGCTAGTTTGTGACATTTGCATACATCAGAGAACTCAGCCAATGAAAATTTATATAGACTAGCAAAATGCAAATACAATATTGTTTCTTAGCAACAACTATACTGTATTACTGATAATTGTTACTCTGTTGGTGAAACTAACCCCCTTTCCTATCCTCCCTCCCTTCTTTGTGGGAGTTGATCCCAGAGCTTTGTATATGCTGAACACTTGGTTCTACCACTGAACTCCCAGACCACTAAAATTTGAGTTGACCTTTATTTATTTACTATTTTATTTTATTTTTTTTGGTTGGTTTTGGGGCTTGAATTCTGGGCCTGGGTGCTGTCCCTGAGCTCTTCAGCTCAAGGCAAGCGCTCTACTCTTGAGCCACAGCACCACTTCTAGTTTTCTGGTGGTTAATTGGAGATGAGAATCACATGGACTTTCCTGCCCTGGCTGGCTTTGTACTATGATCCTCAGATCTCAGCTTCCTTAGTAGCTAGGATTACAGGCATGAGCTACTGGCGCCTGGTATGACCTCTAATGTTTGAGTTTTAAGGTGTGTTCTTAATATTTCTAGCCTATAGTTTATTTTCATCTGTAAGATTTGCCTGACATTTGGAAAACCTAAATATGATAATCATAGATGAGAAATCAGTGTCTTATCACTGTCAAAAGTCTGATTATGCTAGATATGGTAGTACACACCTATAATGCATGCCTATAGTCCCAGTACTTGGAGGTGAAAACTTGTTGGATCATGAGGTCCAGGCCAGCAGGAGCTACATACATAGTGAGATCCTGTCTCAATCCCCACCCCCATCCCCCAATAAAAAAGAAGTCTAATCCTTAACAGTAATACATCAAAATTGGATTTTTCCCTCCCTTCTCTCTCTCTGTCTCTGTCTCTCTCTCTCTTTTTGCCTTCTCTTTCTTTTTTCCCTTTTTTCCTTTCTTTAGCTTTTTCTGATCTCAAATTGCATTTTGGACATCTGTAGAACAAAGTATGTTTGCTTAGTCAAGATTATATTATTATCTACATTTCTGTTAAAACAATATAACAAAAAAACTTACCTGGAGTCAGTAGTGTAGAGTAACATTCTAGTATGTTACTAGAAGTTACAAAGGCTATGTCGCCTTTGTGACTTTTTTCCCCTTGGAAGTGTGAATTTGTGTGCATCTGCCTAACCTAATTCTGTATGAGTACAGAATAGGCTAAAGAGTCCCTGTGGATGAATCTGCATTACTCCTCCCAGTATGCTAGTCATCACTTCCCATAGACCCTTAAAACTTGTTTGAAAGAAATCATATTCAGAATTTCTGTTGCCTGAGTTAGGGTAGAATGGGTAGAATTAATTCTTGTGTTGTTTCTCTGTGCCATAGATAGGAAGTGAGTATAATTCTATTAAAAAAATAGTTTCGCTGGGCACCATTAGCTTATACCTGTAATCCTAGCTACTCCCGAGGCTAAAATCTGAGGATCACAGTTTGAAGCCAGTCCAGGTAGGGAAGTCTGTGACACTAATTTCTAGTTAGCCACCAAAAAGCCAGTTAGCCACTAAAAAGACACAAGTAGAGCTGTGGCCTTGACCACAGCTAAGGGACAGCAATCAGGCTTCACATTCAAGCCCTGGTACCAGTACCCCCACACCCTCCAAAAACAAAAAACTTCACACATTTAGAACTAGTTTAAATTTTATTCTATTTTTTAATTTTTATGGCACTGAACATTGTACCCAGAGCCTGCTGCTTGGCTAGATGAGTACTTTACCGCATGAGCTACACCCCAAACTCAGTATCTTCATTCTTGTTGAACTTTGCAGGTAGAGTTTTACAAATACAGTGAATTTTACAGTAATTAAAATTATTGGCTTGATCATTATTTTTTATATGTTGCTTTAATTTTAAATATTCACATATTTTTATAGGGACCTAGTATTAGAAGGCTGAAATTTCCTTCTGGTTTTAGTATTAGTATCCTAGCAAAGAAGCAAGCAGCATGTTTGAGACACCCCAGTTGGGGAGTGGGGAGTAAATGATGCATAAGATGAAAGTATGCTGTGTTGGATCATTGGCATTGAGATTTTGTTGTTGTTTCAATTGCTATTTGGAATTTTACTAGATATCAAAACTAACCCAGAGATCTTTTTCTTTTGCTTAAGAATTTTATCAATACAGATGAACTCAGAAGAAAGTAAACTTTAAATAAGTCAATTTATGTGTTTTTTTAACATGAATTTTTGTACCCATTAACTTTATAGAATAGGTCTTGAGGTTTCTTAAGGCTCGTGAGATATTCAGGAACTTGCTTCTGTATTTGTTAGACATTGTAGTGTCTACATTTCCCAGTATCAGTAAGGAGATGAGGATTGTCACATGAGAGTAATGTTTTTGAGCTTGACTTTGGGGCCAGTGGATTTTTCTGAATGCTAATTTCTTTCTGTGAGTTTACAGTATAACCTTTAATGGATATTTGGGGAATATATCTATGCCTAATTTTAATACATAAACTAACATTTTTACCCTAAACTACTACTTTTGGTTTTCATTAAATCATTCCTCTTTAAAGTAATAGATCTATCTAGTAATAGGAAGTACATATTTTGTGTCTTAAACTATTCATGACCTTATAGACTTCCAGAGTTTTTTTTGTGCCTGGTCTGGGGCTTGAACTCAAACTTGGGTAATGTCCATGAGCTTCTTTGGCTTAAGGCTAGTCCTCTACCTACCACTTGAGCTACAGCTCCACTTCTGGCTTTTTAGGTAGTTTAGTAGAGATAATAGTCTCACAGATTTTCCTGCCCAGCTGGCTTTGAACCTGAATCCTCAGATCTCAACCTCCTGAGTAGCTACGATTACAGGCATGAGCCACCAATGCCTGGCTTCCAGAGTATTTTTTAAAAATATATATATGTATTTAAAATATAGTACTGATTTCCTTTGTAGTTCTTTTGCATTTATTAATATTCAGTGATTATGTGAAATTTTATAGTCTAAAAATAAGAGTACAGTATTTTTGTATTGAATATGTTTTACTTAAAAAATACACAGTACATTTCAAATATTTTTACAAAGAACTGAAATTTTCAGTGAATTATAAGATGATAGTTCATTGGTAGTAAAACTACACTAGCTAAAATGGAAATTTTTATTTCAGTTGTAATTATTTTAGAAATATATATCTTAGATATATTAGGAATATATTACAGAAATTATTAAAAATGCAGCACTGGAAAGAAAACTGGTGAAAATTATCATAAGAGATAAATACTTTATTTCTTGTCCTATATATAAATTTAATAGCATTTAAAGAATACTCTGAATATCTTACCTTAAACCTTTCATTTTCTCACTGTTAATTTCATTATAGCAAAATAAATTATGTGTTTTATTCTTAAAACTACTGATAGTCTAAAGAATGTTAAAACTTAGTTTGGAAAGATAATGCATAGCAAATGTCATCTTATTTTCATAACCATTAATATATATGGCCAACTCATCAGAGATAAGGGGTAGATATTTTTACCAGATATTTATTAAATTTCTTTCAAAATTTTATATGAAATTCTTCCTTATGTTTCTCTACTATTTTTCTTAAACATTATTACTTAGAAAACAGGGACTAAATGTAAAAAAGAATTTTTATTGTGATACTGGGAATTGAACCCAGGACCTTGTGCATGCCAGGCAATCAGTCCACTTCTGACATTCATCTCTAGCCTGAGAAATGAAAAATTTAAGGGCTACTAGTCAAATGTGTGAATGTGAAGATTAATTTTGTAAAGCATGCTTCATATGATGTAACCTCTGTGTGTGTGTGTGTGTGAGTGCGTGTGTATGTGTGTTATTCTATTAAGTCCATTGTTCTCTTCAGATTGTTATTTCATATTTCAGAATAAATTTTATTTGCTAAAAGTTTTCGGTGTTTTTTGATGCACATTGTTTTCAGAATAAAAGGTAAAAAATAGAAACTATTTTTAAAGCTAAATTCAACCTATATGTTATATTTGTGTCTGTTGGGAGGTATGTCTAGGGAATTTAATTCTGGGTAACTTTTTTTATTTTTGTCAGTTGTGGGGCTTGAACTCTGGGCCTGGACGCTGTCCCTTCGCTATTCACTTGAGCCACAGCACCACTTCCAGTTTTCTGGTGGTTAATTGGAGATAAAAGTCTCATGGCCTTTCCTGCCCCAGCTGGCTTTAAACCGTGATCCTCAGATTACAGCCTCCTGAGTAGTATTACAGGTGTGAGCCACCAGTACCTGCCTAATGTACTTATTTTGATAATGAATTTTTAATGTGGCTATCACTTAAGAAAATCACTAAAAAAAAGCTAAAAAATGATACACTTGGATTCCTGTGATATATTTAATTTCACAATGGTGTTTTGGAATATGAAAATTCAGATGATAGTATTTTCTTTTTTTTTAATTTAATTTTATTTTATTTGTGAACATACTGTACAGAGGGGTTAGAATTACATGGGCAGGATAATGCGTACATTTCTTACCAAGCATTGCAGCCTCCTCCTTTGTTTACCCTTCACATCCCTTCCTAGCCTCCCCCCTCCCCCATAGTATTTTCTTTAATTGTTGGGAAGGCCACTCTCAGTTTTTCACCTAAGGTTTTCTTTTTAAATAGTTAATTACTAAATCTTTTATATTCAATTTTTCAAATGCTGGTACTTTTTGAAAATTTTGAAAAGAACAAGTAAAACCTACTTATATGAAAATTGATAGCATTTCACTCTTAAAACATGTATGTTTCTTCTCTTATATTAGAGAGAAACTATATTAATAGATTCAAAATTGTGGTAGAACTCTATAAAATACCATGAAAACAGGAATTTTACATCATTGATATAATGATTATTTTTGAGTTTTAATTCAACTTAGAAAATATCTGCCCATTATCATCAGTGTGTGCTGCTTTTTCTTTTTTGCAAGTTATTTGCTTTTCCAAAATGTGCTTAAAATTGTTTTTTTTTCTAGCATAATTGTTTGGATTGCAAAATTTACATGATTTACATGATTTATTTTAATATTTTAAGAATATAGGTTATTGCATCTCCTGGATTACAGTTTCATGTGAATAATTTACCATTTCTTTCTGTTTTCCATTGAACTATTCAGTGGTCGGTGAAGATGGTAAGCCTTGTGTGCTGATCTATAATATACTATGCCAACATTAAAAAAAAAAATCTCTAAACATTGTTTTAATTCAAAACAGTGGTGAAGTACATCCCACATTTTCACCTTGTTTGTGTGTGTGTGTGTGTTTTAATATTTATTACAATATTATTACAAGTACCTCTGAATGTCAAAGATTAGAAAATGTGGTTAACTATCATCAACACTTTAAATTCTTAAATGTTCTTGATTGGAGTCCTTGTCATGCTATACACCAGAATAAATGAAGCAGTATTTTTAAAGTTACATGGTAGAGCAAGAGTTTTCATGTTATGCAGAAAGAAAACTTAGAAACTAATTTACTCAGCTCTCAGCACCCTGTCTAATGATGATATAAATTTGATTTGTAGCTTATTACAAGATTACTAGTATTCTTCAAAAGAGTTAGAAAAAGGTTTCCTAAATTTCATTTATGGAGTCATTGCTCTACAACTGAACGGGAACAGAAACAAATAATGCAGTGAGTGAGTGAGTGAGTGAGTGAGTGAGTGAGAGTGTGTGTGTGTGTGTGTGTGTGTGTGTGTGTCCTCTTGTTATTTCAGATTGATGGGTCTACTTTATGAAGAACTAATTCCAAGTTATTGATTGCATAAGAACAGAGACTTACAGACAATTACAATTGAGCCTTTTATAAAATCCTTTATAGTAAGAGACTGTTGAATGCCTGGGAGGGCTTCTTTATACCCATAGGAAATGCAGTGATTTTAGTGCTTGTTTCCTGTGTAAGATTAGGTTGTAATGTTGAACTGGGGTATGAGACATCTACTGCAGTCAAGTTGATAACAGTGTTTGGTTAGAGAAAAGCAGAAATGTGATTTATTCATGGCTAGTTCTGAAAAAATACTGCATTTCTGAAAAAAAAAGCTTACATTGAAATGTATTTCATCATTTCATAAAATATTTTTCAAGGTTTTCAGAAATATTTTTACAAATATGAATTAAGGCCTGGGTGCTGGTGGCTCATTCTAGCAACTCTTACCAACTCTGAGAACTGTGGTTCCAAGTCAGCCCAGGCAGGAAAGTCTGTGAGACTCTTATCTCCAGTTAACCACCAAAAGCCAGAAGTGGAGCTGTGGCTCAAGTGGTAGAATGCTAGCCTTGAGCAGAAAAGCTCAGAGGCAGCACCTAGGCCCTGAGTTCAAGCTCTAGGACCAGCACACAGACAAAAAAGTTTATCTTTGACACATACATAATAACTTAAGAAACAAATTTTAGCATTCCTTTGTTTATATAGATTGATTGGTATTGTTATTTCTGGTAACTCTAGACAAACCAAACCACTTAGACAGGTGCTCTGCTTTTTGCCAGGAAGCGTGTTGATTGTTCCATGGTATATAAGCTGCTAGGGAAAAGAGTCTAGGGATTCTGTTACTAATTAAATTTTGCATTTGTCATGCGTCATTCTAAAAGTGAGGTTTTCCTTTTTAAAAAGTAGTAAGTAAAAATAGCTTATAAATAGTGAAATACAGTCATTATAGGCCTAAGTATCCCAAAGAGCAAAGATGCATTTCAGTTTGGAAGTTTATTTCAGCAATGCCTTAAAAATTTTTTAAAGAATAATTTTGAAAGGGAAAGAAATACATCAATTTTTGGAATATATTCAATATTGCTAATATTGATTCTGTTATAATTTCTAGTAGCTAAATGCAAATAACTGAAATAATATTGAACAGGAAAAAGAGAGCTGGGTATGGTAATTTAGCACTTGGGAAGCTAAAATAGGAGGTTCTCAAGTTCAAAGCAACGCCTACACTACATATCAGACCCTGTTCCAAGAAAAGAGGAAAAGACATTTGTATAAAAGTTTTACTCTAAATACTGACATTTATTTCTTAAATTATGTGATTTTTGTTTATAAAAATATTTTAAAAATTCATACATCAAGAATAACTTCTTGGGCTAGGCAATGGTGGCTCATACCTATAATCCTAGCTACTCAGAAGGCTGAGATCTGAAGCTTGCAGTTTGAGACTAATATTGGCAGGAAAGTCCATGAAATCCTTGTCTCCAATGAAACACTTTCCCTACCTCCTAACTCCCCCCATCCCCAACAGAAGTGGTAGAGTGCTAGCCTTCAATAAAGAGGATCAAGGATATCACCTAGGCCCTGAGTTCAAGCCCTAGGACTGGCAGAAAAAAAAAAGACAAAACAAAACTTACTGAAGGATTGGGCATGGTGGTGCTTATAGTCGATTTGAAGAGCTGAGGCAGGAGCATTGTAAGTTCTAAGCCAGTCTGAGCTAAATACTGAGATCCTGTTTCAAAAGAAAAGAAAAACATGAAGATATAATTAATAGTGGAGCTGGGTGTTGGTAGCTCATGTTTGTAATCTTAGCTACTCATGAGGCTGAGATCTAAGGATCGTGATTCAAAGCCATCCTGGGTAGGAAAGTCTATGAGACTCTTATCTCCAATTAATCACCAGAAAACCGCAAGTGGTACTGTGGCTCAGTGTCTAGAGCCCTAACCTTAAGCAAAAGAACTCAGATTGCACTGAGGCCCTGAGTTCAATCCCTATGATTATGAAAAAAGTGCATATAATACTATTCTATGGAATTATATATATATATATAATATCTGTGGAATTATTACAATGGAAACCCCTTTATACTATTAATTAGTATGTTAATAAGAAGGAAAGGAGAAAGATGGATTAGATCCTTCCTATTTTTTCTTTCAGGAGCAGCTGAGAGATGTTACTTGATTTTACATATGGAAAAATGCAATAATACTCCATGTGTGAATGCAATTTTTTCCTCAGTAGATTGTCTTACCTCCTGTTTTTTAATGATTAAAATTTGTTTTGATTCTAAAGAATGATTTAATAAATATAATCACTTAAAAGACTATATAGTATTGAAGCTCATTTCATGAGTTGTCTTGTGAGGTAAGTTGTTTACCAAGCTCATTGTACAGGTGCTTCTTGTTTTTAGTTTGAATGTTTATAGTATTTTAAGTATGGCAGTGAAACATATGTAAGCATATATGTAAAATAATAACTTGAATAGATGAGAAATGTTACATGTTTCCATGTTGTTGTTGTTACTGTTAGAAGATTCATATGTATTCATTTTAACTATGCCAAGAAAGTAATGTGACACTTGTGATGACCAGTTACATGTATTTGGTGATTTTTTTTTTCTTTTCATGGTTTAAAAAGTAACTGAAATGTGAGCTTTCCAGTATAATTGTTTTCATTAATTCACATATCTATGCAGTTTCTCTTTAAAAATTCTTGAAACTAAAACTTAGAATTATGGTATATTTCCCATTTTGTAACAGGTACATTTTAAAAATAAAATTTTCTAAAAGTTTATTTAATAATGATTTAGATTTTCTTTTCAGGGTCCAGCACTAGAAGATTTCAGTCATCTTCCACCAGAACAGAGGCGTAAAAAGTTACAGCAGCGCATTGATGAACTGAACAGAGAACTACAGAAAGAATCAGACCAAAAGTAGTGTTCCTTTAAGTCCTACAACTATCCTATCTCTCAAGCTTTTTTTTTTTTTGGGAGGGGGGTGTCCAAACGTGGGGCCTGAACTCTGGGCCTGGGCGCTGTCCCTCAGCTCTTCAGCTCAGGGCTAGCGCTCTACCACTTGAACCACAGCGCCACTTCCGGCTTTTTTCTTTTTTCTTATATGGTGCTGAGGAATCGAACCCAGGGCCTCAGGCATGCAAGGCAAACGCTCTACCGCTGAGCCACCTTCCCAGCCCTCTCTCAAGCTTTGAATGATGTGTTCAAATGTGTATGGAAGCTGGGCATTGTGACTCACACCTGTAATCCTAGCTACTCAGGACACTGAGATCTGAGGATTGTGGGTTGAAGCCAGCCTGGGCAGAAAAGTCCATGAGACTCTTATCTCTAATTAACTACTTAGAAAAAGCCAGAAGTAGTGCTGTGGCTCAAGTGGTAGAGCAATAGCCTGGAGCAAAACAAGTTTAGGGACAGTGCCCAAGCATTGTGTTCAAACCCCAGACTGTCACACACAAAAATAATGTTGGGGGGGGGTTCAGAGTCATATATGCTGGGCTGTGTATATAGCTTAGTGGTAGATAGAGTGCTTATTTGGCATCCACAATTTGTGTGTGGAGGAATGGGGGGGTTCCATCTCCAGCACTGCATGCCCCCAAAGAAAGAAATCCCAATGCAAATAATTTGTTAGAAAAATATGCTCTGGGTTGGGAAGTGGCTCAGTGGTAGAGTGCTTGCCTCGCACGCATGAGGCCCTGGATTCAATTCCTCAGTACCACATAAACAGAAAAAGCTAGAAGTGGTGCTATGGCTCAAGTGGTAGAGCACTAGCCTTGAGCTGAAGAGCTGAGGGACAGTGCCCAGACCTGACCGACAAAAAAGAAAAGAAAAGAAAAATATGCTCCTAGATTGCAAATTTTGTGATTATGATGTTTTAGCTAAAAACAAAACATTTGAGAATTTCTTTGATGCAGATTTTTTGTTGCTATGAACATGTTTTTGCTTTCCACAAATTTTTAATATAGCTGGTGATTTATTATATAGTTTTACCAACACTATCTTATAGTTTTATAAACATTAGTTTTAGAGTACAAGTTGAGTTCAGTAGTAACCTGAAGGTCCAATTAGTTTGCTGCAAAATGTTGCTTGATTACTTTATTTGTTTAAATTTTTGTTATGTTTGCAGCTATTTACTATGTATATTTTCACAGAAGATAGAATTAAGGCTTAAACTCTAGCATGAAAAATTAAAGTTTTGTTTTTGTTTTTGTGCCATAATTGATGCTTGAACTTTGAACCTTCACTGTCATTCAGATTTTTGTTCATAGTTGGCATTCTACTATTTGAGCCACACTTCCACTTGTAGCTTTTTGCTGGTTAATTGGAAATCAGAGTCTTGAGGATTTGTCTACTTGGGCTGTTTTTAGAACCTTGATTCTCAGATCTCAGCCTCCTGAGTTGCTGCTAGATTATAGGTACAAGCTATGGATGTCCAGCTTGAGAAATTAAAGCTTTGATATTAAGAATCATGTATCTTATTGGGCATGATATTGCATTCCTATAATCTTAACACTTGAGAAGCTGAGGCAAGAGGGTCTAAACCTTTCGGCTGGTCTGGGCTATAAAGGAAGACCCTGGATCAAGTAAAACTACCAAATAATAACAAAAGAAGTGTGTGTCAGGCCAGGTGCCTGTGGCTCGCCCTGTGATCCTCACTAGCCAGGAGGCTAAGAAATTAAGGGTCATGGTTTAAAACCAGCCCCGACAGAAAAGTCCATTTGATTCTATCTGTGATTAACCAGCAAAAAAAAGCTGAATTGGAAGTGTGATTCAGGTGGTAGAACACTAGCAGTGAGTGAAAAAGCCAAGTGAGAGTGCAAGGCGCTGAGTTGAGACACTGGTATTGCCAGCCCCCTCCCGCCCATAAAAAATATATATGGGATATTCAATTATGAATGAGATTACATTACAGCCCATTCTCATCTGCAATAGTTATCGTCTGTAAAATCACCATAAACACGGAATTATTGAATACTGAAACATTGTTCCAGGAATGAATGCAGAGTCAGGCTTGAGGTAGCCACTAGCTCAACATTTTTTGGGGGGGGAGGGTCCAGTCATGGGGCCTGGACTCTGGGCCTGGGCGCTGTCCCTCAGCTCTTCAGCCAAGGCTAACACTCTACCACTTGAGCCACAGCGCCACTTCCGGCTTTTTTCTTTTTGCTTATGTGGTGCTGAGGAATTGAACCCAGGGCCTAAGACATGCAAGGCAAGCACTCTACCACTGAGCCACCTTCCCAGCCCCCTAGCTCAACATTTTTGTTTTGTTTTTGTTTTTTGCTGGTTGTGGAGCTTGAACTCTGGGCCTGGGCACTGTTCTGAGCTCTTCAGCTCAAGGCTAGTGCTCTACCACTTGAGCCATAGCACCGACTTCTAGCTTTTTCTGTGTATGTGGTGCTGAGGAATCAAACCCAGGGCCTCATGTATGCAAGGCAAGCACTCTACCATTGAGCCACCTTCCCAGCCCTAGCTCAACATTTTTATCAACAGATATATAACCTTATTTCATGTATGTTTCTATTTAAAGACACCCTGTTTAATATTTTAAACTGTGCCAATGGCATTATAATTATGCCTCAACAAGGCTTATGTAACCCATGATTTCTCTGTAAAGGAATTATAGATGTGCTTAGCAGCGTGGGATAGCACTTGAGTACCATGTATATAAGTCATCGTCAATACCAAGATCACCAGCAGAAAACGTGATAATAAGTTGCAAATAGGATACTTATTCAGACGATGAGTACCAGAATTAGAAGGCAGAGTGTCTTTTGTTTGCCTGACTTCTTCTGGATACTCTAGTATACCTCTTGTGACTTGAATTTTTTTCTTTGTGTCCATGAGTTACCAGGAAAGCATTTTGGTTTTGTTTTGTTTTGTTTTTGGTGCTGTCCCTGAACTTTTGTGCTCAAAACTAATACTCTTTGTCACGTAAGTCACAGCTCCACTTCTGGGTTTTTTTGGTGCTTAATTGGGGTAAGAGTCTCATGGACTTTCCTGCCCAGGCTAGCTTTGAACCAGATCCTCAGATCTCAGCCCTGAGTGGCTAGGATAGCAGGCATGAGTAACCAGCACCCAGACAGGAAATGGCTTTGAATACCAGTTCTGGAGTTAGCAGATTTGAGTAGGTAAATTTCCAAACATGAATCTGCCAATAAGGAAGGGCATCTATGTTAATTTAAATGATTTTTGGATGGTACAGCATTTCTCAATAGAGCCATATATAAAAATATAGTTTGGTTTAATATTTGGTGCGTACCATAGATATTACAATCCATGCTAGGGCTATATATATATATATATATTTTAAATTGAAGGCTTATTCCCAGATCCTAAGCATTTTACATTCTAATTGGGGAAGACAAGACTGAGGATGACTTAATTTTTTTTTTTTTTTTTTTTTGCCGGGGTCATGGGGCCTGAACTCTGGGCCTGAGCGCTGTCCCTCAGCTCTTCAGCTCAAGGCTAGCGCTCTACCACTGGAGCCACAGCGCCATTCTGGCTTTTTCTGTTTATTTGTTGCTGAGGAATCGAACCCAGGGCCTCATGCTTGCAAGGCATGCACTCTACCACTAAGCCACCTTCCCAGCCCCATAAACTAAGGCTCTTTTTTTTTTTTTTTTTTTGGCGGTTGTGGGGCTTGAACTCTGGGCCTGGGCGCTGTCCCTCAGCTCTTCAGCTCAGGGTGAGCGCTCTACCACTTGAGCTACAGTGCCACTTCCGACTTAATTTTTATATAAGCTGGATTGTGGTAGCTGCTAGTAGAGATAGAAGTAAATTAGGAAAGTCTATAGGCTGTCAGCTGCCAGTGGCTTATGCCTATAATTTTAGCTACTCAAGGAGGATGAGGTCTGAAGATTCAGGTTCAAAGTAAGCAGGTCAGACAAATCTGAAAGACTCCTATCTCAAATTAACCAGCAAAAAGCTGGAGTGGAGGTGTGGTTCCAGTAGTAGAGCTTTAGCCTTGAGACAAAAAGCAAAAGAGAGTTCCAAGCCTTGAGTTCAAAACTTAGCACCAATACAGAAACAAAAGAAAACAACTAGAGGCCGGGCACTGGTGGCTCACGCCTGTAATCCTAGCTACTCAGGAGGCTGAGATCTGAGGATCATGGTTCAAAGCCAGCCCGGGCAGGAGAGACCATGAGACTCCTATCTCCAATAACCACCAGAAAACCAGAAGTGACGCTGTAGCTCAAGTGGTAGAGTGCTCACCTTGAGCTGAAGAGCTGAGGGACAGTGCCCAGGCCCAGAGTTCAAGCCCCACGACCAACCAAAAAAAAAAGAAAACAACTAGAGGAAAGAATAAGGAATTTTTCCTGAGATAATTGGGGAAGCCTTTATGGGGGAGAGACAAGGGGAAGAAGGAGAACTATGGTTTAGGAAATGAATGTTTATTGAGGGATTATTATGTGCCAGGTACTCAGCTAAACATTTTACATGGAGTATATCATTTGAACTTCTTAAAATAGACTTCTGAGGATTTTCTTCTTTCTGAGGTGGGGAGCCTTTTTTTTTTCCTGCCAAGGGGGTCATTTGGATATGTATAATATCCTCAGACCACACAAAATAATCAATACAGTCAGATGGGCTGTGAGCAGTTGACTATGAGCATAAGAGAATCATATGTGTCTGTGCCGTCACATCCGAAAAGATTCCAAGGCCTTATGTGTCCTATGGGCTAGGTGTCCACCCCTGTATGAAGAAGGGTATCAAGCAAATACATACTTTGTCTAAGTCTAGATAGCTTGCAACATTTAGTTAGCTTCTAGGTACTGTGTTCAGATAATTAGAATTGGACCTTGATAGGAAATTGGGATTTTTGTCAGACAAAAAAGTGAAGGGGAGGGAGAGGACCATAGGAAAGACAAGAACAAAGGCATAAATGTGTTCTTGCCATGACCTGGAATTATCTCTGATCTAGGGAGAGTTAACTGGAAGTTGGGTAGGGTATAATGATAGGATGTGGGTAGGAAGGTATAGGATGAGTAAAGAAACGAATGCTTTTCTGTGGAGTTCTGTTGCTGTTGAGGATTGCCAGCCCTTGTTGAGAGGCCATGTTCTAAAGAAAGGTAATTTAAAGTTGTATGAAGACATCATAGGAGAAGGTGATTTGAGGCAGGGGACTAGTTAGGGGACTTTAGAGATACCAGGGGCCTAAATTAAGCATGGCCATGGTTTAAAAAGGAGGGAATTATACAAGTGTCATTTCAAAGCCAGTGTAGGACCCCTTTTTTGAAATGTTTTAATTTATGTTACTTATGTGGTACCAAGAAATTGGATGCAGGGCCTTATGCATATTAGGCAAGCACTCTACCACTAAGCCACGTTCCCAGCCTAGGACCTTTCTGTTTATTAACAATACTCAAATACTTGCTAAGCTGCTTGAACCATACCTTCATTCTTTTTGGTTTAGGTTTTTTTTTTTGACGAACTTATGTTTTTGCCTGGGGCTGGCCTCAAACTATAATCTAACTTATGCCTTCCGGTGTCTAGGACCACAAGTACATACCAATATAGCTAGCCATCTGGCTTATGTGTTGAGATGGGAGACTTGCTAACCCTTTAGATGGGCTGGCCTTGACCCTCTTAGTTCTCCTGAGTTCTGCCTTCTGGGTTGCTGGGATTACAGTACAGGCCTTCTCTCCTACCCCCAGCAGTAGTTTGTAATTTTTTTTTTTTTTGGTTGTGGGGCTTGAACTCTGGGCCTGGGTACTGCCCTGCAGTTCTTCAGCTCAAGGTTAGTGCTCTTCCACTTGAGCCACAGCACCACTTCAGTTTTCCTGAGTGGTTTATTGGAGATAAGAGTTTCAGTGGCTCAGTGGTAGAGTGCTTGCCTTGCATGTATGAGGTCCTGGGTTCGATTCCTCAGCACCACATAAGCAAAAAGAAAAAAAGCTAGAAGTGGCACTGTGGCTCAAGTGATAGAGTGCTAGCCCTGAGCTGAAGAGCTGAGGGACAGCGCCCAGGCCCAGAGTTCAGGCCCCACGACCGGAGACCCCCCCCCCCCCCCAAAAAAAAGAGTCTCATGAACTTTCCTGCCTAGGTGGCTGGCTGGCTTTGAACTGCAATCCTCAGATAGTCATGAGTCACCAGTGCCCTGTAGTAGTTTGTAATTTTTATGACTGGATGTCCAAAAAAAGAAAAATGGAGGAAGGTTTTTATTTATAAAATTTTTTGTTTTGTGCCATATAGCACAGGAGAATAGCTATAACATTAAGAGAAAATAATAAAAATTGGGGACAAGAATGATGATTTTATTGATTTTTGAAATATGTGAAAAGTCTACATTGGAAGTATATAGTTGAGTTTGGAAGTATGCATCTTGAACTTAGGAGAGAAAGAGGGTTAGAGATGTGCATTTGTGAATCATCTGAAGTTCGGTGGTATTAAAACTAAAGAAACCATTAAATGAGGAGTGTAGGATGAGATTGAGAAGAAACTTCTGTCATTTTATGTAATAGACATTTAAAATTTGAACAAAGAAGGAGAAGGAGCCAGTGAGGGAACATGAAAAAGCAAAAATGAGGAGGAGGAAAGGAAAAAGTAACATCCAGATCAAAAAGGAAGAGAGTATTAGTACCACCGATGGGGGTCAGATGCTTGAGTAAGGGAGCACCCGTTAGACATTGGTTAGGAAAGAGGAGAGGGGCGATAGGAATTGGGAACAGAATGAGATTTCAAGGGAGGGGCAGATTTTAAAGATGGCATTCCTATTTCTAGCGTGGATGTGGGAGGACAGTGATGCTGTATCACCTGAGATAAGGAACACTGGTGCAGTAGTGTAGCTGGATCGGCATAGAATGAGTTTTGCTTTAGAATCAGACCTGGTGGCACATGTCTGTAATCCTAGCATTTGGGCCAAGGCAGGAGAATGGAGAGTTGAAGGCCATCTTAGGCTTTTTAAAATGTCCCTGCCTTAAAACAAAATAATAAACAGTAATGGGTAATGAAATAAACAGTAATGAGTTTAAGAATATGAGGAATACTTTAGTATATGTTCATTATTAAATGTATACGTCATTTAATGTATATATGAATAAAATTTGTAACAAGACATAAGAAAATCTATTCTCTTTGTCATTACAAGTATTTTAAAGGATCATTTTCTTATTTGATGTACAACTTTAAGCAAATTATCTGGGTAATCAAGTAACATTTGACTAAACTTAGAGATGCCATTACTTAAAATTAAGCTGCACTTGAGTTTATGAAGACGAATGAAATTCTTATCTACATACGAAGTGAATATTTAATGCTGTGGGTTTTTTTCCCCCTTCCTTTTCAGAGATGCGCTCAATAAAATGAAAGATGTGTATGAGAAAAACCCACAGATGGGGGATCCAGGGAGTCTGCAGCCTAAGTTAGCTGAGACCATGAATAACATTGATCGCCTACGGATGGAAATCCATAAGAATGAGGTAGATTCTCTGACTCACCAGTTCTCTAATATATTATTTTTATAAGCTTCATTGTGATCTATTGGATTTTTCTAGAATTATGTTTAAATTTAGGACATGATTAAAATATCATTTTGGTAAATGTTAAATTAATCCTTCATTGAAGTTTTTAAATTTTTTTTGTGCCTATTCTAGGACTTTGAACTCAGGACTTGGGTACTGTCCCTGAGGGTTTTTTTGTTTAAACTTTAATTGTTATCATAAATGTGATATGCAAAGGGGTTATAGTTCTATAAGTTAGGTACATTTCTTTTTGGACATTGTCATCTCTTCCTCTGGCTCTCTCCCAGTTTTTCCCTTCTGTCCCTACCCACAAGTTATATAGTTCATTTTCAACTATGATAAAATCAGCTATAAAATTGATCATTGACCAAATTGGAAGAAGTTCTCCTCTTTAAGAATCATATATGCTGGGTGCCAGTGGCTTTGTGCCTGTAATTGTAGCTACTCAGGAAGCTGGGATCTGAGGATCATGGTTCAAAGCCAGCCTGGGCAGGAACGTATGTGAGACTCTTATCTCCAATTAACTACAGAAAACTGAAGTGGTGCTGTGGCTCAAGTGGTAGAGTGCTTGCCTTGAGCTTAAGAGCTCAGGGACAGCACCCAGGCCCAGAGTTCAAGCCCATGACCAATTAAAAACAAAAAAGAATCATATATATATATATAAACCTCAAAGCACATTTTAAATTTAGAGTATCTTATGAGATTTTGAACATATTATTGAGTTTGTTTACTTTTTTCCTAAGGCTTGGCTTTCTGAAGTTGAAGGCAAAACAGGTGGAAGAGGAGACAGAAGACATAGCAGTGACATAAATCATCTTGTAACACAAGGACGAGAAAGGTCTTTCTTTGGCTTGTATTATTTTTTTTCCAACCTTTTCATGTTCTTTTGTCTTAAAGTTCATGCAGTCCTTTTTCTTCCTTCCTAATAAGGATGGCATTATAGAACTTTAAATCTTTTAGACCTAAGTAATTTTCTGTTCCTTTAATAATAGTTTCAGGTGAAGTATGAAATTACTATCTTGCTGTTGAATTCTGGTTTATCATGCATCTGCAAACAGCTAGGAACCTAGAAGATTTTTGGAACTACAATCTAAGGGCATAGGAGGAGTCTCAGGTGTGGGAAGACTAAGGTGGAGTTGGGTATTTTTTACTGGTGAAAAATCAGGTTGCTCAAGATTTGGTAAAGAGTAAAAAGGGTGGGAAAGGGCATATTGTTACTTTTCGCAAGTTCCCTACTCAACTTGACATTTTGCCCTTTCTACATTTTTATAGCACTTGTGACATTTCTTCCTTGTATAATAAACATATGTACATATATACATATATTTTTCCCCCATAATTAAAAACCTATAAGTTAGATTTTACCTTAGAGAATTTGAGAGGTCTAGTATCAGAACTTGGTATAATTTGCCCAATTTGGTTTTAATATTTCTCTAATCTGAGCTTTCTAGAATATAAAAATGGAAGTTAAAATACCCATTTTTCATTGGGTGCTGGTGGCCCATGCCAGTAACCCTAGCTACTCAGGAGGCTGAGATATGAGGATCGTGGTTTCAAAGTCAGCCCAGGCAGGAAAGTCCGTGAGACTTTTAGTTCCAATAAACCACCATAAAATTGGAAGTGGCACTGTGGCTCAAGTGGTAGAGCACTAGCCTTCAGCTGAAGAGCTGAGGGAGACCTGCCAGGCCCAGAGTTCAAGCCCTATAACCAACAAAAACAAAAACAAAACCATTTTTCAGGATTGCTAGTAAGTCATAAAAGAAATAATATGTAAAGCATCTAGAAATAAAATACTTGATAACTTGATAAATTCTTCTCAAGTATTATTTCTACCCTCTCCTCTTTATCTGTCCTGTCACTTTGGAGTTCCTGTCTTTAGTACCTCAAAAGAGACTTACTATAACTGGGTTTTGTTACTGGATAAAACCAAGATTAAAAATACCTCATTTGGCATGTATTGTTTAAGAACATGTCTTTCAGACCTGCTGAAAGTGCTATAAGATCTAATCCTATAAATTTTTCTTTTTTCTTTTTTTGGGGGGGTGCCAGTCCTGAGGTTTGAACTCAGGGCCTGGGCACTGTCCTTGAGCTTCCTTTGCTCATTCTACCACTTGAGTCACAGCTCCACTTGCAAGTTCTGTTACTAAAATCTCTTCAGCTATTTTGATATATTAACAAAAAACATTGCACTATTTTTTCTTATATATATACATATATATATATACATACATATATATATATTTTTTTTTTTTTGGATAATGTGTTACCTGTTTTCTTCTATTGTAATTGTTAGTACTTGTTGGTTTCTAACTTCTCTGTCATGGTGATAAATTGGAAATTGACTTATTAGGAGTCTTTCTGTTTTGTATAACAGAATGAATACTTGTATTAACTTAAAGTAAAAATGGGCTTCATTGGTTGACTTAAAGAATATCCCAGATTGTTTTGTTTTTGTCGGTCGTGGGGCTTGAACTCTGGGCCTGGGCGCTGTCCCTCAGCTCTTCAGCTCAAGGCGAGTGCTCTACCACTTGAGCTACAGCTCCACTTCCGGTTTTCTGGTGGTTTATTGGAGATAGGAGTCTCACGGTCTCTCCTGCCCGGGCTAGCTTTGAACCTCGATCTTCAGATCTCAGCCTCCTGAGTAGCTAGGATTACAGGCGTGAGCCACCAGCGCCCGGCAGAATATCCCAGATTATATCCTCTGGACTCACTTTTTTTCTGTCTCTCAGTTATACCTTCTACTGTGTTGATTTCATTTTAAATCTTCTATCAGGTGATTTTTTTCCCCCAAAGCTCCAGGTTCAAAGAAAAAAGGGAATGAGCTTTCTTCCAGCCCAGCCAGCGATCTCTGTACATTTTTTTAATTTGATTAGGTTGCAGGACTACTGGTTAACTACCATCATGAAAGTACTGTGTTCTTAGCCCTTCAGAGTCCACAGTAGAAACAACTTAGACAGCAACCAAACACAGGTCTGGGTGGGTTCCCTCCAGAATATTAGGGCTCTTTTGCCAAGAGAGGAAGGCAGTGAATTTAGGATGATGCAGTGGGAAATATGTCTACTACAATTTTTTATTTTTATTTTTAATTTAATTTTATTGTCAAGGTGATGTTACAGTTACATACATATAGTAGTACATTTCTTGTTGAACTACAATTTTTTATTTTAACTTTAGACCCAGTGTTAATGAGATGTGTTTGTTATGTGTCTAGAACACTAATTAAAAAATATTACAGGAAATTCAGTAAAAAAGAATTTTGTGTTAGAAATAATTTATCTCAAAGGAGGAGGCTGCAATGCTTGGTAAGAAATGTACGCATTATCCTGCCCATGTAATTGTAACCCCTCTGTACAGTATGTTCACACATAAAAAATAAATTAATTAATTTAAAAAAATGCTAACCTAAAAAAAAAATTTGTCACTGTTTAAGAAAATAGGGCTTAATAATAGAACTATGTCATTGATACAAAATTTCTGAATTGATCCTGAAGAGATCAGCTTATAAATAATAACATGAAGAGTTCTCTCATTAATGATACTTGATTGGGGATAATTTTATGTTTTTAGTCCTGAGGGAAGTTACACTGATGATGGAAACCAAGAAGTCCGTGGGCCACCTCAACAGCATGGTCACCACAACGAGTTTGATGATGAATTTGAGGATGATGATCCCTTGCCTGCTATCGGTCATTGCAAAGCGATCTACCCTTTTGATGGTACATTCTTAATGTATTCTGTTTGATAAAATTGGTGCCTTAAAGTCTAACTGTACTGTCATTTACTTTAGTGTTGTTAGCTAAATAGTACATTGTCAGAAAATTATAGTCCCAATTCATTAGTTGTATACTTTTATTTTCACTATATTATATAGATGATTTTTCACCCATACCTGGAATTGAAAGAAAATTACCTTTTATAATCATTCTAAGACATTACACCTAGTGGTGTTGGTTGATTCAGAATTCCCCTCTCCCTGGGCTCCCTGTCTCAGTGTTAACAAACCAGTATCCCAACTCCACAGGCTACCTTTTTAGATGAGAGTAAGAAAGAAAGTGAACCAGGCGCTGGTGGCTCACGCCTGTAATCCTAGCTACTCAGGAGGCTGAGATCTGAGGAT
>NW_012267255.1:12157678-12176719 GCF_000151885.1 Dipodomys ordii
AACCCAGGGCCTCGAGCATGCAAGGTAAGCGCTCTACCACTGAGCCACCTTCCCAGCCCCCTTTCTCCTTTCTCACTTGCACTCTCTCACCCTCCCTCCTTCCCTCTCCCTCTTTCCCTCCCTCTTCCTCTCCTCTCCCTCTTTCCCTTTCTCTCCCCTTTCTCTTTCTCTCCCTCTCCTTTGCCCTCACCCTCTCTCTCTCTCTTTCACTTGGGGCCTTGCTTTGCACTTTCTTGGTTGGCACTAAACCACTTAAAACACCTCCAGCCTGACTTTTTGCTGATTATTTTGAAGAAGAAATCTCTTTTCTGTAGGCAGGTCTGGAACTGCAATCTTCTGAATCTCATCTTCCTGAGTAGCTAGGATTATAGGTGTGAGCTACTGGCAGCTAGCCTCAATGTTTTGGAGTGAATTTAAACTGTATATAATAACTTGAATTTATCTCCATTCAGCAGTTGCATAATTTTTTTTTTGCGGGGATGGAGGGTGGGGGTGGGGTGTCATCTTACCCTCTGCATTTATAAGGGCTGTCCCTGACCTGCTGTTACTCACGCCTGAAAACCTACCTACTCAGGAAGCTGAGATCTGAAGATTACAGTTCAAAGTCATCAGGGCAGGAAAGTCCACAAAACGCTTATCTTCAGTGAACTACCAAAAAGCTGGAAGTGGAGCTCTGGTTCAAGTGGTAGAGTACCAGTTGAGTGAGAAAAAGCTAAGAGACAGCTCCCAGACCTGGAGGCCAAGCTCCAGGACACATGCACACACAAAAGGGGAGTCTTCCAAAATTAGGCTTCTTAAAAGTTACAGATACCATGTAACCAATTGGGGCAAATGTTCTCTTTGCATGCTCTCACTTGAGCGCCGAGCAGCGCTGCAAGTGCCCTGGAGTTGGGCAGAAGCAGAAGAGACGCTGGCCAGAGAATAAGGGGATGCAGAAGGATAATTTGTGCAAAGAAATGTCTCATCCTGCTCAAAGGAGTGAAGGCCAGGCCCCAGCTCGGGGGTGCAGGCCTTGTGGCAGTGCAGGAATGCCCTTCAGATGCTTTCTCAAAGCTTTGCTTTATTTGGGAACTTACTGTGTGTGGTGGAGAACAGCCCATCGGAGGCATTTGAAACATGAGGAACATTATATAGAAGGGAGTTCATGACAACACCATTACTACTATGTTCTCACCCTTCTTTTCTTGGCTGGTCTACAGGCAGTGTTATATCTGTCCACTGTCTCACTGCTGTATTTCCACCTTCCGCACTGGAAACTGGGTAGACCCAAGTCACTCAGGGCCAGAGGAATCCTTGGAAGACTTACTTGGTATGGTTTTTAAATTCTCCCTTCTATTTGTCCTGCTTCCCAATAGACATCCAAAGAGCAGTGATTTGCTGATTAGCCAGAGGGGGAGCAAGTACAAACTAGATGTGAAGTGAAATACCAGCTCCTGCGTATAGTTATCTCTGTCTGTCTGTCTGTCTGTCTGTCTGTCTGTCTGTCTGTCTATCTATCTTTCTATCTTTCTTCCTGGCTTGAACTCAGTGCCTAAATGCTGTCCCTGAGCTATTTTGCTCGACTAGTGCTCTATTGCTTAAGCCACAGTTCTACTTCTGAGTGAGTCACCTGCACTTTATCTTGTCATTTCAGAGGATGTGAAAGTACTTCATTGTGGTTTTGTTTCCCTGTTCATTTTTACCTGCCTCGTGGGAATTTTTTTTGCTTTCATTTTTTATGGGAGATCTTGGTGCATTAAGGATGCCAGTTACATTAGTTATTTCTAATAGTCATTAAACAGCCACTTAGAGATTTGGGCTGTAAGTCCCATGAGATTGCAGTTCTCTCAAGGTGTTATTGGGGCTGAAAAAGCCACACTGCTGCTTTCTGATGGTTGTTCACTGTCCTCAGTTCCTGGCTGGCTGCTGACTGCAGAGCTTGCAGTTCTTGTTTAACCTAATCTGCTCATGCTCTTGGTCATACTAGCCAGGCCTTGTACAACTCGGGGGTGGGGGGTGGTGAGGATGGCACCAGACGTGAGCATCAGGAGGCGGGAACATTCGGCTCTACTTGGAGGCTCCTCCTTTGTCAGTTGCTTGTGTTGATAATATTCAGTTTCTCTGGGGTCTATGGATAAGTAGAAGTTCTTCATTTCAATGTGCATTAACTAGCTTCTTGTAACTCTTCTTTTTTTAATCTCATGAAAATGGTTCTTTTGCCTTTCACATGTAGGTTCTTAATTCATCTATGTTTTATTGTGATGTTACAAGGTAAGGAGCCTTGTGTTTTTTTTTCTTGATCTTTTTGGTGGTTCTCGGGTTTGAACTGGGGGCCTCATATGAACACTTGATACTCCAGCTCAGGAGCCATTTTTTCCCCCTTTTTCATTTGCTTTATCGGTTCAAATAATTGTTAGTTGTTTTAATTATTTTAAAAGTCATCCCCACAGGTCAGCATTACCTTTTTATTTTTATTTTTTTGTCAGTTGTGGAGCTTGAACTTAGGGCCTGGGCACTGTCCCTGAGCCTCTTCGTGCTCAAGACTAGTGTTCTACCATTTATAGCACTTCTGGGTTTTGAGTGGCTAGTTGGAGATAAGAATCTCATGAGGACTTTTCTGGTTTGAACCGCAGTCCTCAGATCTCAGCCTCCTGAGTAGCTAGGATTATAGGTATGAGCCACTGGTGCCCAGCTAGTAGTACCATTTTGTCATTAAGTTTCTAAGGATGAGCTCTTAATTTGAACTATAGCTTAATAGTGAGTTTTTACATCTTGTAGGAGAGATACATGATCACTCAAAGACCTCTGTAAGTCAGTTTCTTGGTTTTGACTTTTGCAAATTTTGCTCCAGTCATTGTCTGAAGATAGGCCTGTGATTGCAAGTTCTCACCAAGGACAATTACAATGATTTTGTTCTTGAAGCTGTATGTGAAGACAGGTATGATTTGTGGCGAGATGGTTAATTTCAGGTGTCAGGGTTAACAGATAGCTGGATCCCTGGTAAAGCCTTATTACTGCAGCTGAGAGGGTGTTTCCTGTTGGGATTGGCATGTGAGCTGGTGGGCTGAGTGGGGAAAATCCAACCTCAATCTACCTGGGCACCATCCAATTAATTGGCTGGGTTAGAGAGAGCAAAAATGCAGAGGTAAATTCTTTTCATGAGCTGGAATACTCTTCAGACTTCAGAATTTCATGTTCTTGGACCTTTGGACTTAAAGCATTGGACCCCAGGTTCTGAATCCTTTGGCCATTGGCTTTGCTGGCTCTCAGATATTTGGAGTAGGCCTGAGCTATGCTACAAAACCCCAGGACCTCCAGCAGGCAGATAGACTGCCATGGGACTTAGTCATATAAGCATGTAAGCTAATTCCCTAACAAATAACTTCACTTATCTCTATTTATATAAATATGCTATTGGTTCTTTCTGGAGAGCAGTAACAACCTCCTTTGGCTGGCAGATGGTTTTTTACCGCAGACCATTAATAGGGTGTCTTTAAGGATCCCTATTTAAACAGAGGTATTTCAAGTTCAACTCCTCACAGTCTCTCATAAGTATTTGCCTCCAGGTCTGCCAGTGTATTTGTTACCTTACAGAACTGATCTAAGTTTGCTATACTTTTCAGGGGATATGGTGGGGAGAGGACTTATGTTCTGTTCGTTCCCTTGAGCTTAACAGTGGATTAAAGGATTTAGGTAGGTAGGGGTAGGTGTGCGTGTTCGTGTGTGCGTGTCATAGACTTTCTTGCCCAGGCTGGCTTTGAAGTGTGATCCTCAGATCTCAGCCTCCCTAGTAGCTGAGTACCCACTGGTTCTGGGTAAGATTTAGCTTAAAAAGCATTAACTACCATGTCAAAAGTAGAGTTGTACTTAGTTAGATTTTTTTCCCTTTCAATAAATAATATGGCAGCTTCTTTTAAAGTGGGGTCAGAGGGCAGGGAAATCAGGATTCTAGGCTGTTATGGAAATAAAGTATGATTTGAAACTAAAGTAGGCATGTTTAAGATGACCAAATTATAATGTAACACCTGTAATTAATCTTACTTTTCAAAGGCCATTTGCTGTTGAGAAGATATTTTTGCAACTTGAGAAAATGCATAAATACAATTTGATATAACCTTAATGTTATTTAAAAGTTAGGAAGAGGGGCTGGGAAGGTGGCTCAGTGGTAGAATACTTGCCTTGCATGCATGAGGCCCTGGGTTTGATTTCTCAGCACCACATAAGCAGAAAAAGCCGGAAGTGGCACTATGACTCAAGTGGTAGAGTGCTAGCCTTGAGCTGAAGAGCTCAGGGATAGCGCCCGGGCTCAGAATTCAAGCCCCACAACCAACCAAAAGAAAATAAAGAAAATGGCAGTGTCTTGAATCTTGCATTCTAAGTTTTTTGTAGAGGAACAAAACCAAGGTTACCGATGAACATCCCAGTATGTTATGGGAAGTGAACCTAGAAAATTCATTGTATATATCAGCTAGAGGAAATGAGAGTCCATCTACCTTTTCTATCTAGTTTAAGAAATTCTTGCTACTCAGGGCAGGCTGAGATCTTGAGTATTCAGGGTTGAAGCCAGCCCACACAGAAATGTCTATGAGGTCTTTTCTTTCCAGTTACCAAGCAAAAAGCTGGAAGTGGAGCTGTGGCTCATATGGCAGAGTACTAGTAGAGTGGGAAAGCTATGGGACTGTACCCCAGGCCCCAAGTTCAAATCCCAGTACTAGCATAAAAACAAGAAAAATCTTAGTCAAGGTTGTGTTATGGTTTTGCCTTTGCATGTAGGTTCTTAACTCATGTCTTTAGGTGTCACCCTGACTGGATTTAGGAGTCCTTGGTAACGGTTGAAGCATTATTTCTGGTTGTGTCTGGGAGGATGTTGCCAGAGGAGATGGTGGTTGGTTTACTGTCAGGATCTAGTGGTTAGCGAAGGAAGTGCCTTTGGAGGCCAGCTAAGTAAGATGAGTTCACAGTAGACAGACTAGAGGCCAGGCTGGGAATGTGACTGAGTGGTAGAGTGCTTGCCTAGCATGCATGAAGCCTTGGATTCAATTCCTCAGTACTCCAAAAACCAAAAAAGCCAGAAGTGGCACTGTGGCTCAAGTGGTGAGTGCTAGCCCCAAGCACAGAGAGGCTCAGGAATAGAGCCCAGGACTGGCAAAATAAAAATAAAACACTGGATACAAGTGTTTCACAAAAAGATATATTTTCATTCATGACTATTTACAATCTTTCATATTTAAAGAATATCATACAACTGATACCTTCTGAAATGTTTCATGCTTTAACAAAGAAACTCTTATGTACATTTATCTGACATGAAATTAAAACTAAAATAGCCAGATACTCTATAATAGAAGATTGATCTCTTATATTGGCCAATCAACATTACAATAGTTACCCTTAATAATAAATTACTCATTTAAAAATCAGTAGTAACTTTAAACAATTCATAAATAAGTGTGCTCTGTGCAACTTACACGTTTAATATCCCATGGCTTTCAAAAGCCTGTACATTGTCAGATTTCCATGTATTTATTAATTTGTCAGGTAGGCTTTTCCCAAGGAGACAGTGGGAAAGCTTGGCCCTCGCGGTCTTTGGACAGCTCAAAGCTCTGCCTGCTTTAGAGGAGGTTCCAGTTTTCGGGAGAGGGCAGTTAGAATCTGATTGAACTTCTCGTATCTCTCCATCTGATTGACCTCAGCTCCTTTGCTGCCCCACAGCAATCGCATTTGGAACTCAGTCTTGAGGATCTCACTCATTTCTTCATCTGGTTGAAAACCTAATCAAGATGAAACGAAACAGGTAACCGGTTCTGCCTCCAAACAATACTAAAAGTGACTGCAAACTTGGTTGTTTCAAACTTGTTCTTCCACGATCTACTCACCCACCTTCAAGAAATTAAGCCACTGAGGCGAGCAGGAATGAAGTTTGTGTAGAAGCCCTAGGTTGAGATGCTATGTGTATTCACTGTTTGGCTGTGCAGATTAAGCTAGTGAATGTACACTTTAAAAAAAATGCCTAGAGGGGCTGGGAAGATGGCTCAGTGGTAGAGCGCTTGCCTTGCATGCCTGAGGGCCTGGGTTCGATTCCTCAGCACCACATAAGCAAAAAGAAAAAAGCCGGAAGTGGTGCTGTGGCTCAAGTGGTAGAGCGCTAGCCTTGAGCTAAAGAGCTGAGGGACAGTGCCCAGGCCCAGAGTTCAGGCCCCACGACCGGACCCAAAAAAACAAAACAAAAACAAACAAAAATGCCTAGAAAGCTCCCTAATATTTCTTCATAGCTAATTCTTGTTCCTTCTCCAGGCCTTCACCAACCCTCAGACCTGCTTCTCTTTACCTTCTCTACAAATGTGATATGAATGAAGCTAGGCATAGGCACTTTCTGTCAGGTTTCTCTCTGCATGATGGTTTGCAGTATTAGCAACAATGCACTCCTTTTTATTGCTGAGGAGTGTTTATTTGTATGGTCATACCAGGTTTTGTTTATGTCCACTAACTGCTGGATAATCAGGTTGTTTCCAGGTTCTGGCTGTGAATAATGTTAAAATTTTCGCACAGGTCTGTCTGTGGACATATGCCTTCCTTTCTCTAGGAGCAGAATTACTGGATCAAATGATAAGTTCATTTGTAAAGAGGTAGTCATAAAGCTAGACCCTGATGTCTCAGGCCTTGTAACCTTAGCTACCCAGGAGGCTAAGATCTGAGGATCATAGTCCAAAGCCAGTCTGGGTAGATAAGACATGTGAATCTCACAGACTTATCACACAATTAACCACTAAAAAGCCAGAAAACAAGCTGTGACTCAAGTGTAGAGTGCTAGCCTTGAGCCCCAAAACTCAGGGACAGTACCCAGTTCCTGAGTTCCAACTATTCCAAAATGGTTCTTCCATGTGATATTTGCACCAGCAACATAGGGGCCATTTCCTTCATGTATAGCCATTTTTTTTGGGGGGGGTGTTTAATAGCCATTCTATGTATAATGAGGTAGTATCTTATTGTGACTCAAACTTATATTTCTCTAATAATTATGAAACTTTCATGTGGTTGCCATTTGTATATCTTCTCTGATGGGGTGTCCGTTCAAGTCTTTTTAATTTTTCTATTTAAATACTATTTTCTCACTTTGTAAAGGGGTTTGTATTTAGAGAATGTCATTATCATATACTTTTATAAAGTATTTTCCCCTAGTGTGAGTCTCACTTTTTCACTTAGTTTTGAAGGGAAAATATTTTTTTGTGTTCTAATCATCTTTGCCTAAATCAAGACTACAAATATTTTATGTTTTCTTTTTTCTTTTTTTGGGTCCGGTCATGGGCCTGAACTCTGGGCCTGGATGCTGTCCCTCAGCTCTTCAGGTCAAGGTTAGCGCTCTACCACTTGAGCCACAATGCCACTTCTGGCTTTTTTGTTTTCTGCTTATGTGGTGCTGAGGAATGGAACCCAGGGCCTCATGCATACAAGGCAAGCACTCTACCACTGAGCCACCTTCCTAGCCCCTATGTTTTCTTATATAGGCATTATACTCTAGCTTTTATATTTTGGGTCTATGATGCATTTTGGATTGATTATCATGTATTATATGATGTAAGGATTCAGATGTGTGTGTGTGTGTGTGTGTGCATTTTGGATTGATTATCATGTATTATATGATGTAAGGATTCAGATGCGTGTGTGTGTGTGTGTGTGTTGGTACTGGGGCTTGAACTCAGGGCCTGTATGCTGTCCCTGAACTTCTGTGTTTTAGGCTAGTGCTTTACCACTTGAGCCACAGCTGCACTTCTAGCTTTTTGGTGGTTAAGAGTCTTATGGATTTTCCTGCCTTGGCTGGCTTTGAACCTTGATCTCCAGATCTCTTCCTCTTGAGTAGCTAGGATTATAGGTGTGAGCCACTGGCACCCGGCTTGAATTGTATTTTATCGAGTGAATTATCTTGGTACCGTTGTCAAAAATCATTTATATGGGCCTATTTCTTGATCCGCAGTTCTGGTTTTAAGGAAGATGCTCAGGCAGCTCTACCAGAGGAGCAGGAAAGCTGTGTGGTCCTCATCCTTCACTGTTGCTGGAATATAAATGTACTCCCACCACCCAGATCGTAGCATCTTGAGGGAGGCGGGGAGAAACAAGTCTATAGTACTGGTACCTACAGCAGACAGTGCAAACTCTGCAGTTCTAAATTGTGGCTCTGAGGCAACAACCTCCTTTTAAGAGAAAATGATAGGCTTGTCCTGTCGCAGACAGCTCAGCAACTCATCGATCAAAGGGTGGGTCTTGGAAGAGTTCTAAAAATTCATCACCTGATCACTGCCATGGTAATGCCTGTCCCCTCCACAGAACCAGGGCAACTCTCTCCCTTCACCGAGAGCTGGACTCCCTGTGTCTTTAGCCTAGGTGGCCATGGCTCAGGTCCAAGCTCTTTTATGAGTCTGTGTTCTGTCCTCTGAAATGGAATCCTGTCCTTCTCATGTTTTCTGGCTAACTACTTCTGTGCTTTAACTGTCATTGGGATACATATTCTTTTCCTTCTGGAAGTTTTCTCCACATGACCCAATCAGTTGCTTCTAAGAGCACTGTGTTGCCCTTTTTCTTTGGCCAGTCCTGGGGCTTGAACTCAGGGCCTGGGCACTGTTCCTGAGCTTCTTTTGCTCAAGGCTAGCACTCTACCACTTGAGCCTCAGCACCATTTCCAGCTTTTTCTGTGTATGTGGTACTGAGGAATCAAACCTAGAGCTTCATGCATGCTAGGCAAACACTCTACCACTAAGACACATTCCCAGCCCCTGGCAGTTAGATAACTGTGCTCCGTCATTCATCCCAATTAAAAAATGCAGTTCCTACCTGCCAGGACCCTCTCTGCATTCATCCGGTAGCTGTCTGCAGCCTCAGCCATGAAGCGGGCTGTGGCCAAGTGGTTCAGCATCATTTCACAGCTTTGGTCATTTTTTTCCCACATGTCAGTTCCTTCAAATGTGACAGCCTGGCGCTCCATTAAGGTGACAAGAGGCATCAGCAGTGGAACTGATATGTTGTTTGGCGGGACACACGTGTTCTCTGAGGAACAAGGAGTAAAGTTTTCCCTATTAGGTTTTGTTGAAAGTCACAGAACAAAGTGACTCTCAGAGGTTTCTTTTTTTCTTTTTTGTTGGTCATAGGGCTTGAACTCAGCCTGGGCGCTGTCCCTCAGCTCTTCGGCTCAAGGCTAGGGCCCTACCACTTGAGTCACAGTACCACTTCCGGTTTTTTCTGCTTAGTGGTGCTGAGGAATCCAACCCAGGGCCTCATGCATGCAAGGGAAGCAGTCTATCACTGAGCCATAAGATACTTGTATCTGCAGACATTTCTTCAGGTGTTGCTGTCCTCTGCTCCCAAAGCCTCCATGAACCTCCCACAGCCTGCCCTGCATACAATAGAAGGCCTCACTCTGGGCCCTAGTATCTGCTTTGACAAACTGAACAGATACAAGCTAACAAACTGACTCTTGAGAGGCAGCATCCACTCTACTCTCCCCTCTCCCCCTTTCTTCTTCCCTCCCCTCTCTTCCCCACTCTCCTCTCCCCCTGCTCACCTCGACCCTCATGTAGGATCTTGCTGAAGGGCTTCAGCTGCTTCTCATAGAGAATGGCAGTCTGGGTGAAATGGTGCCTCAGGGCCATCCAGGTTTTTTCTAATCTGGTGATCTAGAAGCAATAAAGGTGCTAGTATTTAGAAAAAGCTCTTTCATTTTTAAAAATTTTTATTTACATGGTATGAAGGAATTGAACCCAGAGCCTCATGCCTGCTAGGCAAGCACTGTACCACCAAGCCACATGCCCAGCCCCAAAAGCTCTTTTTTTCTTTTGGTCGGTTGTAGGGCTTGAACTCTAGGCTTGGGCCCTGTCCCTCAGCTCTTCAGCTCAAGGCTTGAGCCACAACACCACTTCCAGTTTTCTAGTGGTTTATTGGAGATAAGAGTCTCACGGACTTTCCTGCCCCGGCTGGCTTTGAACTGAGATCCTCAGATCTCAGCCTCCTGAGTAGCTAGGATTACAGGCGTGAGCCACTGGCGCCTGGCCCAAAAGCTCTTTTTTAAAAGAGCTTTTTACAGGCTCATGCCTGTAAAAATAGATACTTAGGAGGGTTAAGATCTGAGGATTGTGGCTCATGCCTGTAAAAATAGATACTTAGGAGGGTTAAGATCTGAGGATCTAGGCTCCTGGACTGCCAGGAAAACAAATCTAGTTCATCTGGGTTAACCAGCAAAAAGCAGGAAGTAGAACTATGGTTCAAGTGGTAGAGTGCCAGCCATAAGTGAAAAAGCTAAGATCACTAGGCTCTTGAGAGTTCAATCCCCAGTAATGGCTTGTGTACACACACACAGTTATCCTTCTGCTTAAGTTTGGTAATAGATAATGTGCATGGTCAAAATGTCACAAGCAGTTGTGAGTAGAGAAAAAGATATCTCCTACCTCACCTTTTTGCTCTGATGGCCCATCCCAAAGAAATAGCTCTCCCCACTCCTGTGTGTGCAAATGTCTATTCACCACATCTTTTAAAATACGTGCATCACACTGTAGATGGAGTTGTTCCTGGCTTGGAAATGGTTCCACAGGAAAAATGGTTCCATAGAATAATTTGGTTTTTTTTAACTTGTGTATAATGCTCCACCATATGGATAAACTGTAGTTTAGTGTAGACCTAACAGGTTTAAGCCTATTCTGCTGTTACAAAATGACCTTGTAGTGCTTTTTACAAATGTGTATCTTGAGTGAAAATAATCTGGAAGGTAAGTTTCCAGGAGCTGCTGCTGGCCACAAGTGCATAGAGTTAAATGCTGACTCATGTTCCTGTATGTCCCACAGAGGTGTGTGTGTGTGTGTGTGTGTGTGTGTGTGTGTGTGTTGGTCCTGGGGCTTGAACTTGGGGCCTAGGCATTATCCCTGTTAGATGCACATACATACATACTCAAAGCTAGCACTCTACCAGTTGAACTATAGCTCTACTTCTGGCTTTTTTGGTGATTAGCTGGAGATGAGTCTCTCATGGGCTTTCCTGCCTAGGCTGGCTTTGATCTCAGCCTCCTAAGTAGCTAGGATGACAGGCAGGAACCACTGGTGCCCGGCCTGATACAAAACATTGTAATAGTGCTTGTACATAATGTGAGACACAGAAGGTGGCTCAGGTCATGCATTACCTCTGCTCATTCTGTTTTTTTTTTTTGGGGGGGGGGGTCAGCTGTGGGGCTTGAACTCTGGGGCTAGAGCGCTGTCCCTGAGCTTTTTAGCTCAAGGTGAGTGCTCTACCACTTAAGCCACAGTGCCACTTCCAGTTTTTGGGTGGTTTATTGGAGATAAGAGTCTCACAGACTTTCCTGCCTGGGCTGGTTTTGAACCATGATCCTCAGATCTCAGCCTCCTGGGTAGCTAGGATTACAGGCGTGAGCCACCAGCACCGGGCTCATTCATTTCTTTTGGAGTCATGTGGACACTGGCATATGCATCCTAAATGGTCCCTCATGATTACATGAAGCAAGGAAGCCTTGGGAATGAGATATTTGAAGAATTTCCTAATCCTCACAATACCCCTGTGATGCAGGTGTTTGGGGCTTGTTTTACAGATCAGAAAACGCGCAATAGATCAGATAACGGCTGGGGATTTCCCAGCTGGTGAGTGGTAGAGCTTAGATTCCTTTTCCTTGGCCTCCATGTCCCCTTTGTACTTCAAGATGAAGCAGATCTATGGCTAGTCTTCCTCTGGCCAACCATGGGTCCTCTCCTGTAGCCCCTCCCTGCTAACCCCCTGGCCACAGCTCTCTTTCCAAGAGAGGGTGAGGCTGTCCTGAGTGTGGTAGGAGGGACTCTTCTCTTGGGTTTTTCCCAGTTTGGCACTTCCTTCTCCATGGCTCACCTCAGGCCCTGGGTACCTCAGAGGCTGGTATTCTCCCAACCCCCATCATTGAGAGTCTCTAGGAGAGAAAGGTCTGACATCACTGAAGCCCCCATGAAGGCACTTGGTGTGTTTGGGATAAGTCCCTAACCACTGAGGGTGACATCACAGACAGCATCCATGTGACCCCACAGAGTTCCTCAAAGAGGATGCTCAGGCCAGAGCCTTTACCCACAGCTCAACTTGTGGCTCTGATGGCAAAATGATAGGCTGTTCTGGAGAAGGGAAAAGATGCAAATCTAATGAAAATGTATAGCTCTTCTTATGGTAGGAATCCTGGAAATAGGGCAGGCCTTAATGTACTGATTATTTCAAATACTGGCCTTGCAAAATTCTAGTGCATCTGAAGACTTTGAAAGCTCTTGTAATATTGTAACTGCAGTTGAGCCTCCCCAGAATTTTGAAGAAGGCACATCGTTGTTCAGTTTCTTGTTTTTAAGATGATGTTGCTTTAACTGGGGAAATTAAGTTCCTCCCATGTTCTAACTTGCAGGACTTGTGATTGTAGCTGTGTCTTTGAGTGCAATGATGGATTTTCAGTGAACTCATGGCAAGATTTCAGAGACTGTGTGTGGCTCTCAAACTAAACCAGTAGTAGTCTGGGTGTTACTGGTTGTAGACTTGTTGTAGACCTGGCTTAAAAGACTGTAATTTCAAACTTGAGTCCGTGAAGACGCTGGACATCAATGGCTCACACCTGTAATCCTAGCTACTCAGGAGGCTGAAATCTGAGGATCAAGGTTTAAAGCCAGCCTGGGGAAGAAAGTCCATGATATTCTTATCTCCATAACCACCAAAAAGCCAGAAGTGGAAATGTGGCTCAGATGGTAGAGTGCTAGGCTAGCCTTTAGCCAAAGTGTTCAGGGACAGCACCCAGGCCTTGAGTTCAAGCTCCAAGACCAGCACAGGAGCGTGCACACACACACACACAGAGACTTTTTGGAGTGGACAGAAATTGGAAAGCCCATTCTGAGCTGTAAAGACAGCAGGCAACTTTTCCTCTTGGAGGCCTGATTGATTTCAAATGCAGATCTTCATGTTGCACATCCATCTTAAAATACCTTTCCAATACAGATCAATTCAAAGGCCCAATTTTAGAAATTTTATTAGGGAGCAATATGATGAGTGAGCCAGGGACATGAATTTTTAATCAGCAAGTCTGTTTTCGGTGACTTGAAGACACTGCCATCATTAGCCAGGTGCCTGGGGACGCAGGCGGGGCAGCCTCTCCGATTCATAACACACTGCAGCCCGCGGCCTGTTCCAGCTGGTTCTCAGGAGCACTGATTGTTCCTGAGGATAATTCTTGTGAGTATACATCAAAGACAAAGCTGGGACTGGCAGCAGTTGTCCACTGTTTTCATAAACAGAACCAAAGACCTGGGTACATGCTCTAGGTTGCTGCTAACACAGGTTTTGCAAAGATTCAGTTTAGCTTTAGAGATCGATAGAATAGCTTGTGATTTCTCAAGCTCGGGCGTGCAAGACCTCTGCAAAGCCCTGAGGACTGCACAAAGCAGGTGCCTTACCTGGGGCATTTCCAGGGCTTTCATGATGGCTGAGAAAGAATACAGATCTCCCATGGCATCTTTCAGCTCCACTGCCACCTGGATGATCCTGTCGAGGGTGGCTGCTCGGTCCTCCAGGGTGCCCGTGCAGCCCAGAATGTCCACGGCAATCCCGATGGCCATTGTGTTGTGTCTGAGAGAGAGGAGGTCATGGTCAGCCTTGGGTCAGTGAGACTGGGAGAAAATGACACCAAATGCACCAGAAACAGGGCTGTGTGTGCCGATTGCTGTACAATGTGCTGGCAGGTCCATTTGAAAGGCTGATCTCCACGGAGGCCATCCACGAGTGGGATGTGCCAGGGCTAGACAGTCAAAAGCAAGACGCTCTCAGGGCCAAGTTCAGCCCTGGATCTGGGGACAGGAAGAGGAACTCTGGGGGCAGTGCTGCGCAATGTCTGTGGCTGCTTGGCCTCTACCCCCACCACCAGAGATCCAAAGAGACACCAGGATCCCTCCACACACACAAGGCGTCTTTGCCCTGAGGCGCCACAAGCACTGAACCACCTGGGAAAGGAAAGGCCAGAAACATGAGAGGACCATGCTTGATCCAGGAAGGAAAGGCACTCAGATGGAATTCTGCAGCCCCAATCAAGAGGCCACCATGTGAATGGAGCGGTAAAGGCAGATTGAATAGCTACTGGGCAGTAATCTGCTATCTGTTCAGACCCTAATAAAGTCAGAATCTTAATTTCCCCCAACAATCTTTCCTTTTCTCGTCTCAAACTCCATGGGTCAACCTCTCAGACCCAGGGCAGGAAGCAGGGGGAGCTTTTCTATTAGTGACAATAAAACTACTATGAATAGGGGTCAGTTGGTGGCAGGAAGCACACTTAGGCTGTAAATCCAGGCCCTGGGCCGGAATTGCCCAAATTAAATTTGTCCCAGGCTGCCGGACAAGGGCTGAAGGTAACTTTATAGCTGTCGTTATTTAAACATGTCAGGCCTTCGAAACTCTGGAATTGCATTCAGCTGTGAACGTTCACAGCTGAACGTGCAGCTGTGTGGTACACGGAAGATGCTTTTGGCTCCGTGCAGCTGGGGTAGATGGCTGGGGTGCTAAGCGAAAAGTCGAGGGTGTTTCATATTTGAGTCTCAAAGGGAAGAGAATGATGTCATTCCATAGCTCAGGACTCTGTGGCCCTGGCCTTTACTTAGCACACGCTAATCAAACCACACCCTAGGTACAGCAGGATCACCCTACAAGTCATTCATTCTTGGGCGGGAAACAAGCTGAGTGAGACTCCCCACAAACAGCAGTCAGGGAGAAGAAAAAGCAAAGGATGTTAACAAAAGTGCAGTCAGGAAACAGCCAAGAGAAAAGCTCCAAACCTGACTACAGCCTGGCCCAGAACCCACGCCCACATTCACCCAACAATACAGAGAAATAAGGCTCAGGTTCATTAGACCTCGAACCTGGGGACATTTCAGGCCATGCTGTCTCTCAGGAGAGGTGGGAGCAAAGGAGGAGTGACCATTCCAAACAACAGACAGGAAGTCAGTGTAACAGAGGCCAGGTCCCTGTACAAGGAAAAAAAGGCTAACCTCTAGAAGCTTTCTTAGGAAAAGTAGGGCAGTTTGGAAGTCAGGTCTGTAATTTCCCACAGCCTTACACCCTGGGCGTGACCGAACAAAGTCTGCTGGCCTCTTTCTCCTTTGTCCTCCCTCACCATCCTGATGTGGTTGACTGGAGGCATCTACGGCTATGGGGCCTGGGTGCTATCCCTGAGCTCTTTTGCTCAAGAGCGCTCTATCAGTTTGAGCCACAGCCCCACTTCCAGTTTTCTAGTGGTTAATTGGAGGTAAGAATTTCATGGGACTTTCCTACCTGGTTTGGCTTTGAACACCGATCCTCAGATCTCAGCCTCCTGAGTAGCTAGGATTACAGGTGTGAGCCACCAGTACCTGGCTCTAGGTTACTCTTTTGATTAAAGACCTACATTTAACACCTAAAGTATATGTTTACCATTTGTGGTATTCATTCAGTGTGAAATGCAGCATTATCTTTCCGAAGCTACCAACCATTAGCACGTGCAACTTACACTTAAAGTAGGAAATTTAAGTGTTCTTCCCCAGGTAAATTAACCACATTTTAGGCGCTCAATAAGCCAACTACCTGTGCCTAGCTACTTCTATGACTGCCAGCTCTATTACGGATATTCCTGTCCTGTTCTGTCCTTCCCTGTCCTTGCCTAGCCAGTGCTGTGATCAAGAATATAGAAAGCTCTGGGGACACCAATCACGGTCACTGGGTCATTGAGCAGAAAACTTAAGATATCTTGCCCAAATTAGCTGCGTGTGTGTGTGTCATAGACTTTCGTGTGTGTGTGTGTGTGTGTGTGTGTGTGTGTGTGGTCAAAAAGGCCAGTTCTTGTGACAATAGGTAAATCTAGTCTTTGGTCATGGAGCTTGAACTCAGGGCTGGGGTGCTATCTCTGAGCTTTTTCACTCAAGGCTAGTATGCTACCACTTTGAGCCACAGCACCACTTCCAGTTTTCTAGTGGTTAATTGGAGATCAGAGTCTTACAGACTTTTCTGTCCGGGCTGGCTTTGAACTGTGGTCCTCAGATCTCAACCTCCTGAATAGCTAGGGTAACAGGTGTGAGCCACTGGTGCCCAGGCCAAGTCTTTTTTTTTTTTTAATTGTGAAAATACTGTACAGAGGGGTTACATAGGCAAGATATGGCTAAGTCTTTTTTTAGGTGGGGGGGAAAATCAGGTCGTGGGGCCTGAACTCTGGGCCTGAGCACTGTCCCTCAGCTCTTCAGCTCAAGGCTAGCACTCTACCACTTGAGCCACAGCACCACTTCCGGCCTTTTTTTTCCTACTTATGTGGTGCTGAGGAATCGAACCCAGGGCCTCATGCATGCAAGGCAAGCACTCTACCACTGAGCCACTTTCCCAGCCCGGCTAAGTCTTACACCTTTTAAAAATATGCCTCACTCAGGTACTCAGGGCCTAAGGCTTTCTGAGCCCTGGCACCCCTGACCTCTGACCTCCCTCATTAGTCCATCCCTTAAAGAAATCGTTGAGAATTTGTTCTTCCCAACCTTTCCCAGCTCCCATTTAATTTCTCAAGCAACCTTAAGCTCCAAAGTGACAAAGGCATGCATTTCATGAGTCAGCCAGAGGCGGTAGAAGATCTCCGAGGCTCCAGGCCGGCCAGATAGCAGCAGAAGGCCAGTCTCACCATCCACCTTGGTGTTCTTGTCACTGGCTCATCTAGGTGTTACTCCAGGAAATCTCTAGCGTGGGCTTCTGATAAGAGCCTCCAGTACCAAGCACAAACCTTGGACTGATAGGCCCCTGGGGCAGGGGCCTGCACGGGGTTGAAAGGATGGAAATTCAGCCAGCGTTGCTCACCTTTCCATGATGTCCAGGCGCAGCTGGTGCCCGTGAGGCAGGGTGATGAGTTCCAGTCCTGAGCTCACGCCCATGTTCCTCTTCATCTCTTCTGAGACTTCGAGTATCCTAGCAACCTGTGGGAGGCCAAGTTCAAATTCACTGGGTTAGAAGAGGGGATTTCTTTCCATGTGATGAACCTTTTTTTTTTTTTTCTTTGTCGGTCATGGAACTTGAACTCTGGGCCTGGGCACTGTCCCTGTACTCTTCAGCTCAAGCTGAGCACTCTACCGCTTGAGCCACAGCATCACTTCCAGTTTTCTAGTGGTTAATTGGAGATAAGAGTCTCCTAGCTGGGCACCAGTGGCTCACGCCTGTAATCCTAGCTACTCAGGAGGCTGAGATCTGAGGATCACGGTTCAAAGCCAGTCCGGGCAAGAAAGTCCGTGAGACTCTTATCTCCAGTAAACCACTAGAAAACCGGAAATGGCGCTGTGGCTCAAGCGGTAGTGTGCTAGCCTTGAGCTGAAGAGCGCACGGACAGCACCCAAGCCCAGAGTTCAAGCCCCACAACCAACAAAGAGTCTCACAGACTTTTCTGCCTGGGGGCTGGCTTTGAACCATGATCCTCAGATCTCAGCCTCCTCAGTAGCTAGGATTACAGGCATGAGCCACTGGCGCCCCGCCATGTGATGAATCTTGCTGGTGCTGGTGCCAGCTAGATTCATCACATGGCAAGGAATCCCCTAACCTGGACCACTGGAGAGAGACTTTAATTGTTGAATGTATGAACAACTGTGCCTAAAAGTATGATTCTTATATGGTATTTGGGTTAACTTAAACACACACACACAGAGAGAGAGATAAAGCTGAAAGGGAAACTCCTAAACTGGTCTACAGGTTTGGTATGTGTTATCCAGCAAGAGAACAATTTAGTTGCTTGAAGCTGGATCCTGCCAGCAGCAGGAAGGCCCTCCCCTGCAGAGGAGCAGCAGGAAGGCCCTCCCCTGCAGAGGAGCAGCAGGAAGGCCCTCCCCTGCAGAGGAGCAGTGGAATCCCACCCACACTGGCTGCGTCAGCCCCAGGCTTTGCCATTCATGTTCTCACTGCACAGCCATGGCTGGCTGCTATTGCCCTTAACGATGCCTCTCCTGGGTGCACTCACATGCTGTATGTCTGGAAACTATTAAAAACGTATGTAGTGATTAAAAACCCTATGGTCTCAAACATACCCATGAGAGGGTTTCCTTGAAAGAAAATTTTCTTGTTCCAAGCAGCCCTCACCACATCTCGATTCTACTCTGCAATCCCAGTTTCTCAAAACCAGGCACTTAGTTGGCCATCAGCTGATACGCTATACCAGAGTCAGCTCCGAAAATGGGGCTAAGCAAATCTGGACAGTTCCTCGCCTGCATCTGGTGGGCTGTCTTCCAGTATAATGATCCCAGGCATCTGAGCAGTGCAGATGTGCATAATAGACCACAAAGGAACATCTGGAAGTCCAGCTGGTGTTATTAACCCTGACCTTTTAACTTCTGTGGTTGAGCAAAGGAAAACTGCTGTCCACCCTGGGAGAGAAGCCTGCAGGACTGGCTGCCCAGGGGCGGACATCAGAATGCAATGCAGAATCCACATTGCATTCTCAATTCTGCCCACTGGCCTCAGTTTCCCCTTTTGTAACACAACTACTAAGTTCACCTCTCTTGAGGACTTTGCAAATGAGTTAAAAAAAAAGTCCAACCCCCCAAAAGCTATTTGAAAATCTAAGTTGTGACTCACTACTGGGAAGGGAAGGTTCTGGCTGAATCTTAGCAAAGAGACTTAACACCTTAGCACCCTGCCTAGGGGCAGCTCCAAAAACAGGCCTCACGTGTGAAAAGAGGAAAAAAGAAAAAGCCCCTAAGCTGAGCCACTGTAGATGGACTGTAATTGTTTTTTGTTGTTGCTTTTTTTTGGTCGGTTGTAGGGCTTGAACTTAGGACCTAGGTGCTGTCCCTGAGCTCTTTTGTTCAAAGCTAGTGCTCTACTACTTTGAGCCACAGCTCCACTTGCCAGTTTTCTGGTGGCTCATTGGAGGTAAGAGTCTTACAGACTTTCCTGCCTGGGCTGGCTTTGAACTGAGATCCTCAGTTCTCAGTCTCCTGAATAGCTTAGGGTTACAGGCATGAGCCACCAGTGCCCAGCTTGAATTTGTGAGCATCCATGTTTGAAAGAAGGATTTTTGTTTTGTTTTGTTTTTGGGTC
>NW_012267255.1:12178149-12180571 GCF_000151885.1 Dipodomys ordii
CTTACAGCACATCTCTACTTCTTGCCTTTTGATGCTTAATTGGAGCGAAGAGTCTCACGGCCTTTCATGTCCAGGCTGGCTTTGAACCATATTCCTCAGATTCGCAGCCTCTTGAGTAGCTAAGATGACAGGTGTGAGCCACCGGCACCCGGCTACTGTCCCTTTTTACCTCACCCCAGTGTGGTCCCCTTCAAGGAAGGGGCTGGCATACCACACTCGCCCCATCTAGGCTGCAGACCTAACATAATCATTGCTTAGACACATGGTAGGCCAGGCACAGTGCCCAGGGCATTACACGGATCATTTCACTTCGTCTTCACCTGGCAGGCCACCTGGGCGAGCTCGAATCTGGTCTTCCTGGTGGGAACAGAGAGAGCCAGCCATGCGGCTGAGGTGGCATCTGTGGGACTCAGGCAGTTCAGGCCCAGGGGCCACGCTCTGAAACCACTGGGCCTCCCTGGGCAAAGACAAGCAGGTGGGAGAATGGCCGAGCTCCAGAAGCACAGGGTGGCCAGCGCCTGCACACAGGGTTGGCGGGGTTCCCAGCTCCTAACCAGGCCCCGAAGGGGGAGAGGACCAGCCTCCACCAGCCAGACAGGGCCAACACAGCCCTCATGACCACCCATTGTTCTGTTGGCCTCCATGAGCATCTGCACCCAGGCTGTGGGCATGGGCGGGAATGGGCATGTGGGCTCCAGATGCTGCCCCGTACCCGCTCCTGGCACCTGGTAGCCCTGTCTGGCCGCATTTAAGGAGGGGAACGCCTTTCTTGTTAGGAACCCTGGTTCTAGGACAAGCACAGGAAGTAGTGGAGGAAGAGGGAGGGCTGCACATGGCCCCGGGCTTCGGTGGGGCTGGCTCCTCCTCACTTTCTGGGGACCCTCTCAGGGACACCCAAAGGCAGATGGCACTCTGTCCAATTGAGATCAGGTTCAGTTCCCACTCAGGCTCTAGTTTCATGGCTGTCGAAGACTATGGGAAGGTTCGAGACTTCCTGCAAGGGGCAGGCATCTCCTCCTCCCGCCTAGACTATCAACAAGCTGTTCAGTCATCCGGCGCGTTTCCAGCAGGAGCTTCCTGTATGGAAGTCAGGCAGGTTCCCAGCCGGCTACAAGGAAGAATGTCACCTCTGGCCTATTCGCATGGCCCTTCGCTCAGATCCGGGGCCCAGTGGGAAGGACTTGCTGGTCAGAAATCCTCAATCCTTTTTACCTTTGGACAGGTTACCTCAAGTGAAGTTAAGAGTTTGACATAGCACCTGGCCAACGGAGTCTGCAAGCCTTACTTTTTTAGAGCGGCCATTTCCTGGCTTCATTCTCAGGGCTTGCTTAATAGCCCTCCCCCCACCACCCCCAGGCTGAGCAATGAGGTACGGTGGTTGTCTCCAGAGGGGACTTTTTGCTCTCGGGGCAATCAGTAATTACCTAATAGCTGGCCCCCTTGGCAGCTCCGTGGATTCCTTAATCAACTGCAGAACTTCTGCAGAGTCCTCAGGGGCTGGATTTCTAGACATGATTCCTGACTTGGGAAGACAATCCAGTTCTTAAATAAGCCCTGACCTTTGAAGCTGACGGAGTTTCCTTACCTAGAATTAAGAGGGGCTTTAAATAATTTTTTAAAAGGCTTTAAATTTTACTGAGGCCTTATCAAATACCAAGGGACAAACTAGACGTCAGTGGCTCACACCCGTAATCCTAGCTACCCAGGAGACTGAGATCTGGGATCTGGGTTCAAAGCCAGCCTGAGCAGGAAAGCCTATGAGATTGTTATCTCCACTAAACCACCACCAAAAAAAAAAAAAAAAAAGCTGGAAGTGAAGCTGTGGTTCAAGTGATAGAGCACTAGCCTTGAGCAAAAGAAACTCAGGAACAGAGTCCAGGCCCTGAGTTCAAACCCCAGGACTGGTGCACATAAGAAAATCAGGAGTCATCTCAGCCTGTGAACACATATGATCTAGAAATTTCTCTCTGAAGGATAAGTCTCCTTGGAAACTACCTGTGAACAAAATGTCACCCAAACCTGAAAGAACTATTTCCTGTCAAAAGTAACTATGATATTCAGATACTGGTGGCCCTCGACTGTAATCCCAACTTACTCAGGAGGCTGAGATCTGAGGATCATGGTTCAAAACCAATCTGGGGAGAAAAGCCTGTAAGACTCTTTATTTCCAATCAATGCAGGAAGAGTTTAGAAGTGGAGATGTGATTCAAGTGGTAGAGATCCAGGCTTGAGGCAAAAAGTGAAAATAAGAGCATGAGGCCATGAGTTGAAGCTCTAGTACTGACAGCCATGCCAACGTGCACACACATACATACATACACAGGGTCCATGACGTCAGCACATGCATGTCAGCCATGATGGGTTGTTCAATGAAAGACTGGGTGTGGAATAGTATCTCCAGGTCAGTGCAGGGTGTGGTAAG
>NW_012267255.1:12181001-12183340 GCF_000151885.1 Dipodomys ordii
GATCCTAAGGACCATTTTAGTGGCAACATACATGTATCATGCATATATGTAATATATAATAAAAGTTTTTAAAAAGCAAGGCATGGCGGCTCCAGAAATGACATCCGCGTGTGGAATCTGCTCTCCTTTGGCTCCAGCTCAACCTGTTCTGAAGGGGGTTGAGGCCAAGAGAGAAGCTCTAAGGGGAGAAGCCCACAGGGGAGGAGGATTCTGCAGCAGCTCCGGTCACCAGCAGGAGTGGGCGCAGGGGTCCCAGCCCTGTGCTGTCAGTCCAGGGTGAAGTTTCTAAGCTTCTGTTGGACAAAGGTTGCCCAAGAATAGTTCCTACCCTGTAAACCAATCCCACACCTGTGTTAGGGTCAGACTTCTCCAGCAAAGCACCTCAGTGGCAAAGTACGGAGAGGCCAGCCAGCTAGCCAGACAGACACAGACAGACTCCCTGTGAACTCTCAGAAGGCAGGGGAGGGAAACGGATCACGCACCTTGCAGTCCATGCTCAGCATGTGCTGGGCGATGAGCTTGGGCTCGTGCTGGGTGAACAGCTCTTTCGCACGCTTCAGCATGGCTGTTTCCAGGGGTTTGTTCTCCGGAGGGAGGAGCTTGGATTCAAAGTCATTGGGCCTGAATGAGGACACAGTCTCCATGATGGGCTTCACAAACTCTGCCCTGTCCTCCTGTGTCACCGCTGGCTCCCAAGGCCCAGCTCCATCGTCCCCGTCAAGAATCAAGTAGTTGATACCAGAGTTCCGGGGACCCGGCACCCCATTCTGCCTGGCTGTCAGCAGCTCCACCTGGCTGCCCGGGGTCCCCAAGGGCAGCTTTGTTCCTCGGTCACAGCCGGTAGCAAAGGCTGGGTTCAGCTCACAGTAGTTGGCGTCAGAGTTGAGCCAGGAGGATGGAGAGGGCGGTGCCTTGAGGAAGGGCACCTTGCAGGGCTTTGGGGGTGGTTTGGGGCACAGCTGGCTGTCAGATCCCCGCAGAGCCTCCCCCGCCCTAGTGTCCAAGGAGACCCTCCGGATCAATGCTGGACTCAAGCTGGGCTCGCTTCCAGTCCTGAACACTGGTGAGTTTGGACAAGGGCTCGTGTCCATGCCCGGGCACTGGGGAGGCAGCTTGCCGCCTGTGGAGGAGAAGCGAAGGGCGGGGAAAGATTAGCTGAGTGGAGAACAGGAAACAAACAAAACTCAAGTGACAGCTGCCCAGCCTGCCACTACATACATAGAACACAGTGGGACTACCCCTCACCCCGACTTCTCTGAGAGAGTTAACAAGGCCCCATGCACATTTTTTTGGGGGGGCAATCCGAGAGAGAGAGGGGGAGAGGGAGAGAGAGAGAAAAAGAGAGAGAGAGAGTGTGTGTGTGTGTGTGTGTGTCTGTCTGTCTGTCTGTCTGTCCTAGGTTGGAACTAAGGTTCCGAGAGCTGTCTCTGAGCTCTCATGCCCAAGGCTGGCACTCTACTACTTCGGCCCAGCTCCACTTCTGGTTTATAGGTGGTGAATTGCAGATAGGAGTCTCATGGACTTTCCTACCCCAGCTGGCTTCAAACCGCAATCCTCAGCTCTCAGCTTCCTAAGCAGCTAGAATTCCAGGTGTGAGCCGCCAGCGACTAGCATCTTTCTATGGTCACCAAGGTTGGGAAACATAGGAAGACAATGGTGAGTAATGCAAGACTTTCTCACCCTAACAAACAGAAGTCTTAAAGGGCCCTGAGTCACTCTCCGCCAGAGCCAGGGCAGATCCCAGCCCGTATTAACAGTTACTAGTGACCCAGGGGCTTGTCACAACCCCTGTGACAGTCAGATGACAGAAGCACTTGACAAAGGGGGCTCTGGGAAAATCAATCTGTGACTCCGAGGAAAGTTACTTGTAAAAAGAACAAACCCCCTTCCCCCTCCCAGTCACATAACTGCTCACTGGATTTCCACACCCCTTCCTTATCACTCTTCTCCTCTGTGGAAGGAGACCAGAGAAAGGCGGTTCCTGTGGACGGCTGCCGGGCCAGGCGGCCAGCCTAACCCAAAGTGGAGACCGAGGGAGTTAGCACGTTTTTTTTTTCCTTTAAAAACTGCCAGTTATCAAATGGACATCACAAAACCTGAGTTCAAATACGAGGTGACTCTCCTCCATTCACTTCTCTGCACCTCAGTTTCCTGAGATAATCAGGCCTGCTTGTAGTGTGCATAAAGTAGGCAGCTGAGTGTTTGAAAACCAGAGTTGCCCCCAGTCCTTTCCCCTCCAGGCCACCGTCGTGGAGGTTTAAGACTTTTAGAAACTCTTGATGAAACAAGGCGGCTGCCTGAAGGAAATTGGAGCCACACTGTCGTTCCCCCCCCCCCCC
>NW_012267255.1:12185480-12188966 GCF_000151885.1 Dipodomys ordii
AAGTGGCACTGTGGCTCATGCGGTAGAGTGCTGCTAGCCTTGAGCTGGAGAGCTGAGGGACAGCACCCAGGCCCAGAGTTCAAGCCCCATAACAGACAAAAAAAACAACAACAAAACAAACACAAAAAAACAGCAACAACAACAACAAATACTTTCCCAAAACATGATTAAATGAATAAAGTCTCACTCCAACTGTGACATCAACTCCCTGTCCCTTGGGGGCAAGCCACACCCCCACTGCTTCTTAAGAGGTTAGAAGTTTCCCTTTCTGTTTTTTTTGTTGTTGTTGTTGTCAGTGGTGGTATTCATGGGTCTTGAACTCAGGTCCTGGGTCCGCTATCCCTGAGCTTTTTTTGCTCAAGGCTAGCACTCTACCACTTTGAGCCACAGCTCCACTTCCAGTTTTCTGGTGGTTAATTGAATCTCATGGACCTTCCGGTTGGCTTTGAATGGCGATTCTCAGATCTCAGCCTCCAGAGTAGTAGCCACAGGCACCCAACCTCCCTTTATGTTTTCAGGGATCTCACCTCCAATTCCACTAAAAAGTAGAGGGTTTCTAAATAACTGCCTTCTCCTCCCATGTGGATAATAATAATCAGGATCGTTAGCACTTTCCTAGTACTTATTGTATCTGCATTGTGTGAAGTATTCTGCATGGCGCACATTTAACCCTCACAGCTCAGCTTTCTGGCTGAAGAAAAACAGGCCCAGAGAAGTTGAGGCCTTCATTTGGGTTTGCACAATGGGCCAGGGGAGAGCCAGCATGGCAACCATGCTACTCCACAGCCCGAGATGCTGACTAACACGTACCACGGGTTAGAGCACAGCTGGGGAGAGCACAGCTGTAATTTGTGTGACTCACACAGTCCTCTATTTTGCAAAACTAATTTTTTTTTGCAGTATAGAAATGGCAGTTTATGACCTTTTTCCCCCTCCCGACCCAGACAGAAAACTAGCGAGTGGAATAAATGTGCTGGTTTATGTATAGAAGTTCAGAAGCTGGGAGCCACAGCGCTCCCCAATCCTAGCCTCCCTCTCCAGCGGGCACAGGATGCCCAGCTCCTGCACAAATCCAGGAAGCTGGCTCTGTGCTGAGGCCCTGGTTTTCCATCCTCAGCTCCTCCCCCAACTCTCCCCACAATCGACACATCCCAGACCTTCAGATCTCACCACCCCTGAGTCAGCCACCCATCCATCTGAGCCAAGCCTGAGTCCAAGTCTTCAAGTCCTGACTCGTGGCCACAGGCCACGAGCCCACAGCCTCTGCCCACTCTCCATCCCTTCTCTGGACCCACTGTCTCCAGACCAACATATCCATTGTCTCCGGGCTCCTCTTACCCTTTTCTGTGTCCCTCTGTCTCCTTCGCGAACCCCTGGGCTGAGGAATAATTGTGTACAGCCACGTGACAGTTATTCCACTCACGGGGCACCCTCCCATCTTTTATTGTGTCTCTAGCATCAGCCTTGCTGCCTCGCCCTCCCCCCTCAGTCCTGACACCCCCAAAGAGGCTCTCACCCACCTGAGGAGGTTTCCCTTGGGCAGGCTCTGCTCTCGGGCCTGGATGCCACCCATGGTGAGACTTAGCCTTTTGGCCACGTCCAGTCTTCCTTCGGGGACGCCGCCTTCCCAGGCACGGCTCGGGGAGGTGCCGTAGCGCTCCTCCAGGCACCGCAGGGGCACCGTCCTGTTGATGGGTTGGAAGATGATGGCGCCGCTCTGCTGGGAGATGGGCCGTCGGTTGCCCACGTAGCAGCGCACCAGGCCTGGGATGGAGTCGAAGCTCTCCATCTCGAACTGGTACTGCACGCGGCTATAGGCCTCGCTGAGCCGCAGAATGGTCCGGTTGATCTTGAAGTGCTGAGCAAGGTTTTTCCACTGACAGGTCAGGACAAAGTTTCCGGGGCTGGACAGGGAGTCACGGACTAGGAAATCACCGTCTCGCTGCACGAGGTTTTCAGACACCTGTGGGCCCAAAGGGTACCAACAGAAGACAGCATGACCACCCCTTCTTCAGTCAGCCAAGGGTCAAATTCAAAGACCGCTACTGACAGGCATTGCGGTGTCCATCCATCATCCCAATACTGGAGAGGCTGACACAGGTGGATCCTAAGTTCAAAGTCAGCCTGGGCCATGTGGTGACAAAAAACAACTATTTAGTGACCAGTGGGAATGTGCCCAGTGGTGACCATGTAGACACCCTCAGGGACCTTCTATTTTTAGTGCAATGCTTCAATCCTAGGATAAACAGCCACAGGCGTTGTATGTCAGACATCCGTGACATTAAGGAAAAGAAAATTGGGATGTGAGTGCGTGGGTGGGCTGTGCTTCAAAAGTGGGTGGTCAGGGGAGTACCCCAAACGACCCAGACCCTGACTGCAGGGATGGAAAGCAACAGAAAGTAAGAAAAGAGAAAATATGTGCCTGGTGGGTCTGGTTTTCTCTCCCAAGCAGTGGAGGAAGAATGAGAGTGTTTTTGTCTCCAGAAGTTCTTCACTGAGTCCTGTCCTGAGACTCCTCTCTCCAGAGGGAGGAGGCCTTTGCAGACAGGGCTAGGGCGCTGGGGAGGGGGGCGGGGGGTGAGGGGTGGATTCTGGACAAGGCAGCCACCCGCTAGAAGGTTGGAACAAAGCCAGGCTGGGGTTCCTCATCTGAGTTATTGCGAGGACTATGGATCTGTAAATGCAGCATGTGCAAACGAGTTGTAGTGGATGCTGAAGGGTGCTGGGATATGGCACTGCTGGTGGCACAGGAAGTGTTTATCCTATGCCTGGGTCTGCAGTCTGCGTCAGCGACATGACTGGACAAGTTACATCATTTCTCTGGGGTTCTGTTATAGCATCAATAAAATAGGGAGAACATTATTACCTACAGAGGAGCTATACAGCCTCAAAGGGATGAAGCATTATTATCATTACAGTGTTGGGTTATCAAGGCCAGAGTGACAGATCACTGCATTTCACTCTCATGGCAACTGGTAAACCAGGATGGTAGTGATGGTTGGTAGTTTAATACACTCTGACATTTTTTTTTTCTGGCATTTTTTTGTTCCCCCAACATTCCATCAGTGGTATGCTTCTGTTAGCTTAGAATAGTATGCTACCATGGTTACCTTAAAATTGCATCTTTGCCTTAAAAATGTTTTTTGCAGAGAAACTCTATTTCTTGGAATGGAGCCTATAGAAATAATTATAGGTTTGAACATGGTAGTTATCTTAAAGGATGTCGATCAGAGCAGTAAGAACCCCCAAGTGTCCAATAATGTGTGGTGCTGGACACATATGTAGACCTCGTGGCAGGGGAGAATTCCTACCCTTATTCAGGAATAGAGACACCAGGCTACAAAGACAATCTGAGTATGATCTTCTACTTGAGGGGGTCCGGTCGTGGGGCCTGAACTCTGGGCCTGGGCGCTGTCCCTCAGCTCTTAAGCTCAAGGCTAGCACTCTACCACTTGAGCCACAGCACCACTTCTGGCTTTTTCTGCT
>NW_012267255.1:12191911-12194153 GCF_000151885.1 Dipodomys ordii
TATGAGTAAAAAAGCCAGGGGAGAGCCCAAGGCCCTGAATGAAAGCCAGGATCCCAGCAAAACCAGGCTGGGGACCAACTCTCTAAGGTCACGCGAGAAAGAAGAGGGCATATCATTGAGCTTTCCTGAGCCTCTAGTTTGCCCTCCTTTGTTAGGACTTGCTACTTTATTCCCGACCATGTTGTTTTTTTCTACTTTGGAACATCCTGATATATTTTAAAATTCTGTAAGAATTTTAATTTTTCTGGGTGCCAGTTCTACTCATGATGATGACTGTAATCCTAATTACTCAGGTAGCTGAGATTTGAGGATCGTAGTTCACAGCCAGAAGTGGAGCTGTGGCTCAAGTGGTAGAGCGCTAGTCTTGAGCACAAAAGCTCAGGGCCAGTGAGTGCTTAGGCCCTGAGTTTGAGCACAGGATATACACACATACTAATTCCATAAGCCTTGAAAATAATATGCTTTCTGGGCTCTGAGACAATGAGATAGTATGAGATTTTTGTCATAGTGTTTTCTTATCCACCTTAGGTATACATTTACCAACTACCAAACCAAATCAAACCTTTAAAAAATATATATATATATATATTTTTTTTTATTTTTTATTTTTTTGGTGCTGGGGCTTGAACTCACAGCCTGGCCACTGTCCCTGAGCTTTTGTGCTCAAGGCTAGTGCTCTACCACTTTGAGCCATAGCTCTACTTCTGGCTTTTATTTATTTATTGGTAGTTAATTGGAAATAGGAGTCTCACAGACTTTCCTGCCCAGGCAGCTTTGAACCGTGATCTTCAGATCTCAGCCTCCTGAACAGTTAGAATTACAGGCATGAGCCACCAGAACCCAGCCAAAACAAAATTCTCTAATATTCTAATGTTCATTTTGTCCACGTGACTTTTTCTTAAATATAGCAACTTTTTTATAGAAACAGAATCTCCTCTCATCTCCCTACAATGAAAGGGTCCCCCTACATACTTCTTCATACGTTAGCTAGAGATGAGCTCCCCAAATCCTTCTCTACCGAGAACCCCCCCAAAATAGACTTGGACTTGAATCCTCTAGGTTTTCAGGCATGAGGCCTTAATGGTACCGCGTTAGTAACTTCATACTTCCCTCTCCTGGTCCTCCTTCTGTCACACAGGAGTACTTGATAGACAGAATTTATTCATATCAAAGAGATGACTATTCGTGAAAGTCTCAGGCATTATACAGAGAGGACCTGTGACACCCTCTGCTCCTGCCACTAATTATGCGCAGCTACAGCTGCAAATGCGAGTCTAGAATATAGGTTGTCAACTGACTGTCATTTATTTTCTGTCTTGCTGCCAGTTTCCTGAGAACAGAACCCCTCCGCCCTCTCCCCGGCCCTCCCCAGGCTGGCCAGCCAGGCAGTTGGAATCACAGGCTTTTCTGTAATGGGGAGACTCTCCCCTCTCTCCTAATTATCTCAAGGCCTATTTTAGCTAGGTTTGTTGCCATTCAGCTAAAAGAACCAATTCCTCCAAGACAAGATAGCCATGTGACTCAGGCCTGGCCAGGGATGGGAAAACTGGAGGAGTCGATAGGCATCTGGGGTGATCGGTGAGTACCCCATGCCTTGCGAAGTAAGCCACACCTAGAGATGGCAGCGCAGAAGATGGACGCTGCTGCGTGCCTGAACACTGCAGGCTGGCACACCAGAGCTGGAGGCCAGCCCCCATCTTCAATGTGACCTCCCATGCCTCATAAAGACGGCTAACCTAACTGACAGCCTGAGCCCCTCTTCAGCCATCCTGACAAGCTGTCTGCAGACCTTGCCAGCTTACTCCCGCTGCCCTGGGTCTGAGATGGAAAACCACACAGATCTAAAAATGACTCAAAGGCAGCCTTCTTTGCGATCCCCCATTTGTTCTTGGGGTACCCTTCCTTCCCAAGCCCTGCCCCTGACACAGAATCGGTTCTAATTCCATTTTTTGGGGGGAGGAAATGTTTTATATGCAACCATCTTTCTCCTTCCCAGGCTCTGATATCATTGTTTCACACCTGTTACCAAAGATATAAATTCAGCTCACTCTCTCTGTACAGCTGTCCTGACTTCCTAGAGGAAAATACTGCAATGACTGTGTTTTATATCCCAGATTCTGGGAAAAAGACTGTAAGGAACTAAGCCTATAAGGTGGCGCCTAGGAAGAGGTTACAGAGAGCATTCTAACAAATCACTTGGGACAGAGATTAAAACAACAGTACAAAACAAAGCAAAAAAAAA
>NW_012267255.1:12194688-12225253 GCF_000151885.1 Dipodomys ordii
CCCAGCCCCTTATTTTTTATTTTTGTCCATCATGGGGTTTGAACTCAGGACCCAGGCGCTGTCCCTGAGCTCTTTTCGCTCAAAGGCTACCACTTTTGAGCCACAGCACCACTTGTGGTTTTCTGATGGTTAATTAAAGCTAAGAGTCTCATGGGGATTTTTTCTGCCCTGGCTGGCTTTGAACCGCTATCCTCAGATCTCAGCCTTCTGAGCAGCTAGATTACAGGCCTGAGTCAATGGTGATTGGCTAAATGCCTGCATTTTAAAGGAGGAGGAGAAGAGAGGGAAGGAAGGGTGAGAGTGACGTCAAAGAACTTTTCTTCAGACCAGGGAGGGCTGGTTCTGCCACTAGATGGGGTCTGGTGTGAGGGGGCGGGGCTCAGAAGGCGATGTGGGCGTGAACCTAAGGAAGGGAAGGAGTGCCTGCAGAGAGTCACCCCATCTGGCAGCCTCATGATGAAACAGTGGTTATTTAAAGGGTGTGGTTGCCTTCTAGAACTTTCACTTACTGTCTAATCACATACATGAATGCAACCTTTTACATTTTTTCCCAACTACCTACATTTATGAGACCTTGATCTTGCCAACTATGACTCCACCTCTATGCTTGAGCACATTGATGGCTGTAAACCACATGGTTGGTGAGGAGGTGAATGTGAGAGAAAATCTGGCATGTTGGGGTGTGGTAGAACGTGCCTATAATCCTGACATTCAGGAGGCTGAGGTTGGGAGGATCGTAAGTTTGAGGCCAACCTGAACTACTAACAAGATTGTGTTTCAATTTTTTTTTCAAAATGTATCCACTTAATACTTTGAGAATTTTATGATTGATACTTGTGCTCCTTTAGGAATCAAAGATGAGATTCCTATTGGGTACTTGTGGTTCATGCCTGTAATCCTAGCTACTTAGGAGACTGAGAGCTGAGGACCATGGTTCAAAGTCAGCCTAGGCAGTAAGTCCGTGAGACTCTTAGCTCCAATTAATGACTAAAAAGAGCCAGAAGTGGAGCTATGGCTCAAGTGGTAGAATGCGATCCTTCAGCAAAAGAGATCAGGGACAGCTTCTAGGCTCTGAGTTCAAGTCATAAAACTAGAACAAAAAGAATTTTTATAAATAAATATATATATACACACACACACACACATATATATATATAGAGAGAGAGAGATGTGACATGTCTCTGTGACATTTAGCAGACTTCTGATGACTTCCCCTAATCACCTGAATTTTTTTTTCCAGTCATGGGGCTTGAACTCAGGGCCTGGGCACTGTCCCTGAGCTCTTTTTGCTCAAGATGCCCCACTTCTGGTTTTCTGGTGGTTAACTGGAGATGAAAGTCTCACAGACCCTCCTGCCTGGGCTGGCTTTGAACCACAATGCTCAAATCAGCCTCCTCAGTTGTTAGGATTACAGGCCTGAGCCACCAGCGCCGGCTTCAACTGTGTGGTCTTAAGCAAGTGACATTAATTCTCTGTACAGCCTCAGCCTCCCATATGCAAAATGAGGATAATGACATGTCACATGGTGTTAATAAGGACTAATGAGTGAATATCTGGAAAGCACTAGACACAAACAATGGTGGGTCACTGGGACGAGCGTTCACTGTCACTGCAGACAAATCAGGAGCTGCGGATCTGGCTCTCTAACTGCAGGTCTACGGCGGGGAGGGGCAGAGGGCTAGGGAGGGAAGCAATCTGGGAAAGCAGCTTCTTCAGCCCTTTAGAGGGGGGGGGCTGGCGACCACCAGCTGCACAGCGCCCGCTGGGGGTCCAGCTCCGTGGCCAGGACTGGTGCTAGCTTGCCAGGGCCGGTTCTGAATACCAGGAGGATCACTGTGAGTCTGCAAAGAGCATCTTCGCAGCCCCACATCCCTGGCAAGTCTGAGCTTGACAGGCAGGGATAGACGGACCGGGAGAGGCTGGAAAACACATTCTGTGGAGGCGCAGAGCCAGCTCGGCGGACGTGCTGAGAAACCTGATTAACTCTGAAACCCACGCTCCCAGCTCTCTTGAGGATGAAAAAAAGCTGTTCTGGACTCAAGAATGGAGAGCAGGGAGTCCTGCGTGAACATCGGAGCCTGCATTTCAGATCAGGCCCAATGCCTAGGCCAGGGGGAGGGGATGGGGTGGTGGTGGTGTGAGCGGAGGTACCAGGCACCATCAGAGCCCCCTCAGAGGGGCTGGCGCTCATTTGCATGTCAGAGACAGTTCAGAGAATTTGAGAGAGATGCCATCTGCATTGTGAGGAATGCTTGATCGGTAAGCAAAGCTCAGCTCCCACAGGATTTGAAGTTGCTTGAACAAAGAGGAAAGATCTTGCCGAGCCCCCTACTCCATCCTCCCCAACACCACCATCACAACCAAGCAATGTACCACGCAGGGAGGGGGGTGGCGTGCCACCCTGGCAGAGGGCCAGGCCTGGCCTGGCCGTGAATGACCACACACAAAGAAACCCAGCCCAGAGCTCTGAGAATAGACAGCTTGCATTTCCCTCTGGCCCCTCTGGCCCCTCCCAGATTACCCCAGCTCTTTATTTCTGTGGCTTTTTTTTTCTGCTGTTAAAATGAGAAAAATCTAGGAATGTTCTGGGAAGAGCTCTGGGTGGTCGCGAGGCTAAACAATCAAGAGTAGGATACTGTGTTGGCCATTTTAATGATCTGATGTTATTTGTGGGGAGCCCAGGCTGTCCTGAAGTGTACCTCACCTGGATGAATCTAGTTATTGTCCTTACCGCCCCCACCCACCCCGCCCTACCACTCCATGGCTGTTGAACTCAGGGCCTGAGCACTGTCCCCTGAGCTTTTTGGGCTCAAGGTTAGCACTCTACCACTTGAGCCACAGCACCACTTCTGGTTTTCTGGTGGTTAATTGGAGATGAGTCATTAATTAATTTTTGCCAGTCCTGGGGCTTGAACTCAGGGCCTGGGCACTGTCCCTGAGCTCCTTTTGCTCAAGGCTAGTGCTCTACCACTTGAGCCACAGCACCACTTTTGGCTTTTTCTGTTGATGTGGTACTAAGGAATCAAACCTGGGAATTCACGCACACTGGCAAGCACTACCACTAAGTCACATTCCCAGCCCCTCTCACAAGACTTTTAAACCACGATCCTCAGATCTCAGCCTCTTGAGTAGCTAGGGTTACAGGTGTGAGCCACCAGCTACTGGCTCTAGTTTAGATTTAAATAAGAAATTTGAACTAATGAATGTTCTATGAGGAACACAGGACTGAGGCGTGCAATTGCACAATGAAAGACATATTTTGTTTTTGTTTTTATGCGAGTCTTTGAGTTTGAACTCAGGGCTGGGGTGCTGTTCCTGAGCTTCCTTTGGCTCAAAGCTAGTGCTCTACCACTTGAGCCACAGCGCCACTGTTGACATTTTCTGAGTAGTTTATTGGAGATAAGAGTCTCACAGACTTTTCTGCTCAGGCTGGCTTTGAACTGTGATCCTCAGATCTCAGCCTCCTAAGTAGCTAGGATTACAGGCGTGAGCCTGGCTAAAAGGTATGTTTTAGATAATGTGCACACATCTACTTCAGAATCCAGAGGTCACAACTTGTCCCCTCTACAAAGGTTGTTTCCTTCTGTCATTTCCCCTGACTTCATTATTCAAATACAACCCTCAGAATCAGGTGAAGAAACTCCTGACTCTACCTCCCCTCCCGAGACAGACATGAGATGTGGACCCCCTTTCAGCCTGCTCGCCCCATCTTTTTTTTTTTTTTGGTCAGTCTTGGGGCTTGAACTCTGGGCCTGGGCGCTGTCCCTCAGCTCCTCACCTCAAGGCGAGCGCTCTACCACTTGAGCTACAGCGCCACTTCCGGTTTTCTGGTGGTTAACTGGAGATAAGAGTGTCACAGACTTTCCTGACCTGGTTGGCTCTGAACCATGATCGTCAGATCTCAGCCTCCGGAGTAGCTAGGATGACAGGCGTGAGCCACCAGCGCCCCGCATCCCCCCGCCCTCCCCCCATCTTGTACTTGTCCATCCTAGCACTTGGAACATGCTCCCTGCAAGCCCCAAGGGAGTGGAAACCGCAGCCTCGCTGAAAACGAAACCTGCGCATGCGCTGGGGTCTAGCTTGGAATTCAGGAGGAGGCTCAGGCGCGGGGAGGTATGGACATGAGGCATCCAAGGCTTAACTGGCGGAGGTGTGAATGATCGGGGAGCTGCTCAGGGGAGACAGGATGGAGTCCGTGAGTCTAAACCTCTGGGACCTCGAAGTTTCCAGGACCTTCTTTATGTGTGAGGGCTGCCAAGGGCCTGCCTGGGGAACACCGGATCTGTTCCCACGCTCAGGAGAACCCGAGCAGAGCCATCCCTGCACCCCAATCACACCTCCTCCCGCACGTCACGCACTCAGCTGCTGATTTGTCTTTTTTGTTTTTTAACTGAATTTGAAAAACTGAAATGAATTTCTAGTCATTCATTCGCTTTATGACTGAGCCTGGAAATGAACTGGTTGGAAATCAAGAGAAAGCAGGCGATGTACATGCGTGGAAGAGGAGAGGAAGGAAGAGGCGGTGAGTGTGGGGACACTGAAGGTTTTCAGTCGGCTCTGTTCTACTCAGGAGCGTCTGTCCACAACACCCAGAATGCTATTAGCACCCTCCAACAAAAGCCTCCTTCAGCCTTGGAAGAGCTTATTAGATTAAGGGAGAAGTCAACAGCAGTTCAAGCTTTTCATTAGGATGTAGTAGCTCACAACTGCACAGCTCAGATTTTTAAAGAAATCTCACCCACAGGGGAGGGGGGTGGGAGCGGGGATGGGAAGGGGAAACAAAGGAGGAAGCAACAATGCTTGATAAGAAAAGTACTCATTACCTTGCCCATGTAATTGTAACCCCTCTGTACAGTATTTTCACAATAAAAAAGAAAGAAAGAAAGAAATCACCCACAAATGACAATCACAAGCAAAAGTGCAAAAAAAAGAAAAAAAAAAGTCATACTGGAGCCAGAGCTAGTGTCTACTCAAAGGCTGAGATCTGAGGATTGTGGTTCAAAACTGGCCTGGGCAGGAAAGGCCATGAGACTCTTATTTCCAATTAACCACCTAAAGCCGGAAGTAGAGCTGTGGCTTCAAGTGGCAGAGCAGCACTTTTAGCAAAAAAGCTCAGGGACAGAGCCCAGGCCCTGAATTGAGACACTAAGGATGGGGAATCCACTGTAGTGTCTAAGGTAAGGAGAGAATGCTGGAATCCAAAATGACAGGCCCTCCACTCAGTGCCTCTGAACCCTGGTGAGACGTGCAGTGACAGGCAGCCTATCAGCGTTCCTAACAAACGTTATAAATATATAGAGGTATTTGAACCCCATTGTTCAAAGTGTCTTCAAAAACCAAGACATGAAGAACTCTGCAGGGGGCTACTTAGAGGTTGTCTTGAAAGCAATCAACCTAAAATGAAGCTCTTTGGAGAATGTCACTCAATTCTGTCTTCCCTTGTATATCAAGCTGTGGCCAAGTTTATCACCAAATTCCAAAGTATGTATGGGACGGTGGGAGGCGTGGCTCAGTGGGTAGAGTGGTAGACTATGAGCAAAAGCATTAGAGTTCTGGTTTTGGACCAAAAAGAAAATAAAAAAAGACCTGATGGGTATTTTACAACTAAAAACCTGCCTAAGCGCATCATGAACTAGACTCCAAATGAGTAAGTCACAGTGATTTCCACCACCAAAGCCAAAAAGTTTAAACCCAGTTCTCAACAAGCTTCAAGCCCAGTAACTTTTAGTATAAGCCCTTGGATGTGTTAATCAGGTAAAAGGGTATGGAGTTGGGAATAGCAGGACATATGTGTAATCCCAGCTCAAGAGACCAAAGCAGAAGGATCACAACTTTGAGGCTAGACAGGATTATATAGAGAGTTCTAGGCTAGCCTGGAATATATAGGGAGACCATGTTTAAAAAAAGAAGAAGATAAAAAAGTAAGCTGGGTGCCTGTGGATGATACTTATAATCCTAGCTACTCAGGAGGCTTTGATCTGAGGATTGTGGTTCGAAGCCAGCTGTGGCAGGAAAGTCTATGAGACTCTTATTTCCAATTAACCACCAAAAAGCCAAAAGTAGAGGTGTGGTTCAAATGGTAGAGCTGTAACCTTGAGTGAAAAAGCTCATGGACAGCACCCAGGCCCTGAGTTCAAAGCCCTAGGACCAGCACACCAAAAAAAAAAAAAAAGAAAAAAGATAGTACTTGTGGCAATCCTCAGTCCCTGTAATATAATGATGAATGAATGCATTGTGATTCACCTTTTGTGGACACTACCCACTTTGTGGCTTACCTAAAAACACCTTATTCGAATCCAAAGAGAAGTGAAGGAAAACATGAAGTTACCAATCCTACTTTCCCACCAGGGTGGGCAGGCTATTCACACAGTTCCTTGTGCTAGTGGGTGCTTTAAAGTCTTTCCTTAAATAAACAATTAGCTTTGTAAATAAAAGCCAAAACACTATATCCCTATTTGGTACACAAAGCCAAATGGGAGCATGGGCAATTCTTCCAGCCCTGTGGACACCCAGCGCCTGAAGACAGCACAGTGGCATCACAGCAAAGCAGGAGGCGGCTATGGTATGTCTGTGGATTGGTTGGAAGATTTGCCTGGCAGATGGCAAAACAGAGGCCCAGGAAGGGGTGACAGAGAATTTTGGTGCCATGGTCTCTTTGCCTTTGTGGTGTCGGGCTCTCCCCAGACGAGCATTCTGACCTCGCCTGGGTGCCAGCCCCTGAGCCTGCCTGACCAGGTCCTTATACCTCCGTGGGCATTCTCCTCACCCCATTGGGCCACAGTTCTGCAGAAACAGGAGCGTGAGTGTCAGTAGAACCCTATGACTGTTTAACCCCCAAGACTTAGCGCATAGCCCTCTGTCTCCTCGCTGGATCTGAGAGCCACAGAGGCAGGGGGAGAAGGCCTCTGTGGCTGAACGTGGCCACTGAGTTGAACCCAGTGTGTTCTATTTTATGAGGTCCCTGCAGAGGGAGGGGCCCAGAACAGAAGGCTCCATAGGACCCCGGCTTAGTGTTAGCACTGGGAAATAGTTCCATTCGGTAGATGTGAACGCCTCAGTACCAGGAGTGTATGAATCTCTCTGTGCCAAATCCTAGAAAGAATCTCATCCCTGACAAATCCTGCAGATGGGCTGAGATGCCATCTTAGTAATGAAACCTGTGCCATTTCATCATACTTGTCACTCGGATTCCCACTCCCGCGCCAGCAAACACGCATTCACAATTTGCTCTTAAATTAAGATGCTTCATTTTCCTTTGGTATATGATTTTCCTTTTCACAGGCGAATGATTACATGCCGACAGGAAAATACCATCTAAATCCCCAGAGAGCCCAACTCCAAGGGATTTCATTTGATTCATTCCCAAACCTTATCAAACTCTTAGCAAAAGAGGCCCAGAATTCATGAATATGAAATACGAAAAGATCTGTGAAACTCCCTTGCTTCTCAAGGTCCTGAGAAATTCCCATTAAAATTCTGCTAGATGTGTGTGTGTGTATAGACTACAGAAGCTAATTGAATTGCATTTTGGGTGGGCTGTAGTTTTAAAGCAGAGGAACCTATAAGCGGGCAACTTAATCCTACATCCAGACTCGCCGCATCACAGTCACACTGGAGCGTGGGCTCCCTTTTGATGCTAAGCTGCCTTTACCTTTCAGCCTCCTGCATCCTCTGGCCCCCGTTCTCCTCCACATTTCTGTCCTAACAGATCCAGATCTGGGGAGCTATAGCTTTTGGGGCTCAGTTTTACTTTGAGGAGACATCAAAGCCCTGCATAGTAATCCTCACTGATTCCAAAACTGAACACCAGAAGGGAAATCCAAGCTTTCATACCAACAAACGTGACTTTGTGCCGGATGCCAGTAGCTCACACCTGTAATCTTAGCTACTCAGGAGGCTGACATCTGAAGATCATGGTTTGAAGCCAGCCTGGGCAGGGAAGTCTGTGAAACTCTTGTCTCCAGTTAACAAAAAGCCAGAAGTAGAGCTGTGGCTCAAATGGTAACATGCTAGTTCAGGGCTAGCTCGTTGCTCAAGCCCTGAGGACTGGCAGGGAAAAAAGAAAAGTCACTTCTTTCCTCCATATATTGAGGAAAATTGCTCATCTAATTTATCCAAAGACCTCCTTCTACCTGACTTGGCCCCCAAGGGTTTGTCCAGCCTGTTTCTATCTTGACAAAGTATTTTTTTTAATCTACTGGACACTCAGAGCTCAGCTTCAAGAGGGCCCACCTTTCCCTGTTGACAGAGAAATCAGATGCTATTTTCTTGCAGGCTATTTATTAATACCATGGCCTGTGGCAGGCCTCCAGTGGTACCTCCTATCTAGATTGAATTCAGATGACGGCTTCCCAGAGCAAGGCTGTGGAGAAGCAGACTCATGATCTACCTGACGCCACCCTGTACTCTCTCTCCTCCCAGAGAAATGAAGTGCACCGCATTAAGCTGGAGGCAAAGGTCATTTGGTTACACTTAATCATTTATTGGGTCAATGATATGATAGGCTTCAAATAAAATCTAAGTATCAATTTGACCTCTGAAAACCTTTCAACTATTTGATCCATTTAAGCAATAATACTTCTCTCCCACATGGGGCACACACACGGATTCAACAAAATGCAACTGAAAGAAACTCTAATCACCGAGTCTGGCCATGAGATTGCACTCAGTGACTGTAATGTCAGCCTTTGCTACCATGAATAGAGAATGAAACACACACACACACACACACACACACACACACACACACACACACACACACACACACCCTCTCTCTCTCTCTGTCTCTGTCTCTCTGTCAAACACACACACACACACACACACACCCTCTCTCTCTTTCTCTCTCTGTCTCTGTCTCTCTGTCTCTGTCTCTGTCTCTCTACAGAGAATGAAAACAACAACAAAAACCTCAGAAACTGCCCTAAGGTCCTGAGAAGGAGGTCTGAACATAGTTCAAAGTGCAAGGAGTTTCAAGCCAGAAATTTTGATCACTAGTAATGTGACCCTGTTAGTTTCTGAATGCAAATTATATTTTGGTACATAGCTATTTAGCAAAATGGATGTCCTGTTCAATAAGAACATCAGAGCCGGGCACCAGTGGCTCACGCCTGTAATCCTAGCTACTATGGAGGCTGAGATCTTAGGATTGCAGTTCGAAGCCAGTCCTGGCAGAAAAGTTCGTGAGACTCATATCCAATTAACCAGCAAGAAGCTGGAAATGGAGTTGTGGATACAGTGGTAGAGTTCCATCCTTGATTGAAAAAACTGAGGGACACTGCCTAAGCCCCAGATTTAAGCCCTAAGACCAGCATGCATGCATGCACGCACACACACAAATGTCACACACACAAAAGTCGGAAAGTGAATAACCTTAGTTCAAACACTGTTCTTTTCTTCTTTCATCTTGAATGAATAGGATATTGCAGAATCACAAAATGCACCATAGCTGAAAGACACTGGGAGATGTAATTAGAAGCAAAACCAAGATATGCCAAACACACAAGAGGAAACACCAAAGATTCAGCTTGCCTTCCAGTATGGGGCTGGAATAAATGACTTGTGAATGTTCTCTCCAGAACAGCACCATGACTAACAACTTCCTTAGAACTCGGCTCTGGACAAAGTGCACTGTATATCAGTGCTGAGCACAGATAAGGTGTGCGGTAAAACCAAATGCTTCCTCACAAGATCGATTCTGGCCAAGTATCCAACCTCACTACTTTCAGTATACAACTTGTAAGTCGCTTTAGAGTGTGTAGCAGGGGTGGGATCTAGTTCCATGGCAAAATGCTTCCCTCGAAGTGCAAGGTCCCAGCTTTGATTCTCATTATCAAAAAAAGAAAAGACACAAGAAACACAGTTTTAAAAAACCCAAACAACAACAAACAAGGTGTGTATGGTGTCTCCCAGTGGAGCACAAACCATGCAACACCCACATGCCCATATATCTTGTTTGTTTGTTTTTTTACAAAGCAGAAACACCGTATCAGATGTTACGGAAAAAGCTAGAGAGCCACGAGCTAGACTTGGACAAGACCTTCAACAAATACAACTCAGATTGCATGAATTCATAGAGGAGCCCCAAAGCTAAACAGCGCACAGAATATTTATATTTCAGAGCAGGGCACTGGTGGCTCACGCCTATAATCCTAGCTACTTAGGAGATCTGAGATCCGAGGATCATGGTTCAAAGACAGCCCTGGCAGGAAAGACCTTGAGACTCTTATCTCCAATCAAGCCCAGGATGGATATGGACTCACACGGGGACACACACACACACACACACACACACACACACGAATTAATATAGAAAGGAGATGATAAGAACGGGGACACACACACACACACACACACACACACATACACACACACGAATTAATATAGAAAGGAGACGATAAGAACTCTGATCCAGCAAGACAAATGAACCATCAACATCCAAAGGAGCACCAGAGAGGGAAGCAGGTTTCTAGAAGAGTTGCTCATCAACCCATGAGGCCCTGGTGCTGTGGAGATGGGCTGACTTAAGAGACACAACCTGAGAACCATCTGTGCATTGGGGGGTGTGGTCTCAGCTCTCACCCGAGAGGTAGAATGGCACATGAGAACAGTGCTGGGGGAATCCTGGCATTTAAGACACAGAGTAGAGGGTAGAAAGCAAAGACAGCGCGGGACTGGCCGGGAAGGACGGGAGACAAGGCGGGTGGTGCGCTGGAGGCTCAGGAAGGGAAAGTCAACAAGGTTCCAGCAGCCTCCCACTAGAATCAGAATTGGACGACGCCCCCTGGACTTTGCAAGGCGCAGGTGGCTCTGTGTGTGTGTGTGTGTGTGTTGTCTGTGTGTATGTGTGTGTGTCTGTGTGTCTCTGAGTAGCCCTGCAGAGGAAGCAGAGTCTTTGTTGTTGTTTTGCTAGTCCTGGGGCTTGAACTCTGGGCCTGCGTGCTGTCCCTGAGCTTTGGTGCTCAAGGCTAGTGCTCTACCACTTGAGCCACAGCTCCACTTCTGGTAGTTAACGGGAGATACAGGGCCAGGTAACAGGGCTGAGGCCTCTCTGTCCTGCCACCCTGAGGCAGGTGCTCATCCAGGCTGGAGCAGCCAGGCCTCTGAAGCACGTAGCGCCTCCCTGTAGTCCAGGAGGGGAATTTTCCCAGGGTCCCGGTCCTGCCTCTGCCTTCCACTCAGATCTCTTCAATGAAAACAAGTCATTGGCTGGGATACGAGCTCAGGGGGTCGGCCAGGGTCAGAGTGCCTGCCAAGCGCCCTGATGCCGAAACCAGATGCGCTCGGCTCCCAGACGTCCGTGGAATGCAGTTAAGGTTCTTAAAAAAAAAAAAAAAAAAGGAGCAGTGCTGAGATTTTTCTTTTTCTTCTAATCTGGAATGTTGGAGAAATAAATGAGTCGCTAGCCACCACCACGAGGAAGGGCTGAGTCAATGGAAAGACATTTCCCACATGGCATTTTCCACCTGGGGCACTGGTACTGATGGTGCATCTGCCCCCAAACAAAGATGATGAGCTCGCTGTCCATGCCAGGAGGGGCTCGTGGGACCCAGCCTGGCACGATCGCACAGATGGAAGGCCAGCCACAGGGAAGACAGGAGGGTGGGGTCTTTACCACTTAAACTTCCGCCAGGGATCTGGTGCTCTGGGGATGGCCACTGTGACATTTCAGACTAAAGTTCTAAATTTGTGTTCTCTCTCTCTCTCTGTTTCTCTCTCTCTCTCTCTCTCTGCAACTGGAACAATGGAAACAGCTTAAATAAAACTCAACGACACGACTTAAGATCTTCCCACTGCAAAGCCAACCTGAGGAGAATCTACAGATGGCAGTCTGTCTTTATCTTCCACTGCCTTTCACTCACAGCTACCCCTGGACTGCATGACCCTAAGGTCCTGTTGTTAGCCCAGACTTACTGATCTGCACACCCCAAACCCCACCCTGTCTGTGCTCTCTTACTCAGACAGCTTTTCCACACCTGGAAGCCAATTCTTATCCCTTGCGCCGTCATCCTGAGCCTCCTAGGAGGCAGACACAGGTATGATGACAGGTTTCAGCTCTTCTTCAGCCTACAGCAACTCGCCAATTAATCATCCAGAATACAGGAGCCCAAAGAGATGGGGTCTCATTGCCAACCCCCCCAAAATGTTGTCTATTTGTGCTTCTTCCCAGATTCCTTCTGGGGCTCAGTAGGGTCCTAACAGGGGTCTTACCTCAGGCTATGTAGCTCCCTCGCTAGGCACATGTGAGGGTCCCAAGTGTCTCCATTTTACAGGGTGCTCCTCCCTCTACCCAGGGTACCATTTCCTTGCCTCTGAATAATAGCCAGACTTGGTAGACACCCCCAAACCCAGGTGGCCTTTCTTGCTCTAACCTAAGATGCCAGGTAAGTACCCTCTGCAGAGAGCACTGCCAAACCCTGGGAAACGATGACCCCTTGCTACCTGTTGATAAACATCTTACCAACGGCAGCAGTAGATCTGTCCGACTGGTCAAATCATTGCTAGTGTGGGGAGGCCCAAGCCCCCGCCAAAGGCCGGGCACGTAAGATGGCATGACCAATGACTGGTTGGTAGAACTAAGGCTGCAACTAGGAGGTAAGTCCATGTGGATCTCTACCTCAAATACCACGCAGGGATCACTCCTAACTCCATTGCTTTTCTCACTGTGTCATTCACTAAGCACATCTGTGAACCATCTGTTCTTAGCAGGCCCAGCTCTTGAAGCTTCTGTCAACAGCCTGGTCTTTTCTCGCTCTGAGCGAGTGGGTCTGCTGCTCCCCTTGGACTGGAATGCTTCTTCCTCGTCTTCATGCATCTAAGTCCTGGGTTACTAAAAATAGATTAAAAACCCACCTTTAAAAAAAAATACAGGGCTGGGAAGGTGGCTCAGTGGTAGAGCGCTTGCCTTGCATGCATGAGGCCCTGGGTTCAATTCCTCAGCACCACATAAGCAGGAAAAAAAAAAGCCGGAAGTGGTGCTGTGGCTCAAGTGGTAGAGCGCTAACCTTGAGTTGAAGAGCTGAGGGACAGCGCCCAGGCCCAGAGTTCAGGCCCCATGACCAGACCCCCCCCCCCAAAAAAAAAGGCTGCCTGTTCTACAACAAAGTCCCAGTCTCCTATCTACCTGCAGTCTCTCCCGAGGCTAACACCGTCTTCCTCCATCTGGACTACAAGACAAAGCTTTCATGCATACAGCTGCATCCTCTTTTCGTTTCAATTATCTTAATCTAGCTGTTTTGGGACAGGCTGTTTCTGAGCCCTGGCTTCTCTTCCCTGAAAGGGCAGACTGTACTGCCCTGCTCAATCCCCAGAACTTGTTTTGAGGTTCTGGTGAGACAACACAGAAACTCAAGACACTCCGTAGCCTTTTAGAAGTATAATGAGATGGTACTACGACCCAACATTCCCATGGCGAATCTTGTAAAGACAGGGATCGTGCTCAATGGTCACTTCTCACTCTATTGCTTCAAGCCCACCCCACCTAAAAGTGCTCACCCACAGACGGCGGCACAATTTACTCAAATTCAGCTTGTGAATTTGCATGTGCTCTGTTGATGCGGTGCATCTGAAATATCTTCAGTACCAGTTCCTTGTAGGTTTAAGCAAAATACAAGACTCCTTGAACTTTTTCTTTGCCAGCACCAGGGTTTGAACTCAGACTTCACATTTGCTTGACAGGTGTCTACCACCTGATCCACACCTTCAGCCCATCTTTTTGCTAGTTAACTTGAGATTGAAGGCTCTTGGACTTTTTTTGTTGTTGGCCTTGGGGTTTGAATTCAGGGCCTGGGTGCTGTCCCTGAGCTCTTTTGCTCAAGGCTGGCATTTTACTACTTTGAGCCACAATTCCACTTCCAGTTATCTGTTTGCTAACTGGAGATAAGAGTCTCACCGACTTTCCTTCCTGGGCTGGCTTTGAACTGTGATCCTCAGATCTCAGCCTCCTGAGTAGCTAGGGTTACAGGTGTGAGCCACCAGTGCCTGGTGGATTTTAGACTTTTCTACTGACTTTGAACCAATGACCCTCCACATCTCAGCCTCCTGAGTAGCTAGGGTTATAAGCATGAGCCACTGGTGCCCAACTGATTCACTCACTGTTTTTGTTTTTTTAATGAAATGACTACCTACTTGGAACCCCCTTTGGGAACTGAAAAATTAGGACCCTCAACCTGACTGAAATATCTCATGTATGCCATATCTCATCTCTAGGAAGGCCAGCAATGTATACGTAATCCTGACCCTTCCTCCCAATCTGGCCTCCCATTTAATTCCTTTCCAGGATCTTTGTACAAAAGTCCTAAATCCAGCCTAACTTCTGCAACACATCTGCAAATAAGAGCTTACTCCCAGAATGCTCCATGGTGACTGGTGTCCTATGGAACGAAGAGGTGTTTTTTTTTGTATTTTTAGCTTTCTTCCCATACAACCAACACTATTTATAACATCCTACTTTCTCTAGAGATGATATGGATTAGACCAAATGGAAAGTTACCATGGCTACCGCAGTGTTATTTTTGGTATGCGAAATCCATGCCAAGAGAAGCAGCATACATGGTCAAGAATCCGAGCTTTTATTTCCGCTTTGTTATCGGGCAATCAATCCCAATTTCATTTTGCAACTCTAATTGCAAGAGAAACTAATTATGAGCTGTGAGACCCGAAACCTCTAATTAAGGCGGGAGTCAATAAACCGATCTGGCATTATCATCCGGCCAACAGGATGAAGGATTGAGTCCGAGCAGATTGCTTTCCTAGATAACTAAGCTAATCAAACCAGAAGGGACTGGGTCACTGGGAGCTCACGCCTGTAATCCTAGCTACTCAGGGGTCTGAGATCTGAGGATCATGGTTCAAATCCAGACCAGGCAGGAAAGTCCATGAGACTCTGATGTCCAATAAGCCACCAAAAACCGGAAGTAGAGCTATGGCTCAAAGTGACAGAGTGCTAGCTTTGAGCAAAAGAGTTCAGAGACAGTGCTCAGGACCTGAGTTTAAGACCCATAACCAACATTAAAATAAACAAAACAACAAAAACCCGGGGGGCTCATCTGGAGGTTGCACCTGGAGAACAGGAAGTTGGGATTGAAGGCTCCACTTTCTGTGACCAGGTCCAGACCTCTCTTTGTGTCAAAGATGTCAATAAAATAGAGGTAGCTCAGGAAGCGGGGGTAGGAGGAGGGCATTTCTTGAAACATTCACCCACCAGGAGTGGCCGTGATAGGAGAAGGGATGGATGGCTCAAATTAGCCTGTTCTGGAGCTGGGAAGGTGGCTCAGTGGTAGAGCGCTTGCCTTGCATGCCTGAGGCCCTGGGTTCGATTCCTTAGCACCACATAAGCAGAAAAAGCCAGAAGTGGCGCTGTGGCTCAAGTGGTAGAGCGCTAGCCTTGAGCTGAAGAGCTGAGGGACAGCGCCCAGGCCCAGAGTTCAGGCCCCACAACCAACCAAAAATAATAATAATAATAATACAAAATAGCCTGTTCTGTGGCCTTTCTACACAGGCCTTGGGAAAGAGCAGAAATATACAGAGTCTCACTGCTCAGATCCAGATATTAATGGGTTGATTCCTCACATACCAAATGATGAGCTGTTCGTGTTTGAATGAGCAGCAATTGGCTTATGGTGGGATTTCTATTAGGAGAAGAACCTGCTGCCAATCTCTGAAGCGCACAGCTCCCTTTGGGACCTCCCCATCTATCTTTGACAGTTCTAAAATCCCTTTAATGGCATGACATCATCTGCCCCAAGCTAGAACAATCCATATTTAGTCCCCAAGCCACAGGCTCCTCACATCACCCCGCTGGGCTCTAGGAAAAGAAAGGGATTCTCAAGTCAAGCAGTGGCTACTGAGTACATTCATCCTCCTCCCAACTTCTGGACAAAGGGACACACAAATAAAACTCAGTTGAATGTAGAAATGGCCCCCCTGAACTCTGCTAGTAAGCAACAAAATCAGAGGTGGCCTATCTACTTCTCATGATCACTTCCTTTTCTTCTTCTTTTGTGCCAGTCCTGAGGATTAAACTCAAGGCCTGGGCACTGTCCCTGAGCTTTTGTGCTCAAGACTGGCGCTCTAGCCCTTGAGACACAGCTCCACTTCTGGATTTTTATTATTATTTTTTTAATGGGTTAATTGGAGATAGGAGTCTCCTACCCAGGCTGGTTTCGAAGCACAATCCTTAGATTTTTCAGCCTCCTGAGCAGCTAGCACTACAAGTATGAGCCATCAGCACCAGGCTTAGCATTTATTTTTCTACAATCAGGCTTTCCCCTGTAGCAGGTTACTTTGCTGGGATTTTTCTTTCATAACGCATTACACAGAAGAAAGGAGAACACTATAACCTGGTTAGTTAGTGCCTTCTGGTCCTCAGGAGAGGGAGGGCCACCTCTGCTTCGGGTGGGAAGGCTTTCTTGGGAGCCTTGGGACCTCTGTTTCCCAGAGGGAAAGGAAGTGAGTTTACAGTCACACTGGGACTGGCAGGGTTGGTTTTTTTCAAGGCAGACAAATCCCAGGATGAACGAAGCCTATGCGAATCTTAATTCTTAGTGGGTTACAGACAGGCAACATAGAATCCAGGCCTTGTCTTGAGTGAGTCAAGTTAGGTTTGCTGAAGATTTCCTTCAAGACAGTGCAATGATAAATTATGGGAAAATAAATTATTGGTCCTCTTTGTCTTGAGGCTAAGGTTAAAGGTGAGTGGGGGCGGGGAGGAAGAACCCACTTCTGAACCCTGAAACGTCTGGGGATCTGGTTGCCACCTACAAAGGCGATTTATTTTGTGGTTCTTGTATATCATATACATTAGTAACAGATAATGGGCCATGAGGTTATTAAGTAGAGCACTTCACAGACAGAGAGAAAACAGAAAAACAGCTCTGTCATCTTGAACTACCTTGGTGTAAAATTTCAGCTCAAGGAAACAGTAAGCTATGAACAATACAAATGCATCCCAAATACAGACAGGAAGCCCAGCTCTGGGCTGGACCCCTACGTTCCCTTCCCAGAGGGGGGGGATACTGCTAGGGGTCACGAAGATCTATCAGGCAAAGCAAGCACCTCTGTCTTTACAGTTAGCAAGCCACAAACTTTTTCTAGCGTCCTTTAGAAAAACCAATGTCTTTGGAACTTCGTCTCCGAGCCACACCTACCTTGATTCCCAGGAAAGATTTGCGTTGGTAGAAGCAGCAAAGAGCTGCCGAGAGGGTGTGGAAGGCATTGCACTCCTTAGGCATCCTTCAGGCTTCAGTCCTGGGTACCAGTCGCCTTCGTTAGGGTTAAAAGCAAGCGGCATCGGATGGCAGAGCCCGGGTCTTGCTGCCTCTGGCCACAGCCAGCAGCTCCTTCGCGCAGGCCAGTCTGGGACTTTTCCCCTCTTCTGAAGCCAATACAATCCACTCGCTCAATTCTGGCAGGCTGGTGTCCAGCCTGCCATGCACACGGTGCCAGAAATTCTCATGTGACCAGACTTGCTTGCTGATGAAATTCTAACCCCTCTTAGAAGAGGCCTTTAGCTTTATGCTGTCCTCTAATTTAGAGACCCAGCAGAAATCATTAAAGCCCCCTGCGCGTCCCCTCCTCCAGCCTTCCCTGCCCAGGGCTGAACCGCACAATCTGCTGGCTTTGTCTGTTTGCTCCTTACCCCAGCACCTAGGGGGACAGGATACGGGACAAGTTGTACACTTCACACCGCGTTGTCAGGACACAAGGGCTCCTTTGAGCAATGGAGGTGGCCGAAAAGTGACCAGGGTGTGGCTGTCCCTCTAGAGGTCCTCAGAGCGCAAGCCGGGCCCCAGGCACACCCCCAGAGCTGTTTATTTTTAATTAGGATGTTCCTGATAGTCAGCTTGCAAGCTGATAACGTTGGCACCGCCATCACTATTGGCAAATCAATATTGCCTTTTGGTGGTGTTTAATTAGCAAGTCTGTGGGCAAACACCCTGAGCAGTCTCTACCCTGCCCACCTGGCCAGGCAGCCTGCTGAGGGGAGGGGACTGCGCTGCCTTTAACCCAGCTGCATGTGCTACACCCCTTCCTCCCTTTAGCTAAGTCCTTTACTTTCATGACCCATCTTTTTTTTTTTTTTTGGTCTCTCATCGAACTCAGGGCCTGGGCACTGTCTCAAGGCTAGAGCTCCACCATTTTGAGCCACAGCACCACTTCTAGCAGGTTTGGGTGACTAATTAAGAGTCTTCCAGACTTTCCTGCCTGTGCTGGCTTCGAACCACGATCCTAAGATCTCAGCCTCCGAAGTAGCTAGGATTACAGGTGTGAGTCACAGGCACCTGGCCCTCATGACCCAACTTAACTTGAATTACAGGCTTCACCTAACCTACATCCGGCACAAACCTTGTGTCCAATGTCGTCCAATGAGGCCTTTCTATGGTCCCAGTCCCGGTCCTGTGCAAAGGAGGCCTCCCCTGGGCCCAGAACACCTTCAGGGGGAAGGAACGGCCTGCCTTCCACTCTCCATTCACGCTCAACTATTGTGCACGTTGGCTTTTTGTTTTAAAATCAAAGCCAGTTTTTTTTTCTTTTTTTTGGTTTTTGCCTGTAGCTCTTCCTCTCCTCTACCATTCCAAATATTAACTTCGTGGCTCTGGCCACTCATAAATGGAATGTGTCCTGAAGATTTCTACAACTGCACGCAGGCAGGAACTTGTAATAAAGAGAGTGGGCCATGCATGCCAGGAAGAGCAGCACTGAGGAGGCCTGAGGGAAGAATGAGAAGCATCCAATGAGATTAGGGCCAGATCCTCAGGAGGCCATGGCCTTTGGACTGGGTCTGACTGTGAAAATAGGAAACTGTTTGTTCAGCGGCAGCGAGTGGCTCCTGTGCTTGCACAGGGAGATGGAGGGCTGCAGGCCTCACACCTGCCCGAAAGGGGAGGAGGCTGGGCTTTCTAAACAAGGCCAGCGTGGTCCCAGAGCTCCAAAGGGCCTATGGCCCCAGCAACTGCAGGGGCAGAGAGCATTCCTGCACCTTCAGCTGACTTCCTCCCTCACCCCGATCCTCTGCTGGTTCAGTTTGCTGTCCTGGGAACTTCCTGGGCCCTGGGAATTCTGGCCCTGAGGACCAGAAGTAAGAATCTTGCCAGGTGCCTGTGGCTCACGCCTGTAATGCTAGCTAGTCAGAAGGCTGAGATCTGAGGATGGTGGTTCGACGCCAGCCTGGGCAGGAAAGTCTGTGAGACTCTTATCTCTGATAAACTACTTTAAAAAAGCTGAAAGTGGAGCTGAAGCTGAAATCTGAGGATCACAGTTTGAAGCTAGCCTGGCTGGCTGCCCCAGGACTGGCACCAAGAAAAAAAACAAAAAACTAGCAGAAAGCAGGCATCGCTGAGCTGACTGAGCCCATGTTTGTCCAGTTAACGGGGTCTAACACCATCCTCCAAGGTCCATGTACTGAAGGAGCAGTTTCTGGTTGCCAGTCCTGAGGCTTGACCTCTGGGCTTGGGCTCTGTCCCTGAGCTTCTTTTGCTCATGACTAACCTCTACCACTTGAGCCACAGCGCTACCACTTCTGGCTTTTTTTTTTTGATACTTTATTGGGGATGAGGGTCTCCCAGACATTCCTGCTCAGGCTGGCTTTGAACCACGATCCTCAGATTTCAGCCTCATCTCTACTCTTTGAGTAGTTTATTGGAAATAAGAGTCTTACAGACTTTACTGCCCAGGCTGGCTTCAAACTGCCATCCTCACATCTCCGCTTCCTGAGTAGCTAGGATTACAGGCATGAGCCACTGGTGCCCAGCGATCTGTTTGCTCGTTTTTACCGATGGGGCTAAATCAAGCTCCTGAGAGCCCATCGCTGGGGCTGACTCACTAACAAGGCTGGGGAAGGGACCCAGCCTTTACCTTGGCATCCTTTTAGCAGAAAATGACAATCTCTTTCAGGCTAAAAACTTTTCCAAGAGGGCTGGAAAAGCATCATTCCAGGCCCAGGAAAAGGGAAGGAAGCAGTCCTTGAACTCTAAATAGAAACGGCTTGAGGTTGTTTCACCAAGAGCTTCCCAATGTAATCACTCCCCCCACAGCCAAAGAAAATGCATTCCTGAAAATAGATATGCAAATACTTTAGACATGTAAATTGCACAGAATTATGTCGTCAAGTGCCATCAGAGCCAGAGTGAAAGCAAAACAAAAGACACTTGGGTCACTGGGGGGGGAAAAAAAATCATACCTCTGTCACTAAGCCTCATTCTAAGAAACTTCTCCAAAATGGGCAGGATTAAAGAACTGCCGGATCTGATCAGGTAACTGGTTTACTAAGCAAGCTTTTTTTTTTTTCCTTTTTGGTTCTACACCAAAAATTCTCTCTGGAGCAGCAGCACTCAAAAGGTCTTAATCAATTTTCTTCCGAAATGGCCAAGGAAGAGAGACAAAAATAACGTGTTGTTGTTGCAATGAAAGATGATAATTGAATTCCCAAAGTGCCCTTCGCTGACTTGTTATGCTTTTAAATGTCTCCTATCTTCACTGATCAATCCCCACATTAGCTCCACAATGATCATTCTATTCCAGTCACACAGAAACAGAGGACCAGAATGGAGGGTTCACTCTGCAGAGAACAAAGTCAGGACCCCAGCCTTCGACTGCAGAGTCTAGTCAGCACCAGGAGCAATGAATAACGAGATCTTCATAGTCTTATAATTGTGTTCAACCGCACACTCTCTTGGTGACTTAGTACAAGGGACTCAGGGTTTTCGGGGGGGGGGACCCTGGGAGGTGGTGTGTCTTGTAAAGGAATCGGGGACTAATGAAGGTAGGAAGGGGACCAGTAGGAGGCACAGAGCTCAGGAAGGATGCTGGGGTGCTGTGTAATGCCCCCCTCTGGCCACCTGAGAGGCGGCTCCTCTGTATCAAGTGAGAAGGCAGGGCTGGGCAGCCAGGTAGATCCAAGAAAATCCTCAGTCCTCAGGTCAAATGTTGTCTTGCCCACTCAAAATCCCAGCAGAGTCAAGACGGGGAAGGAAGCCCCCGCTGCCCACCACAAAAGCACTTCTCTCAATGACAGGCCTCCCTTGGGCCGCTATAATGCTAACTTGCCCAGCATGGTAACCATGGAAACAGGAGCTGACTGCCAGCCACATTCAACAGATGCATGTTTCCTGTTGGCAGCAGCCCTTGGCTCCCGGGGACGAGAGAGTCCCTTTCCCAAAGTGTCACAGCCCCAGCTAGCAACAGGGTGGTAGAACCTCCTTGGTGGGGTCTAGGGAAAAGATATGCCAGCAAGATGTCTGGCTTTCCACTGCTACAGAGCATTGCGGGAGAACAATGCTGTCTGGAGTTCCCTTCACCCCTTCTCTGGAGCCACCCCGGAATCAAGGTACTGGGCCTTCAATGGGAGGACTCTTGGTCACTGTCAAGCAGGTCTGTGGATAGGGTCACTGCCCATGGTGGGTTGAGCTGAGGGATGCTGGTCCAAGGCTGCAAGGCCTAGCTCAGCTTTGCTCCAGTGAACTCTCAGAACTGCCAACGTCAGTCACCCCAACCGAATGACAACACAGACTCGCACACAGACACCAAACCACCAGTTTTCTATCTGTCTGGTGTCTGTGTCTGTCCATCTGTCTGTCTCTCTCTCTCACACCTATATTTTCTTTTTGTTCCCACTAAGCGGGTGATCTGGCTCTTTGTGAACAAAGACATCTTTAACAAGTGAGGGCCTAAAGCCAAGGAAACCAGCTCCATTCCCCGCTGTCGGGGAGACTGGAGAGGTAAGGCGGGCTCACGCTCTGGCATCAGCGTGGTATTACAGCTCTCTGAGGAGTGGTGTAGCAAGGCCAGGGTGTTGCCGGCAGGAAGAAAGGCAGAATTATGGACAGCCCTGCCTCCTGCAGCTTCTGCAGATACCGGTCCTTGGTTGTCCGATTCTCTGCAAACACCCAATGGTCCCTGGCTTCACAACTCGGAAGGGAACCACACGTTTCTTATTTCACTCTCAACATGGCAGTCAGTGAATTATGTGAGACATTCAGTTTTTCTTCTAGAACAGGCTTTATGTGAGATGACCTTGCCCAACGTTAGTGTCCTGAGCACTAGGCTCAGATGGGATCTTTGGTAGGCTAGGGGTATCAAGTGTATGTGGGGGGAAGGGTGTGTGTGTGTGTACACGCACGCACGCACGCGTCAGAACTGGGGGTTGAACACAGGGCCCTTAGAATTCTCCCTTAGAATTTTTGCTTAAGGCTGACATTCTACCACTTGAGACACAGCTCCACTTATAATTATTTTATGTGTATGTGTGGTTAACTGGAGATAAAAAAAAGACTCATGGACTCTGACCAGGCTGGCTTTGAATCTTGATCCTCAGATCTCAACCTCCAAAGCACTTAGGATTATAGGTGTGAGCCACCTGCACTTGACTCATGTTCATTTGTTTTTTCTTTCTGTTGGTTGTGGAACTTGAACTCTGGACCTGGGCGCTGTCCCGGCACTCTTCAGCTCAAAGCTTGTGCTCTACCACTTGAGCCAATCCCACTTCCGGTTTTCTGGTGGCTTACTGGAGATAAGAGTCTCATGGACTTTCCTGCCTGCTGGCTTTGAACTGTGATCCTCAGATCTCAGCTTTCTGAATAGCTAGTATTGCAGGTGTGAGCCACTGGCGGTTGGGTTCATGTGCATTTTTGACTTAAGGTATCTTCGATTTAGGACAGGCTTATGATACATCACCTTGGTGTAAACGGAAGGCCATTTGTAAGCCAGGAAAGCTGCTGCTGGGTCTCCCTGCCCATCACAAGGCTGGAGGGAACAGAACTGGGAAACCACGGAAGGAGAAGGCTGGGGAAGAGGCCAGAGAGAGCAACGAAAGCTGCAGAGGATGGCCCAAGACACTTTCCTAAATGCAAGGCAATTGATTCCTTGCTCCAAACCACAATGCTCTGGACTTGGTGGGCAGAGGGCGGGCAGGGCCAGCTGAGCTCTGGGCTGCTTTGGGTACTGCTGTGGACATGCTGCTTGCCTGCCCTGGCAGACACAGAACATTTAGGAGCATTTGCTACATATCTCAGTCTGACAGCTTCCTCAGATTTCTCAGGGGAGGTGAGAGGAGATGGCAGTTAAATGGTCTCTTTCCGGAAGTGGTATCGATCTGCATGGCACACACAGAGATAAAGTGTCATTCTCACAAAACAGATCGTCCCTCGGGTCCTGCCCCTCCTTCTATACTGTATCTCACAAGACTCCTTGCCTGCCTTTCTTTTTCTTTCCCTCCCTCCTTCATCTCTCTTTCTAGCCCTCCCTTCTTCCCTTTTGTGCCAGTACTAGAGCTTGAACTCAGGGGCTGGGCACTGTCTCAGAGCTTGCTTTTGCTCAAGGCTGGCACTCCACCACCTGAACCACTTCCAGCTTTTTGGTGATTCATTGAAGAGTACCACAGACTTTCCTGCTCAGGCTGGCTTTGAACTGCAATCTCTTAGATCTTAGCCTCCTAAGTAGCTAGAATTCCAGGCGTGAGCCACCAGTGCCCAGTTACAAGCTTCATTTTCTGAGCTGTGGCAGTAAGGTAAAATTAAAAGTATATATACACATAAGACAGAATTCCAGCTTCTCTAAACGGCATGCTCAGATTTACCCTTCAGCCTTGACTTTCTTTGTGCCATCTCCCAGGGCAAAGGGCACAGACCATAATGTTTTACAGAACCTTCCAGGGGACGCCTAGATCCCTGAGGCATTGGTGCTCTCCTATGAGTCACTTCCTTCCATTCTACGCATGTGGAGATATCACACCAAAGCAAGCATTGATTTCCTTCCTCCTGGCTCCCAGGTTTTCTTGGCTTGTACATTCTCTCTTTTGGTCGTGGGGCCTGAACTCTAGGCCTTGGGCGCTGTCCTTCAGCTCTTCAGCTCAAGGCAAGCGCTCTACCACTTGAGCCACAGCACCTCTTCCGGTTTTCTGGTGGTTAATTGGAGCTAAGAGTCTCCCGGACTTTCCTGCCTGGGCTGGTTTGAACTGCGATCCTTGGATCTCAGCCTCCTGAGTAGCTGGGATTACAGGTATGAATCACCAGCTCCTGGACATTCTCTTTTTTTCTTTCCTCCCACTGTTGGTGTCAGCTACATACACAGCCAATAGGCAATTACCCCAAAAGTGCCACTGAGGTACACTGTGCTGCGGAGGTGGGCTGCAGACACTGGCACCATCTCAGGAAGACACGGCAGCCAGCAGCCCCACTCTGCGGCCACTGGCTCTGCCTCTCCAGAGCACCTGCCTATCTCTAGTCTAGGCCACGCCCTAGACTGGCAGGGATGGAGAACCTTTCTACTGCCCAGGACCATCTGGATGTTTCCAATATCATTCGTGAGCCATTGAAAAATGATCAATGTAACACTGGCCTGCGGGCAGGTGATGAGAAGTATACAAAGAGCACGCACATTGTCTGCCAAATGGCAAATGATTCGGCAGGCCCTAAACAACGGCCAGATGTTCACCCTCCCTGCTCTGGAGGTAGGATGGTACAGGAGACCCAGGCTGGGTTCTTCCAGGCATTCCTAGCCAGGGCGATCTCTGGGAATCACTCACGCCTCAGGTTGCTTTCCAAACTTAGCAAGTTCTTTCACCTGCACATGCATGCGTGCGTGTGTGCGTGCGTGTGTGCGTGCACGCATGCACGTGCCAGTACTGGGGCTTGAACTCAGAGCCTGGGTGCTATCCGTGGGCTTTTTTGCTCAAGGCTAACACTCTTCTACTTCAGCTACACTTCTGGCTTTTTTGTGGTTAACTGGAGATAAGAGTCTCATTGACTTTCCTGCGCAGGCTGGCTTTGAACCATGATCCTCAGATCTCAGCTTCCTAAGTAGTTAGGTTACAGGCGTGAGCTTCCAGTGCTGGGCTTTACCAGGTTCTTGTGGACATCAGGTAGGATAACATACAGAGCGTAGCACCTCATGGTAGACAGCACTGTGTGCTCCTTTCCCCCTTTGAAGGAAGGGACTTCGGAGACTCCTGAATCTTCAAAACCACAGAATAAGGAGGAGATGATTGCCATGCACTTGTGGTTCACACCCGTAATCCTAGCTACTGGGGAGGCTGAGATCTGAGGATCACAGTTCAAAGCCAGCCTGGGCAGCAAAGTGTAAGACTCCTATCTCCAATTAACCATCAGAAAATCAGAAGTGGTGCTGTGGCTCAAGTGGTAGAGCACTAGCCTTGAGTACAAAAGAGCTCAGGGACAGCGCGCCCAGGTCCACGGCTGGATCTCCCCCCCCCCAAAAAAAAAGAAAGGTGGTTAAGAGCTTTTAGCTCTACGTAAACATTAGCCCTTACATTTAAAAGGTGCACATTGAAATTACACATATGGTCTCAGTCACACATGTGCAGATGTCATTTGAGTTTATGGTAACAGGAAGCATGTGTATCCAGTATCTGCTCATGGGGTCCTCCAGAGAGAATCGACCACGCTTGTACAAATCTGTGGGTCCCTGCTGCGGGATCTGGGGGACATCTGCCTTTCCTATTGCCTGGTACTAAGCTGGCCGCAGAGCTGACATCCAGTTTGGCTGTCCAGCCAGATGCTCACTCTACCAGCTCCTCACCCAGCTCTCCAGGGCAGGTGGTTGACCCTAAAACCACACCTCATCCAGCCCCACAGAGGCTGGGTCCCCTCTGTCCAGGTACCCCCACCCACCAGTCTGTGCCGTCTCTGCCTACGTCTCTGCCTCTCAGAGACCAATGACTGGTATCTGTTAGAGTCACAGTGCATTCTTCCCACCCCACCCAACTGCATTTCCACCTAGAAAGACTGCCAGATGTCTTGAGTGGATGGGCCAGCCCTGGAGAGATGTGAGGAAGGCAGGATCCCTGGAGTGGGGGCAGGGCTGGCTCAGCAGAGAGAAGAATCAGGACTAACAGTCTCCCCCCCACCTTCCAGCCTTGCCGGAAGTAAGAATCCCTCCTCTGTGGTCAGCAATTGTTAACTACCCAAAGTAGACACTTAGGTGGGACAGCAGCCTTTTCTTTTTCATGGTCAGAAGGTGCATTGTCACCTGTGTGACAGACTGTATAATTCTGTATTCCACCCAGATAACCATGGGAATTCATCCAGATTAGACGTTCTTACCAACGGGGGTGGGGGGGGGTGTAGTAGGGCTTCTACCAGCTCCAAGGAATTGCGCACAAACTGACGCGTGACTGACTGCAGTGGGATGGGTCAGTCCTCCAGTTCTCAAAGACTTGTGTGACCTGAAAATCCCCACTGATCCAGGAAGGCTTTAGTGGCGAGGGAGGAGAGGGGAGGGGAGAGAAGGGGAAAGGAAGAGAGGGGAGAAAGCACTCCTGAGGCTGTGAGCATGACTGAGACCAGTCAGGCGCGATGCTGACTACCTTGAACACAACCATGCTGGGACCTGTGAGAGGAAGGGAGCCAGTGGGGAGCAACTGCCTTTGCCCTTCCGTGAAGCCCCCCACAACCATATACTGGGAGAACCCATTTGGGAAGACTGCGGCTGTCCTTCATCTTTCCTACCTTTTCCTTTCACCTACCGGGAACCTGCATTTCTACAAAACACTGTGGCATGGCATCCCGTGAGATGCTCATGCGAGGAGATGGACAACAGCATCTCCAGTCCACATGTGCCATCAAATCGTCCTTAGCATTGATAATGCGGCAGGACCTGGCTCTATCCCCTGTGATCATGGACAGATGGCCCACACCTGGTTGCCAGGAGTGGATTCCCATCAGAGATGGCAGACAGGGAGGGGCGGGGCGTGGACACGCAACCCGGAACCAGGAGGCTGCAAACCCTCAGCACACCGGTGTTGAGGGAAGGCGAAGACAGAGCCTGTCAAGCATGGAGACCGGACCTGCACCCCTTTCTCTTGGGGAAGGGATTCCCAAGCAGGGCATTCTCTACATAGAAAAGCCTGAATGGATCACCAGCCCATCTCCTCACTTCCCTGAGTGGTACCCAGAGGAAAATATCTGCCTTTCCTGGTGTCCATGGTAGATACAATGGATTCCTTCTGCCAGTGGTTCCAAGGGCAATACAATCCCCAGTCAAGATGGGGGCAGGGAGAACTACTAGGGTAGTGATTGACTAGATGATTCTCAGGAACCCCAACTCCCAACAGATGTGCGAGTATTCCAAGGCCAAACTACAGGTTGTGTGTGTCAGGGGAGGTAGGGGGGGAATCCACAACCCTAAGGTAACCCCTTTATAACCATGCCAGATCTGACACATAAATTATCCAAAGGGAGATAAATTAGAGAAAGCAATAGGCATAGGACACACACACACACACGGAAAATGCACAATGAAACCCACTAAAAACTTTTTAAAAAGAAGAGGGTCGGGTGTTGGTGGCTCCTGCCTGTAAATTGTAGCTACTCAGGTAGCTGAGATCTGAGGACTGTGGTTTGAAGTCAGCTCCAGCAGTAAAATTCATGAGACTCTTATCTTCAATTAACTTCCCCAAAGGCTGGAAGTGAAGCTGTGGTTCAAGTGGTAGAACAGGAGCAAAAGGGCTCAAGGACAGTGCCCAGGTCCTGGGTTCAAGCCCAGGATCAGCACTAAATAAAAATTAATAAGAGAGAGGAGGAAAAAGGGTTAAGAAAGTAATAGAGATAAATTTAATCAAAGTTCACTAAATACACAAAATATTACAATGAAGCCCTTTTGTATGTTTCATCCATGTTAATAATCAAAATAAAAAAATAGTGTAGGGAGTAGGAAAATGTTCCTGCAAAATTGAGCATCCATGTGCCAACGTAGTATATACGTACCCCAAATAAAGAGAAATACCGAGAAAATAATATACTTCTGCTCCTGAAAATTCAGGAGGATTGATGTAAATAGTTGGTGGTTATTGCATGATATATGTACTGGATAGCATGCACATCCACCTTTGACATGGATCTGACAAATCAAAACATTAAACACTGACTGGCCCGTGAGTGGACACGTGACCTTTAGGAGACCAATCAGAATGTTTCTCTGCGATATTTCAAATTAGAACGAAGGGAGAAGGTCCCATGCCGTAAGGCCATAAGTAAGTTTTAAGGCCATAAAGCTAAGAGGAAAGCCCTGTTCCCTAAGCATGGAGAAGTTGGTATGAGAAAATGGAGCCGATGTGCCCAGAGAAGTAGATGCAAGAGACTGGGGTCGCTATCCACATTCTCCTTCCCACAGGGCCATTTCCAGTTGTAAGTTCCTTACTCATCAGTGTGAGTTCACTGGTTTATTAGCCAATCAATCCTAAAATCCTAAATCCTTCGTTGTGGTCCTCAGAAATGGGAGTCAAAGTATGGAACAGCCCTCATTTGTGCACTTCAGTTTGTTTGTACCAACATCTCCTTTTATTCAAATGTCAAAACCCCCACAAAGCCTTGAGATCAAGATGTAACACAGGGCTAGGCTCTGCTGGAGTTTATGGGGATGTGATTTCTACATCTGAGAAGTGCACGGGGAAAAAAAAAGCCCCTATAACCTTATGTTGCACAAAAACATGGCGTTTCGTGTGCCCGTTTATATCACGGCAGCCTGCTGACCTGTCAGCAACAGGTAGAAATGGGTGGTATTTCCCCACGAGGCGGGGCCTCCCACGAAAAAATGAAGGGAACTGTCCCAGATGATCCCTAAACTGTGGTACATAGCCATATGTATCCTAAGTGTGCCTATTCTAGACATATGCCTTTCTGCTTATCTATGCTAAGTCCCAAAGACTTTAGAATTACACAGGCCTGTTGTACTGAGGTTATACTCCCTCCCACCCCCCCAGAAGCTGCCCTTCTGTTCTCCAACTAGCTCACGAGTTGGTTCCCCTATCAGCCATTGCATTCCTCCAACCTGGGATCAACGCTCAGAGCACAGGAACTCCTAACGCTCATCACCTGGGGCTCTGTTGGAGAAATCTTGAGACCAATGGACAGGAGATGTTGACTCTGTCCTGCCAGCATGAAGACCAGCAGGCAGCAGAAGGGAGGAACTGGGCAGACTGGACCTGGAACACACAGACCCCCTCCGCCCAAAACAGCCACCTGGGCCTGGGAAATAATCACACTGCAACTGGAGATTGGCAGGCGCAGGAAGCAGCCATCGGCTTCATTACTGCTACTGCACAGAAAGCTCTTTTGAGTCTATGAATGGAGGCTTTATAGACGATGTTCTTGTCCACAGGCTAATAAATATGTGAAATGGCCTCTCAGACCAGGTTCCTGCGGTCTGGACACTAAGGTCATTCAAGACACAATTAGATGCCATCTGGACAGAGCCGGGACTCGAAAGGAAATTGCCTCCAAGGGCCAAACAGCATGTTCTCATTCCCAGGGTCTGACACATCCTTATCTTCATTCACATAAAGGGCGGGATGGCAGCCCGCCAGCCAGCCCACACGGGCCTCCAAATGAGCAAAAGCAGCGAACAGTTAATAATAAAGGCTTAAGGTCTCGAGAATGCTCCATTCCAGCCTGCCCCAAGTGAAGTCATCTCTTCAAGGAATTTATCCCTCAGCTGCACTTTCACATCCAAACAGAGTGCCTTTGCCATAAACCAAGCTATGGGCTTTCAGTCTTCATATGAAGCAATTAGAGCAGAACCACCAGGACTGCTGGTCCAGCTCTGTGCAGTAGACAATGAGCAATGACTCAGTGATGTTACAGAGACTTCAGATTTATGGCGGTTTTACAATTCACTTCATTGTAAGGAACAGGCCCACAGCTGAGAGACTTGTAGGCTACATTCTCATTCTCCCTTCGTCTTCCCTTTCCCCAGGGTTGACACTCAGGGCCTCATACTTGCTTGCTCGGCTGGCATTCTACCACCTGAGCCATACCTCCAGCCTTACTTTTTCTGTTTTGGCTGGTTATTTTGAAGCTGAAGTCTAGTGAACTTTTCTGCCCGGGCTGGCCTCAAAGTGTGATCCTCCAGATTACTCAGCCTCCTGAGTAACTGGAATTTACAGGTATAAGCCACTAGCACCTGGTTTCTTATTTTTTAGTGCATTTAATGATCTCTTTATATTAATCATCAGGGTCTTATGTAAATAAAAATTCAATGGTTGGGTAGGTTGAGTCAGGAAAAAACTTTAATAGGGGGTTGGGTGGGGGGGCGGGGGGAGGATGGGATGGGAAGGGGAAACAAAGGAGGAGGCTACAATGCTTGATAAGAAATGTACTCATTGGGGCTGGGAAGGTGGCCCCTCATGAATGCATGAGGCTCTGGGTTCGATTCCTCAGCACCACATAAGCAAAAAGAAAGAAAAGCCGGAAGTGGCGCTGTGGCTCAAGTGGTAGAGCGCTAGCCTTGAGCTGAAGGGCTGAGGGACAGCGCCCAAGCCCAGAGTTCAGGCCCCACGACCAGACCCAAAAAATAATAATAATAAAAAATAAATAAATGTACTCATTATCTTGCTCATGTAATTGTAACCCCTCTGTACAGTATTTTCAAACACACACACACAAAACTTTAGTAGGAAAACTATGGATTTAGATAAGTGTGAAATCTTCTAGGCTTTTTTTGTTTGTTTGTTTGGGTTGGTCATGGGGCTTGAACTCTGGGCCTGGGCGCTGTGCCTCAGCTCTTCAGCTCAAGGTGAGCGCTCTACCACTGAGCCACAGCGCCACTTCTGGTTTGC
>NW_012267255.1:12225424-12235245 GCF_000151885.1 Dipodomys ordii
TGCAATGTTTGGTAAGAAATGTACGCATTATCCTGCCCATGCAATTGTAACCCCTCTGTACAGTATGTTCACAAATAAAATAAAATAAAATTTAAAAAAAATATTCAGAACAACACAGAAAAGTAAAAAAAAAAAAAAGAGTCTCACAGACTTTCCTGCTAGGGCTGACTTTGAACCATGATCTTCAGATCTCAGCTCCTAAGTAGCTAGGATGACAGGCCATGAGCCACCAGTGCCCCCAGCTTCTAGGGTCTTTAGAAATGCCCTCCCCTCCCTTCAGGGCTAGGGACTGGGAGTGTCTAGCAAGCCAGGGGTCCACAGGCTTCTAAAGTTATTTACATGACAGTAACATGGAGATGTTCATGCTCTAGGCACTTAGGCAGATGGAGCAAGCGGAAGCCAGGCAGAAGCGGTCCACTGCCCCCACCCTTGCTGGGACCCACACAGAAGAAAAAGCAGCCACACAAGGATTCCTCCTCTAGGAGTCTCTGTAGTAGGGTGGGGTGAGGGATAGGCTATGGGCACTCAGGCTGCACCCCAGGCACCCAAGGCCCAGCCTGCCTGGAGGCAGAGCAAGTGTGGGCCGCAGGGAAGCTGAGCATCATTTGCACTTCAAAGACGAGCTGACAGATACCCACTTGGGTATCTGTTTGGCAGACATGTAAAAATGAACAAAGCCGGCCTGGGACTTCTGGGAAAACAACTGGCCCTGCTTCTTGCCAATGAGGAAAAGCTGCCAAGTGGAGATCGGAGGAAAACTCACACCACCATGCTCTGACAGTTTGCCTATACCTTGATGACTTTGCTGATGAGATCAATGGTGATATTAGTGAAGGTGACCTGTGGATCTTACATAATGAACTATGTTGGCTGGGAAGGTGGCTCAGTGGTAGATTGTTTCTGGCTTTTTGGTGGTTAATTAGAGGTAAGAGTCTCACACACTTTTTGCACAGGCTGGCTCTAAAGTACAATTCTCAGACCTGGCCTCCTAAGTAGCTACGATTATTAGTACAAGCCACAAACACCTGGCTCTATGAGACTTTTATCTCTAATTAACCAGCAAAAAGCTGGAAATGGAAGTGTAGCTCAAGTAGTAAGATACCAGCCTTGTGTGCAAAAAGCTAAATGAGAGGATAAGGCCCCGAGTTAAAGCCCCAGCACTAACAGAAGAAGAAAGAATAAAAGAGAAGAAATCTACTTAACATATGGGGAAGTGATCCACTCAAATTGCAAGAGAGATCAATAGATTTTAAAAGACTCGAGCTACAAAGTACACCAATGAGGTTTGAAAGTCCACATTGTACTGCATCTTTATGGAAGGAGTAACATGTTGAATTCTAGCCTAGTATCTAAGAAGAATGTCCACATCCTCTGAAAAGATTATAAAATATATCTCATCTCTCTATTTGAACTATGTATCTATGTGAAGTCAGAATTTCTCCTGAGTCTAACCAAAACAGCATCATTGGACAGACAGGATGTACAGACAAAGGTAAGAGAAACAAACTAAGTCAGATTCTTCAGAGGTTGGCAAAAATACAAGGCCTTTCTTCCCACCAAACTTTGTCTTGAAAAACCATTAAAAAATATGCTACTTATACTTACTTAAGCATAATGGGTTGTTAGTTTTAAATAACATACATTCAGCATGAAATAGTAAGTAAAAATGAATCCAATACACATTTAAATATTCTTCCATTTTAATTTCTAACATGGTTGAGTATAAATAGTTCTAACCAGTATAGCAAAATATTTTTTAGGATTTTCAGCAAAGTTTTAAGGCTGTAGAAACCAAAGAAGTTAGGAATTCTTCTCTAATATATTTAAGCAGTTTGTTGTAGATAATTTTGATTAGGAACATAAGTTCGCAGTACTAAATTTATGAAGTAAACAGATATAGATGGGTGGCTCATAGCTACTCAGGAGGCTTTGAGTGGAGGATCACAGTTTGAAGCCAGCCTGGGCAGGAAAGTCCATGAAACTTATATCTGCAATTAACTACCATACAGTCACAGTGACAGAGCACTATCCTTGAACAAAAAAGCTAGGAGAGCACTTAGGCTCTGAGTTCAACGCCCCCCCACCCCCACAAACAACTACAACAACAAAACTCAGCTTCTCAACTCCAATCAGCCAGGGCACACACACAGTTCCACAGGCTCAAATCTTCCTCATCCAACTCCAATGCTTAATGGCTACGTTCTGTCTCACACAATCCCAGCCTCCTTCCTGACCAGCCACCCATACTATCAGCTATCACATCACAAGTCAAATGCAAGCTCTTCCAAGGAAAAGTCTTAGTTATAACACAGGTGAAACTTCAGCTGAACCACTAAGGCCTCCCAACCAAATCGTACCACAGCATTTGAGTTCTTCCTTCTAGACGGTTATTTGTCCTAATAACAAACTGTCCCATTTTAATCTACCTCATACAATGCCTGTATTTTTACATATTATATATATATATATATATATATATATGATATGTGATTTTTTTTTCTGAAGTCAAAACATGATGCTATTATTACCTTTCATACTCAAGTATAGAAATTGAATTGCAATCAAGGTCTGTACTGTTATGGCCTTTGATCACCACTAGAGGGCAGAGTTTAACAGCAAACAATTATACCACTAAAAACCCTGGCCTAGCATTTGGTACTAGTTTATTTATTGGGTCCTTTAGTCTTCCTAGGCCCGCAAGATGCCAGATTATATTTCTAAAAACTGTGCATATGTGAGCTTTAGGACAACATCAGCGCCTCACAGTGTTCATCTTGAATAAAGCTGGCAACAGAAGGTAAACTGGAGATTTGGTATGGGAACCTCCTGTTTTGAAATAAGAACACCCAAGACTTGCTGGAAAATTCTTAGAGATGTCAGTGTTGTTTCTGCAAATGTATAGAGTTTGGGAACCACCTCACTCCTTCTTTCCTCAACTTCAACGTACTTTGCTCTGGCTACATATGGTCATTGGGTCACCAAATATTTAAGAGAACAAGGTCCCCTAGAGTTCACAAAAGCAAACACAAGTAGCAACGGGGCTGGGGGAAGATACACAGCCATGGAGCACTGGAGTGGCCCATAGTAATGAGTATTTACCTCGTGCTAATTACACACCAGGCTCAGTGCTCAGGGTTTTGCATAGGTTTCCTCATTGACTCCACAGTCTCCCGTTGACTGCTAAGGAAAATGAATTTCAGAGAATTTCAATAACTTGTCAAAGTTCCCACCATCAAAACATGGCGAAGAGCCAGCCACTGGTAGCTCATGCCTGTAATCCTAGCTACTCAGGAGGCTGAGATCCGAGGATCATTTCAAAGCCAGCCCAGGCAGGAAAGTCCATGAAATTCTCATCTTCAATCAGCCACCAAAAAACTGGAAGTGGCTCAAATTGGTAGAGTGCTTAGTCGTCAGCAAAAGATCTTAGGGACAGTGCCCAGGCCCTGAGTCCAAACCCCATGGCTGACCAAAAAGGACAAAAATAAAATGGCTAAGATGGGGATTTGCATTCACAAGCTTATCAGAACTGCTGTGACCAATGATCACACCACTGGGACTTGAAGATAAAAAAATTATATTCTTTCACAAAGTGGAGACTAGAAGACTGAAATGAGGCATCAATCAGCAGGCCGCCTCTCACTGAAGAGGGGTCTTCTTTGCCTCTTTCTAGTGTCAGCTAGAAGCCTAGGGATGCCTCCCTCCCTCCGGGTTGACTCTGTTGCACCAGCAGTCTCCTGTATCAGCCTCTACTAGTCTAAATCCCTTCCCTAGGGCTCCAGCCAAGGCATTAGGGCTCATTGTATGAAGTAGATAGATCCTGGGTGAGAATTTCAACAGGTGTGTGTGTGTGTGTGTGTGTGTGTGTGTGTGTGTGTCTGTGTGTGTCTGTGTGTGTCTGTGTGTGTCTGTGTGGTTACTGGGGCTTGATCTCAGAGCCTAGGCACAGTCGCTTAAGATTTTTCACTCAAAGCCGTTACTCACGCTTCTACTTGAGCCACAGTTCTACTTCTGGCTTTTATTTTGGTGGCTAATTGGAGATAAGAGTCTCAAGAGACTCTCCTGTCCAGGCTGGCTTTGAACTACAATCCTTAGAAGATCTTAGCCTCCTAACTAGCTAGAATATACAGGTGTGAGCCACTGGTGCCTGGCTTCCACAGCTCTTTTAGAAAGAGCTGAACTTGATTATAACTGAGAAAATACTATTTCTAAAGAAGGCCACCCGCACAGGTCCTAAGGGTTAGGATTTCAACATATCATTTTGGGGGACACAGTTCAGCTCACACATTCTGGTACTACTCCAAACCATTCAGCTTTTCTGCCTTAGACTCTTCCAGGCCAAAGGACAGGAGAAGGAAGACCTAGAGCCGTGTAGAAGGCCAGGATCTGGGGCTTCAGAAGAATGGGTTTGGTTTTTTTTTGGGGGGGGGTCCGGTTGTGGGGCCTAAACTCTGGGTCTGGGCGCTGTCTCTCAGCTCTTCAGCTCAAGGCTAGCGCTCTACCACTTGAGCCACAGCACCATTTCCAGCTTTTTTCTTTTTGCTTATGTGGTACTGAGGAATCAAACCCAGGGCCTCATACATGTAAGGCAAGCGCTCTACCACTGAGCCACCTTCCCAGGCCCAGAAGAATGGTTTTTGTTGGTTGGTTGTGGGGCTTGAACTCTGAGCCTGGGCACTTCAGCACTTCAGCTCAAGGTGACCGCTCTACCACTTAAGCCACAGTGCCACTTCCAGTTTTCTGATGGTTAACTGGAGATAAGACTCTCCTGGACTTTCTTGCCTGGGCTGGCTTTGAACCCTGATCCTCAGATCTCAGCCTCCTGAGCAGCTAGGATTATAGGTACAAGCCACTGGCTCCTGGCTAGAATGTTGTTTCAAGTCAAGGTGAGCTTGTGCCAGACCAGGCTCCAGGACTACTGAGTGAGCATCCAGAGGGCAGCTCTGAGCTTCAGCCTGGTTTCAAGCAGAGCCAGGTGCCTGTAATCCTAGCTCCTCAGGAAGTTGAGATCTGAGGACTTCGGTCAAAACCATACTAGATAGCAAAGTCCATGAGACTCTTATCTCCAATCAACCACCAAGAAACCACAAGTGGAGCTGTGGCTCAGAGAAAGCCAAAGAGAATTTGTTTCTCGCCCAGGACACAAGGAAATTCATCTCAGGCTGCCCTGGTTTGCAGAGTCAGCTAGGCAGGCTGGCCAGCCCCAACAGGAAGAGGGTTCAAGTCCCAGGTTGCCCCCAACCCTCCCCTTCATCCCCCCAGACCTGAGGGATCAGCATAGCCATGCAGCTTGGAGCTGAGAGATCTGCCCTACACGACAGTGAGAGGAGTTCAAATCCTGCACTGTTGGGACAGCACTATGTCTGTGATTGGAAGGATCGCAGGCTGGCCCAAGAGTCTCCGCTGGGTCCCTAGGGAAGATAAGTCAATGCCAAAAATGCAAGTTTGCATAATGTCAGTGGCCCAGCCATGAGGAGCTAGACTTTTCTGAGGGAGTTTGGCTACTCATCCTTGGGGAGACAGAGCAGGAATGTGGGAGGGGGACCATCTATAGCAGTGAACTCTTTCTGGGGGGGAGGTTCTGCTAGCTCTGGGGTCCAAACCATCACAATGTCTCCTGAATTCTGGAAGCCGCCACAGGCAACTGATATCTAATGGTGGCCTGTGTGCCAATAATATTTTAGGTGTACACATCATAATGTGAATTTAATTTTGTATAATTTTGCCGCTCTTTTTGTTTTTTGGTCAGTCGTGGGGCTTGAACTGAGGGCCTGAGCCCTGTCCCTAAGCTCTTTTGCTCAGTGCCACTTCTGGTTTTCTGGTGGTTAATTGGAAATAAGAATCTCACAGGCTTTTTCTGCCTGGGCTGGCTTTGACTTACGATCCTCAGATTTCAGCCTCCTGAGTAGCCAGGGTTACAGGTGTGAGCCACCAGTGCCCAGCCTGAAATAATTTTTTTTTTCACATTAAAATCCATGTTTAGCCAGGTACCAATGTCTCATGCCTATAACCAGTCTAGCTGCTCAGAAAGCTAAGATCTGAGGGTGACAGTTAAAAGCCTGCTGGGGCAAGAAAAGTCCAAAGACTATCTCTAGTTAACCAGCAAAAAGCCAGAAGTAGATGGGCAGTTCAACTAGTAGAGTTCTAGCAATGAGGAAAAAAGCTAACAGCGCCCAGGCCCTGAGTTCAAGCCCCAGCTCCGACCAACACACACACACACCCTTCCCTAAGCACAGCATTCTCTCTCTAATCAGGTCTAGTATTACTGATGTAGCTCACCTTAGATGCAGCATTTAAGGGCTTAAAATAGGAGGTTTTTCACTTGCTTTTCCAAGTGAAGCTACTTGAGTCTAATTTGCATTCAGCAAGCCAGGCTCCCTTTTTAGCACAGAGCTACTGGCTCCTACAAATGCCTGGTTGTATAACTACCACCACAATCAAGGTGTTTCTATTTCTATCTCCCCAGGAAGTTCCCTTTAGCAGAAGAGCTCTCCCCAACCCCTTCCCACAATGACTCCCTGGCCCATCAAGGTTTTGCCTTCTTCAGGATCATGCACATGTAAGCATGGGCAGTAGTATTTGCTGAAGGCTGAGTTCATTTGAGACTCCTCCATTCTTCTGTGGGTAGCTACAGCCTGTCCTTTACAGCATCTAGGGAGTGTGCTATACTTGTTCCCAGACGTTCAGGTTACTGCTATTTTTGTCACAGTGAATGATTTCATGATAAACAATTCAGACAGACCTTCCTAGGGCATGTGTTTTCACAAGGTTTGTTGTTTGTTTTTGGTTGGTTGGTCATGGGGCTTGAACTCTGGGCCTGGGTGCTGTCTCTGAGCTCGTGTTCAAGGTTAGCAATCTACCACTTGGAGCCACAACTCCATTTCTGTTTTTCTGGCAGTTTAACTGGAGATCAGAGACTCACAGACTTTCCTGCTAGGCCTGGCTTCAAACCATGATCCTCAGATTTCAGCCTCCTGAGTAGTTAGGATGACACGTATGAGCCATCAGTGCCTGGCAACAGAAGCTTTTCTTAAGTGGCAACATTTTCAAAAAGCAGAGGGTGAGATTCCACTGAATGAGAAGCCACCCTTCACCCTGATTCTTTTTGTTTTTTGTTTTGTTTTTTGGTCGGTCATGGAGCCTCAGCTCTTGAGCTCAAGGCAAGTGCTCTACCACTTGAGCCAAGGCACCACTTCCTGTTTTCTGGTGGTCATTAGAGATAAGAGTCTCAGAGACTTTCCTGCCCCGGCTGGCTTTGAACCATGATCCTCAGATCTCAGCCTCCGGACTAGCTGGGATTACAGGCGTGAGCCACGGGCACCCAGCTCACCCTGAGTCATCTGTCATCCTGTGTGGCCTCAGCAATTTTCTAAACACTGTGGTCACCCTGAATCTCCCAACAATATCTGCAGAGCACGCTCTGGGGGGGGGGGGGGAAGGGCGGGCAGCATGGGCAAAGCTGACTGTGGGCTGGAACATTTCCTGCCGGGGAGCAACAGGGCTGTGGGGTATTTGCACACTCAGGCAAAAACCTGCACAGCCAGCCAATCAGGCTATTATCTGGCTCATGGAACTTGCTAAAAATCTCACGGAATGTACAGCGTGCCATTGTTTGCCTAAGTCCCTTTCATGACTTTGCGAGCTGGCTAATTCTGGGCAGGCTGGCCTGTTTGCCTGTTGGAAGAAAAGGCTTCCTTCAAAGACAGCTATTTAACTGTGACCGCAGCTGCTGCCACAGTGAGCGGCCCCACTGCCCTGGGTCCCACTGTGTCTCCCCCCCACACACACACATTTAATTTTGGTGCTGGAATTTGCATAATTCCTCCTCGGTTCATCCACTGGGTGATCTAACGTGACCCCAGCCGAACTGGCCCTGCTGAGATCTGAGCCTGAAGATGGGGAAGACCCTTGGGGAAGACACAGTAACCCCACAGAACTTTGTAGATGGTTCTGGAAAAAGAAGTCAAGGCTCAGTCTTCATTCAGCGCTACAGCTCCAGTGCTTCCTTTTTCCCTCCTAAACTTCCAAGTGGGCTCAGAGGCTGCAGCCATTTTCGGAGGGTTCACAATGGGACTAACCAGAATCCAGCAAGCTGGCGACAGAAGGGGACATTCCTTCACCAGCAGCCTAGCCAGGGACAAAGACAGCATTCCACCAGAAGGACCGGAGGGACAGGAGGGAGGGACGATCCTCCTGGATCCCTGGAGAGCCTGGCTTTTGTCCACAGCCATTGTGCGAATCAGCACCGGCCCACCACAAAGCACTAATTTGAAAACACCAGCATCTCAAATTTTCTTTTCTACTTCCCTAGGTTTTCCAATTTAGCTTTCTTAAAGACAATTTCTTTCTTAATGGAAAATCTATAACAAATACTTTTTCCTAGAAGGGGGGAAAAACTTAGCTATTCCTTCCTCTAAAAACAGTAAGCCTTTAAGACATCACCAGATAAAAGACTCTTTACTAAAGTAACACCAGCCTGTGTATGAAGAGGAGAGATAGAGGGAGGAGGGAGGGGGGAGAGGGAGAGGGGAGGAGGGGGGGAAGAGGGAGGGAGGGAGAGGAGAGGAGAGAGGGAGTGAAGGAGAGAGGAAGAAGAGAAATAACAGATTTATATCCACAATTTTTTTTGGGGGGGGGTCCAGTTGTGGGGCCTGAACTCTGGGCCTGGGCGCTGTCCCTCAGCTCTTCAGCTCAAGGCTAGCGCTCTACCACTTGAGGCACAGCACCACTTCCGGTTTTTTTCTTTTTGCTTATGTGGTGCTGAGGAATCGAACCCAGGGCCTCAGGCATGCAAGGCAAGTGCTCTACCACTGAGCCACCTTCCCAGCCTGAAATAACAGATTTATAAAATGTAGTATAAGGAGCAACTCTTGAAATGAGAATAGCTCCAAGAAAAAAAGTGTGGAAGTGAATGAACAACGAGGGAAAGTGTAAGTAAGTTGCCTAGACTTAAAGGAGGTGACAGAGAAGCCAGTTGCTCACACCAGTAATTCTAGGTACTTAAGAGGCTGAGATCAGAGTACCAGGGTTCAAAGCCAGCCTGTGAAGAAAAGTCTGTAAAATGGTGCTTTGAAATCAGCCTGCATAAGACTTTTATCTCCAATTAACCAGCAAAAAGCTGGAACTAGATGTGTGGCTCAAGTGGTAGAATGTCAGCCTGGATTGGAAAAAGCTCAGGGACCATGTCCAGGCCCTGAGTTCAGCCCCAGTTTAGGTCCCCCCAGAAAAAAGAAAGTGGCAAAAGGGAAACAGGCCACAAAATCCAAGTTTCCAGGTAAGACTCTAGTCTTCGGAAGAAACACAATAGGTAGGCTCTTATCATCTATCAGGCCCTTGCTCCCAGTGTCTGAAATACAACATGCAATGCCACCCTTGGTCCAGTCAATATGACAATGGCGTGGTCAAGAGTTTAACAGCACAGCTAGATATGGTGCTACACTCCTGTAAAACCAGCACTCAAAAGACTAAAGCAGAAGGATTAAGAGGTCAAGGCCAGCCTGCATTACATAGTAAAAACCTGTCTCAAAAACAAAACAAGATCAGGGCTGGGAAGGTGGCTCAGTGGTAGAGCGATTGCCTTGCATGCCTGAGGCCCTGGGTTCGATTCCTCAGCACCACATAAGCAAAAGGAAAAAAGCCGGAAGTGGCTCTGTGGCTCAAGTGGTAGAGCACTAGCCTTGAGCTGAAGAGCTGAGGGACAGCGCCCAGGCCCAGAGTTCAGGCCACACAACCGGACCAAAAAAAAAAGGAACAAAGGAAATGTTACAATTCTACTGAAGACTTGAGGCCATGTCAGTTTGAGATTTATTTCAAAACTCCACAAA
>NW_012267255.1:12235295-12258006 GCF_000151885.1 Dipodomys ordii
GCTGAAGAGCTGAGGGACAGCGCCCAGGCCCAGAGTTCAGGCCCCACGACCGGACCCCCCCAAAAAACAAAACAAGATAAAAAAACAATCCCAAGATGAACATTGGTGGTTCAAGGCTATAATCCTACCTATGCAGGAGGCTGAGATCTGAGGATGGTTCTTCAAAGGCAGGCTGGCCAGGAAAGTATGTGAGACTCTAATCTCCAAGTAACTACCAGAAAACCAGAAGTGGGGCGGTGGCTCAAAGTGGTAAAGTACAATCCTTGAGCGAAAGAGCTCAGGGATAGGGCCCAGACCCCGAGTTCAAGCCCCAAGACTGAAAAAAGCAAAGCAAAACACACACACACACACACACACACACACACACACACACACACACACACACTAATTAAGAACTCAACATGTGCTAAAACAAGCAAAAAACCCTTCCTTTCAGGCATATTACAGGCATGCATTGTCCCAAAAATATTAAGCTGGAAGGAGCAAGAAGATCCCATGCTGAAGTTTTCTAGCTGCAGCAAAACAGAGGCCATAGAGAAAATGGAAGAAAACTCAGTGCAGCCCAGCCCCCTCCCTAGCATGATTAAGAGTCACTGCTGGACTGTCATGTGGGGAAGGTACACTGAGCCATTACCAATTATTAACATCTTAGCACAGCTATTTAATCACATCTCTTACACTAACACCTGACAAGCCTAAGACACTGGACACAGACTAAATACATCTTAATGGGGGTCGAAATACAGCAGAACCCCACGGGGACATTAAGCTGAGCAGCTATAGCTGCCCAGAGGACCAAACTACATCAGTTATGCCCAGAGCCACTGCCTCTGAAAGCTCTTTCCTCCTGTACACACACACACACACACACACACACACACACACACACACACACACACAAACTGGTTTTATCTATGGTAAGGTATGCTAGGTACGCAGAGGAAAATTCCACTGCAAACTACAAATGAAAAGAATTTCTTAAAATCAGACCTTCAAGATGATCGTGTTTTAAGCTACTGCAGGGGAAAAAAAAAAAAAAACTACCACACCACCAAAAAACAAACAAAACCCCCACAAGGGTAGAAAAGGGCTAAGGAAACGAAGATTGAGAAGCAAAACAAGAAAACAAAACTCAGCAAACTCTCCAGGGCAGATTTAGAGATGAACATGGTGGGGAATTAAGATTCCAAATTCCTGGGCTATTTTGGATCTTCTATTTATTTTCTGCTCACGTCCAAACTTCAAATTAAACCTTTCAGGTCTATGTGCTGTAGGGGGTGGGGGCCTCAGCAGGAGGCCAGCCTGCTGGACAGCCGAAGAACCCCCCAAACAGCCCAGGGGCTCCCTAGCCTCTCCACTCCGCACAGAGGACAGAGGACGGTAACTAAGCAACAGAGAAACTGGTCCCCTTCCACACGGCTTTCACGTGGCACAGCACAAAACCTGCAGAGACTGAGAAGGACACAGAATACCAACTGGGCAGAACTGGATTCTGGATTCTTACTCTCCCCAGCTCTGGTTGGTGCTGATGCTGGAGAGTCCAGTCGGTCCTTGGACAAGGCTTCCGTGCCTTGTCTCCTCTAGGCCCAGGGAGGCAGGGGATGCTGTCACACCCTCCCCTCTTTCTCTGGGCATTAGAAAGGAGGTGAACACGGTGGCAGTCTCACGATCAGCCGCCTCTTGCCCACAGCTGGGTGTTCCCACCGCCTAAATGAAGCTCAGGCAGGGACCAGACTGTCCCCATTCAAGGGTGAGGGTGAATTCCTAAACATTTGGCACCTTGATTATTATGATTAGGCTTTAAATAAATCTGACCTTACCATAAGGCCCAGCAGGAGTTATTACACAGAACTCATTCTTTTCTCCATGCCCCAAAGGCACTGAGTAAGTGGAGAAAGAAGGGTGGGGCAGATCAAAGTCAAGGGGCCAAACTGCATCTCACACGGTCCACCAGGACCTCACATGCATTTACCTTCAGCCGCCCTCTAATCATGAGGCCCCCGCTGGCCCTGGTTTATGGGGCTTCATGGGACCAGTATCCAGGCTCCAAAGGGCAACTGAATCTGAGACGTGCTACTGTTGACATGAACCAGCCCAAGACGACTGGCATGTAGGCCTCTCTGGGCCTTCAGGTCAGAGGCCTTCAGAACTTGCTTTCAGAGCTTTGTAGTCCCTGGAGGCAAGTGGAAAATACCCCCACACTGGCCCCAACCAGCGCCCAAATCCTTCTATTAGACCCAGCGCAGAGTAAGAAGGAAAAATATTTTGTAGCCAGGTGCTGGTGGCTCACAGCTAAACTCCTCAAGACTCTGAGATCTCACCAATTCTCACCACTACAGGAATGTGCAGGGTATGGATAAAGACACACTGAAGCCATTCTGTCCCAGATCTTGATCCATCACATCTTATGACTGACATGCAATAGCTAATACAGCCATCCCCTCTTATCTCTAGGGAATACATCTCAAGATGCCTGGCCCCTTTCTCTATATACACTGTCTTTTTTCATAAATGCCTTGCTGTGTTGCCATGAAGTACGGGGTCAATCTGTCCTTCTGTGGTTTATACCCTGCTCCTCTCTGTATCATTACTCTCAAGCGCTGGGACCACTGAGTAAGCAAAGGTTACTTGGACACAAGCCCTGTGATGCTGTGATCACCAGGATGGCCCCTGGGTGGCCCGCAGGAGGGCAGCATATCCGGTGTGGCAATGCCAGACAAAGGATGATTCGGGTCCCACGTGAGACGGAGCAGGACAGCGTAAGGTTTCGGAAGCTACTAAGAAAAGGAGGTTATTTAGAACAATTGTTGATTTGTGGACATTTTTTTTTTCATTTGATGTTTTTTGGGCCATGACTGACTACAGGTAACAAACCCCACAGATCAGGAGGCTGAGATCTGAGGATCATGGTTCAAAGCCAGCATGGGCAGGAAAGATTGGAAGATTCTTCTCTCCAATTAACTACCAAAAAAAGCCAGAAATGGAGTAGTGGTTCAAGTGGTAGAGCACCAGCCGCAAGTGAAAAAGCTGAGGAACTGTACCCATACCCTGAGTTCAAGCCCCAGGAGGAGCACATGTGCGTGCGTGCACACACACACACACACACACACACACACACACACACACACACAGAGTCCAGTGAATTTTAAAGGGTTGGTGTAGCTTTATATCCTGCCTCATCCCAGGCACATTTTTAATAATACAGCCAAGTAAAACCATAGCCTATAAATAGTGTTCCCTCATAAGCTGCAATACACAACCTGCAGAAAAATATATGTAACGTGTACAGGCAGGACACAAACCCACCATTCCAAAAGCCAGGAGCCAGATTCTGATGCAGCAGCCCTGCCAAATCAGGGCTGCACACTGGCTGTGCTGGAAACACGGCTCAGACCACTGGTCAGGTATAACAGACTGGCAGAAATAGCATCCACAAGTTGTACCATGTGATGGGTGATTGTTCTGGAACTTTCTCCTCTCTTTCTGCCTCTGGTCTAAAGAGGGAGGGAGAGCCAGAACTCTTAAGGTACAGATTACAAAAACATGACTGTGCTCTGAAACCAGAAGGCTGCCCTGGGAACAATGAAGACAGAAATCACACACACACACACACACACACACACACACACACACACACACACACACACACACACACCAATATGTAATGTGTTTTATACATAACATGTGTTATATATAACATATATGCACAATATATATTACATATGTGTATGTATATGTATATATTATGTACTCTCTCTCTCTATATATATATTTTTTTCCTATAAATCCAAGTGTGACAAGCCAATTCTCTCTTCTATAGAAGGTACCAGATGTGGGGGGGGGGGTTGGGGGGGACATCAGTCATGGGGCTTGAACTCTGGGCTTGGGCACTGTCCCTGAGCTTTCCAGCTCAAGGCAAGTGCTCTACCACTTGAGCCACAGCGCCACTTCCAGTTAATTGGAGATAAACCGTCTCATGGACTTTCCTGCCTGGGCTGGCTTTGAACTGCAATCCTCAGATCTCAGCCTGAGTAGCTAGGATTACAGGCGTGAGCCACCAGCTCCCGGCAAAAGTACCAGATATAAGAGCAGTTCAAAAATAAAATAAAAGTGCACGCTCCCTAAGTGAGGGGAGGCCAGAGGGCAGATGTGGAAAACAAAAATCTTATCTTTCTGTCCAGAAGGAAAATACTGTTAATATTTAGCAGCATTGACTCTCAGCTCCATGGAAAACAGAGCTATTTCCTGGTCCCCTTCTCAACATGGGGGCGTTGGGAAAGAGCGGACAGCCCACAAAACCCCAAGGCCCTTAGGATCCACTAAAGGTAAAAACAGGCCTACAATTCCTCATCTCCCTTCCCCGGAGACCAAATATCCGAAGACTAAGAATTTAGGAATGAATCGTAAATCGTGAACAATGGAAGGGGTGACAGGGACTAAGTGCACCGTACTCATAATCTGACACGTTGAATTGAAACCTCTTTGAGGATCTTACAGATAATTTTTTTAAATGATGCTTTAGCAACAAAATGAAATAGATTTTATTTGGTAGCAACAATGTGACCTGAATAAAATCATGTGTTGTTCATTGATTCCACTTGGTGTGAATGTTCTTACACAAACTAATGCACTTGCATTTTCTTGGGGAGTATTACATACAAGAACCATACCTTTCTTCATAAAAACTCAGTTTTAAGATACATTTGGGGCACATAAACAGGGAAAGACTGTAGACATAATAAGATGTCACAAGACATTTATAAAGTTTACCAAGGACTAACAGAGTCAAATGTCCTCCAGTAGTTTCAGACCATTGAACTCACTTTCTACATAAGCCAGCCTGCAGGATTATTTGGCAATACTGGGTGAGAAATGGGAATGCTATTATCCAGGGATAAACTAAATGTTTAAATCTACTACTATTCACACTAAATCCTGGATTCCTACCTTCACATATTCCAGCGTTGGGTCTAGAAGATGAGGATCCCTAAAAGAGAAAAGAGAAATATGAGAAGGAGGAAGATGTGCCAACATTAGTTCATTCTGTTATGTAAATTCATAAGCAAGGGCCCCAACTTCTCAGATATACACACAAGGCATCGGATGGTATGATACCATGACCTCAGTCTGGAAACCTTGGAACAGGAGGCTGTTTTGTGTGTGGCAATTTGAGGTTCACTCGAGCATCAACTAGCCTCCGAGTCTGGAGCAAAGTCGGGCACCCGTGGCTCATACTTGTTATCTAGTGACTCAGGAGGCTGAGATTTGAGGACCCAAGTTCACAGCCAGTCCAGGCAGGAAAGTCTCCTCCAAAAAGCCAGAAGTGGAGCTATGGCTCAAGTGGTAGAGCACCAGGCTGAAACAAGAAAGCTAAGGGACAACACCCAGGCCCTGAGTTCAAGCCCCAGTACATGTTCACACATGTATGCATGCACATACAGAGCTTGGAGCAAAAAGCTGGTGGGGGCGAGTAAGTTTGATGCCATTCTGACCATAAGAAAATGGAGGCTCAGGCAGGTGGGCAGCTGCCAAGGTTGCCCAGCCTGGGGATGAGGGGCAGAAGGGAGCCTCACATCTGCATCTGAACTGTGTCATTCTCTTCCCCCCACAGAATGCCACCTACCCATTCCCTTCAATGTCTCCTCTCCAACCAGAATAGTACAGGAAGATCAAGTGGACATAATTGGCAGCCGGGGGCAGAGAAGGGTGACTGGACAGGAACTGGGAATGTCTAAGACTCTAGAAGAGGAGGGGAGACACGAGGTCTCCCCCATAACAAGAACAGACAGCTGCTTCGTCCCCCCCCCGAAGGTAGGGAGGCTCAAACCCAAACTCCCCATAGAGATGATATCACTTTAGGGCCCAGGGCTTTCAGCTTTAAGGCCAAATTCTCTTTTTGAATTACTTTTTAAAATAATTTTCTTTTTTGATTATGTAGTACCAAGGAATCGAACCCAGGGCCTCATGCATGCTAGGCAAACACTCTACCACTGAGCCACCTTCCCAGCCAAGGTCAGAGGCTCTTAAAGGGGCAGTTTCTTAGCCTCTCTCCTTGGTGACAGAAAGGGCTTGTCAGAAGGTGAGGATCCCACTGCCAAGCAGCCCCCAAAGTCAGTGAACCCAACCTCAGATCACTGCTGAGACCTCTTCTCTGGCTATGGGATGACTGCAAGAACTGCAAACAAGAAGAGCAAAGTCACTTCCCCTGGGGTCCAAGGAGTCCTTGCCTCATGGTGGAAATGGATCTAAGCTCAAGCTTTCTTCCCACTGATCCATTAAGTTGGAACTGCACATAGCACGCATGTGTGGGGTAAGTTGGTGTCCAGGATACCCCTTGTATGCAAAAGTGTCGAAAGATCAGGTCTGATATGTGACCTTTGTTGAACCAAAGGAACCATGAAGGGCCGAAGCTCGCAGTGCTTGCGTGCACTGGCATCAAGACATCCCGAGTCTGCCCGTCGTGTCCGTGCTGGTCTCCTCCTCTCCAAAGATCCGGAGAGTTCTCCACCTCAGGCCTTCCTTCCCTGAAGAACCCAGTCTATGACTGAACATCTGGTCTGCAGCATTCTGCCTGGGCTGCTTCCCTTGTAAGTGCTTCAAACCTTGGTTTCTGTACTACATTAACATTTTAGGTTTATAGGCCCCCAACTGCAGAAAAAATGTTAGATCCCTTCAAATGTGGGTTTCATCTTCTGCCCGTTTGTATGTACATTTCATTTGATTTTTTGAACTCATGGCCTCATGCTTACTAAGCAGATTGCTCTATCACGTGAGCCAGGCCTCCTGTCTTTACATTTGTTTATGATTATTATAGAGGTGATGTATAGAGGGGTTACAGTTATTTCTTTTTGGACAATGTCACCTCTTCTCTTGCTCTCTCCCAGTTGTTTCCTCCCATTCCCACCCACAAGTTGGATAATTCATTTGAACATAGTGTTTAGTGGGTACCATTGCTGCATTTGTTCACCCTCTGTCTCTCCATTTCTGTGTCCCCCTTTATACTCCCAAAGATTGATGAAGGAAAAAAAAACCACTAAAACCTATTATTTCCATTTCCTGGAGTCCTGTCCTTCTAAAAATTACCTCAGTTATTTTTCAGGAAAGGTTTCATGTTTATGACTAGGACAAGTTTTGGACTTTAATCCTCCCGTTTATACTTCCCATGAAGCTGAGATGACAGGTATGTGTCACCACACCTAGCTTTTTCTGTTGAGAGATGTCTCACCAACTTTTTGTTAGGGCTGACCTTGTCCCTCGATCCTCCCAATCTCTGCCTCCCCAGCAGCAGGGATTACAGGCCTGAACCACTGCACCAGGCCTCACCAGACATTGTTAAACCAACATTACTTTCTCTTAACTATGAGAGTACAGAGGCGAGGACTGTGGTGATGTAGCTTCAGGGTAGCGGCACCACCTGGCTTTGCACCCACCACCACCATCTGTACCCACTGTCACTTTTGTACCATCCCTGCAAATGTCAGCACAGTGAAAAGGCAAACTACCCCCTCTTAGTGAAAAATGGGTTAGTCAGTGGAGACCAGCGGTAATGGTTCCAGGTTAGCTAGAGCTGGAAACACTGTATTTTGAAGAGCAAGCCAGGCATAGTGACACATACCTGTGAACTGCAGCTGCACAGGACATGGAAGTAGAAGAATGGGCTGAGACCAGCACTGGCAACAGCACCAGCCTCTATCAGAAAAACAAACTGAAGCAAAGAGGGCTCCAAGTGAGGCTCAAGTGATAGGAAGCCTGCCTACCCCTCGCAAGGCCCTAAGTTCAAGTCCTGGTACTACCAAAAGAAAGGAATAAGACAACTTGGGAGCCTTCTCGCCATGGTTCCCATAGTGCTTATCACTTTTTCCTAACCTTTCACTAATTACTAGTCGACACATAGGATTTGGTCCAACGCTGCTTGCTTTTGCCTTTCAAAATCTTTCTTGCCGATCCATGAGTCACAATACATCTGCAGTAGTTACTATTTCCTTGCCATTGTGAACTGGTTCTTGCTCTACTTTCTTCTTTTCTTTTTCGACAAGCTCTCCCTACGGAGCCCAGGCTGGCCTCAAACCTGAGATCCTCCTGCCTCTGCCTCCTGAGTGCTAGGCAAACAGGCGTGTGTCACCTGGTGTACTTAATAATACTTTCAACATCTATGGCACGTTACAGAACCCTGTCTGCACCCAGCAGGGTGAGAAAATGTTCCCAGACTCTTAAGAATCAAGCACAAACTGGACAAATGCCATGGAAAAAACATTCTGAGGCTGAGACCAAAGCAATCTCCAAACTCTCCGATGAAGCTCAAAACAATCAATCACCAAACCTTCAGATGGAGCCTGCACAGCTTCCTCTGACAGACTTTCAGTATCCCTGAGTTTCAATATCCTACTGCATCCCCAGTTGCCCTCAGCCTATGGTTTCTATGGAAAGGTCTTCAGCACAAAAAGCATCTCTAACAAATGCCTTGAAAGTTCATTCTCAACGTGACCAGCCAGTACCATGCACCAGTTTTCTCAAAGACAAGAATTCATCTGTTTAATATAATCAACTCTTCTAAAGCCTTGCTGCGCATATGATCATCATAGAGCTAAAGATCTCCAGGTCTCAAGTGAAAAAGAGAAGAGATAAACTGGTTGCCAGCAATGCTAGCTATGCAGGTGCGAGGCTATCTGAGGAGGAAGGTTGAAAGTCAGCCCAGCAGAAAAGACCATGAGACTCTTTCTTTTCATTTTTTAGTTGCAGGGTTTAAACTCAGGGCATGGGCTCTGTCCCTGAGCTCTTTTGCTCAAGGTTAATGCGCTACCTTTGAGCCACAGTGCCACTTCTGGTTTTTGAGTGGTTAATTGGAATAAGAGTTTCCTGGGCTTTCCTACCTGTCTGGCTTTGAACTGTGATCCTCAGATCTCAGTCTCCTGAGTAGCTAGGATTACAGACATAAGCCACTGGTGCCCGGTGCCCAGCTTCACCTCTGGTTTTTGAGTGGGTAATTGGAGATAAAAGTCTCACAGGGACTTTTTTTTTCCTTTTTTTTGGGGGGGGGGGTTTGGTCATGGGGCCTGAACTCTGGGCCTGGGTGCTGTCCCTCAGCTCTTCAGCTCAAGGCTAGCGCTCTACCTCTTGAGCCACAATGCCACTTCCGGCTTTTTTCTTATGTGGTGCTGAGGAATCGAACCCAGAGCCTCGAGCATGCAAGGCAAGTGCTCTACCACTGAGCCACCTTCCCAGCCCTCACAGGGACTTTTCTGCCTGGGCTGGTTTTGAACCTCCATCCTCAAATCTCAACCTCCTGAATAGCTAGGATTACAGGCATGAGTCACACGTGCGCGGCTGACTCTTCATTTCTAATTAACCACCCAAAAGCTCTGGCCTTCCTCCCATTCCCTACAAAAGGTGGAGGGAGAACAAATCTCCCAAACTGTCACCCCAGCCTCAGTGTCTGGGGGGAGATCTTGGCATGGAGCCCGAGTCTACACTTGCATTCCTGGACGAACCGTGAGGTGCTCACTCTCACAGTGACCAAAGAAGAAACCCCAGTGCCTGCTTGGACCATCGGAGGACATAGCTGGATTTTCCTCCTTTTATTCAGCCAAAAAACCTTGAGAGCTGAGCAAGGGAAGGAACTCAGGGCCTTCTTGGTCCTGTCCCCAATTGAATGCAGGCCTGTCCATTCTGTTCTGAGAGACGAATGGAACTGCTCACCCAGCCCAGTGCCAGGGTTCAAGGGTGCCCCATCTCCCCCTGTGTGGCAGGGCATGAAGAAGCACCCCACACCAAGTCAGCCCACCACAAATCCCCAAGCTTTAAAAACCAAGGCCCTTGGGGCTGGGAAGGTGGCTCAGTGGTAGAGAGCTTGCCTTGCATGCATGAGGCCCTGGGTTCGATTCCTCAGCTCCACATAAGCAAAATGAAAAAAGCCGGAAGTGGCGCTGTGGCTCAAGTGGTAGAGCCTTGAGCTGAAGAGCTGAGGGACAGTGCCTAGGCCCAGAGTTCAGGCCCCTTGACCGACCGGAGGCCCCCACCCCCACCCCAAAACAACAACAACAAAAAACAAAAAACCAAGGCCCTGAGCTAAATCTTAATATTTAAATGGTGGAAGGCTCTGTCTGCCCTTCTCTCAGGCAGCTACTCCATCCGGGCATCTTCTCCCCAAATAAACAGCCCACCAGGTGAGCCCGAGGCAATGCCTCTGGCCCAGAACCCTGCCTCTAGCTTGAAGCAGAATATCCAATTAGTCAGACAAGACTGCAGCTCACCCGCCTCCAGCTGCACACTGGCATTCTCCAAGAGAGATCAGTAGAAAACACAGAAGCCTGTCAATATAAAAAGAAGCATTTTTTTCTTTTAATCATATTTATTTTTGGCTTTGGCCAATTGGGACTCCTCACCCCGTAAGACATGGCGTGGGCACCTCTGTTTACAATCAGATTTGGTAGTAGGCGCCTGGGTGGGGAGAAGGCTTCTGTGGGGGAGAAGGACCCTGTGGGGGAGAGGGCCTCTGGAGGGTGGGGGGAGGTGGGTCTTCTGCCTTGCCATAACTGGTCAGTGGGGTGAAATTTGATTCTTAGCTTTTAAATTTATTCAGTTTTTTTTCTGTGTATATTCCAGTGAAGTCATTCTTTCCTGTGTCCTACTTATTCAAGTTCAAATCTTAGGAACTTACAAGTCATGGAGATGATGTTTACTGTTTAGTTTCTCATCAATAAACAAATGGATGATGTCTTTCCCTCTTAAAAGGACACTTGACCTGGAAGTGCCCACCATTTTGAGGTGTGAGATTCTCCTCCACAGCAAGAGTTCAGTAATATATATACCCTCTTTTCTGGGTGGTTGGACTATAGATGGAGATGATGTTGTCTATGTCTGTCTTGAATGATTACTTCTTTAATTTAATTATATAATAAATCACAGGCCAACAGTATTGTCAAACAAATGTCTTTTGGGATATAACTACAACAAAAAATTAATCATTTGCTGGGCATCACTGGCTCATATCTATAATTCTAGCTACTCAGAAAGCTGAGATCGGAGGATTGCAGTTCAAAGCTAGCCTGGGCAGGAAAGTCCATAAGATGTTTTTCTGTTAGTGTTGCTCCTGGGGCTTGAACTCAGGGCCTGGGCATTATCCCTGAGGTGTTTTTCTCCAGGCTAGTGTTCTCCCACTTGAGTCACAGTTCCACTTCCAGCTTTTTTGTGACTAACTGGAAAAAAGAGGCTCATGAACCTTTCCAGCCTGGGCTAGTTTTGAACCATGACCCTCAGAGGATCTCAGACCCCTAGCCAGGATTATGGGCATGGCCACGACTGAGCCACGATACTCTTATCTCCAATAAACTACTCAAACAAACCCAAAACCAAAACCAAAAACAGCCTGATGTGGAGCTGTGGCTCAAATAGTAGAGTGTAAGTCTTGTGCAAAAACCAGCTCATAACAGTGCCCTGACCATGAATTCAAGCCTCAGGACTGGCAGAAAAAAAACAGAAAGGAGGAGGAAGAGAAGGAGAAGTAAAGAAAGAAAAGGAGGTAGGAAAGAAAGAAAAGAAGGATGGAAGCTGGGCATCGGTGCTCATACCTGTAATCCTAGCTACTCAGAAAGCTGATATCTGAAGATCACGGTTCAAAGCTAGATGGGGCAGGAAAAGCCGTGAGACTCTGATCTCCAATAAAACCACTCAGAAAACTGGAAGTGGGGGCTGGGAAGGTGGCTCAGTGGTAGAACGCTTGACTTGCATGCCTGAGGCCCTGGGTTCGATTCCTCAGCACCACATAAGCGAAAAGAAAAATGCCGGAAGTGGCGCTGTGGCTCAAGTGGTAGAGCGCTAGACTTGAGCTGAAGAGCTGAGGGATAGCGCCCAGGCCCAGAGTTCAAGCCCCACGACCGGACACAAAAAAAAAAAAGAAAGAAAGAAAGAAAGAAAACTGGAAGTGGCACTGTGGCTCAAGTGGTAGAGCACTTGCTATGAGCTGAGGAGCTGAGGGACAGTGCCCAGGCCCAGAGCTCAAGCCCACGACCAACAAAAAAAAAGGAAGGATAAGAGGAAGAAGAAGGAGGAGGAGGAGGAGGAGGAAGGGAAAAAGAGAAAAAGGAAAAAGAAAAAGCAACTCTCCATGGGGCAGTGAGCACAGGAGCCTAGCCAGGCGACCTGGAGGCAGAAAGACCAAAGGGAAGCACACTGGCAGGCGGTGGATGGACCGCAGTGTCAGACAGAGGGTAACAGGGGGATGGGGTACAGACTTGAGAAACTTATCTAAGAATCGGTCAGTCTTGATAAATGACTGGCTTCGTGGGTGACAGGGATGAGAGATAAGAAGATTTGCACACTCCTTCCCCAGGGAGCAGGGTAGACAGTGCCTGATCCCCACTAGATCTCAGTGTGTTTGTTCAGTGAATCAGTGCACACCTTTGTCACAGACACTACCCTTAAACTCTTGGGATCTGAATAGACAAGATTCCATGTCCTTACCGCCATTTCCCATGCTGGCAGGGCCCCAACATGGCTGCCGCTCAGCTACTGGTGACTCGGATGTGCTCTCTGACCTCTCAGCTGCTGTTACTTTAAACTTTAAAGAAGGTTGTTCTCAACCTTCAAACTGAACTCAGAGCATTTCCCATAGAACACAAGGAAACAGGGCAAACATGTAAGGCATTCCTATACACCCACAAAAACACTTAACTCATAAAGGAAAAGCTGAAACAACAAAACCAGGTAGCTGTGCAAATACTGGCCAAGAGAGTTGCACAGAGTCATTTGCCTTCCTTACCTCTACCCTGGAGAGCTGCCAGGGTTCAGGGTCTCTCTTCCTTGGACCAGATGCTTCCTGAGGACAGGGCTACTTCTGTTTTGCTCATCTCTGTACCAAGTCTTTAGGCTACTACCAGCCACAAAGTGCACAGAGCCAATGAATAGATGAGCAAGGAGAAGAATGGACAAATGAATATAAGCCACCCTAAACCCCTCTTGTGTTACATCTATAGAATTCAGGTAAGGCTTCACAAGTTCAAAATTGCTAAGGGACTTGCATTTGCTCAATATGGTAAACCAGAGCATCTCAACACTAAATGACAGCCCAGGCACGTGGCTCAGTGGTAGAGCGCTTGCCTTGCAATGCATGAGGCCCTGGGTTCGATTCCTCAGCACCACATAAGCAAAAAGAAAAAGCTGGAAGTGGCTCTGTGGCTCAAGTGGTAGCGCGCTAGCCTTGAGCTGAAGAGCTAAGGGACAGCGCCCAGGCCCAGAGTTCAGGCCCCACAACTGGACCCAAAAAAAAAAAAGATCTGAGGATCACAGGTCAAAGCCAGCCCAGGCAGGAATCAGGGAGACTTGTCTTCAACACACACACACACAGGAATCAGGGAGACTTGTCTTCAACACACACACACACACACACACACGTGCGCGTGCACACGTGCTGCTCCCCCTGAAGCCCTATGTAGTGACACACACACACACACGCGCGCGCGCGCGCGCGCGCACATGTGCTGCTCCCCCTGAAGCCCTATGTAGTGCCTGAGCCATCAAAGTGAGCCCCCAACCCCCGTGAGAAGAGAAGAAATATGCCACAAAACAAAACACACTCCAGCTCAGGAAACCAAGAATTAAACTTATTATCCCTAGATGCTAAGAAGACTCAAATTCATATTACCCACTTTGAAAAGTCCAAAACTGGGCAGTTATAATTGGTAGTGCTCATTAGAAGGGAACAATGTGAATGTCTCATAGGGAACAATTTTCCAACAGAATACTATTCAGTATATTCACAAATGTCACTAAATATAAATTCTCTACAAGAAATAACCATCTACACCCTGGTTAAGAAAGCCAGCTAACAATGGAGAGTCACAATAGCAATAGACTGAAAATTTCCAGAGCTCCAGATAAGAAAATTATCAGATATAGGCTATCCAACAACAATGTCTGATATGTTTTAAGAAAAGGTGAAATCAAAAGTGATAAGAGTAGACATGTTAGCTACAAAAATAACATACTAGGAAGTGGAGCTGTGGGTCAAGTGGTAGAGTGTCAGTTTTGAGCAGAAAAAAACAAAGTGAGATAGGGAAAGTCTTGAGTTAAAGCCCCAGTTCTGGGAGGAAAAATTTTTTTTTTAAATAACATATGCTAATAGCTAGAAATTTTAAAAAATAAAGCTTGGTGTGGTGACATATGCTTGTAATCCCAGTTTTGAGTTCAAGGGCAGCCTGAGTATTTACGTAGCACAACTTTGTCTCAAAGGAAAGAAAATTATATTCAATGAAAATATAAAACTCAGTGTCTATGTTAAGTAACAGATTAGATATGACTGCAGAAAATATTTATGAATTTAAACCAAAATTGCTAATTACACACAATGTAGTACAAAGAGAAAATGCAATGGAAATATGAAAGAGAAGCTGCATATAGAATAAGAAGTCACGGGCTGGGAAGGTGGCTCAGTGGTAGAGTGCTTGCCTTGCGTGCATGAGGCCCTGGGTTCGATTCCTCAGCACCACATAAGCAGAAAAAGCTGGAAGTGGCACTGTGGCTCAAGTAGTAGAGCACTAGCCTTGAGCTGAAGAGCTGAGGGACAGCGCAGCTGAGGGACAGGTGCAGAGTTCAGGCCCCACAACTGGGGGGGAAGAAAGAAAGAGAGTGAGAGAGAGAAAGAAAGAGAAATAAAGAAAGAAAAGAAAGAATAAAAAGAAAGAAAGAAAAAGAATAAGAAATCCCAAGTCCACTTAGCTGGTGTTCTGGGAGAACTGATTATTTTTAAAAGTGGGGGAGGAAGTAAGAGTTAAAGAATAATGTCAGAAGTCTTCAGAATGAATGAAAGGGAGCTATTAATCCTCAAATTCAGGCTCCTCAGTAGATCTCATGCAGTATAAACGAACAGTAAATCCTTAGACACACTATAATGAAATTATAGCTCACCAAAGACAAATAGAAGATCATGAAAACAGTTGAAGAACAAAGAAAAGTTAGAGCAATGACAAGACAGACAGATTTTCATAAACCAAAAGAGACAGTTCTCAACATTTTGTACCCAGCAAAACTATCAAGTGAATAAAGGCATGATGGAATCCACATACACACCCCTCAAATTTGGTAAATATATAGCTAATTTCAACTTGGCACAAGATGCATATTTAATTTGTAAAATTTTAGAAAAGGACAAATTACCACCTTATGCCCATGAGAATGGTTACCAGTAAAACCCAGAATATAACAAACAGTTGGTGAGGCTGTGGAGGATCGGAGCCTTTGTACTCTGTTGGCTGGAATATATAAAAAGGTGCAGTTGCTATGAAAAACATGATGGCAGTTCCTTAAAAAAAAAGTGAAATTAGCCAGGCATAGTGGTATATGCCTGTAATCCCAGCTACTTAGGAGGCTGAGGCAGGAGGAGTGCTTGTCAAGCCTAGGACTTCAAAGACAGTGTGTGTAGTACAACCAGGGGGAAAAAAGGCAAATAAAGTGAAATCACTAGCAATTCCACTGCCAATGTTATACCTAAAAGAACTGGAAGTAAGGTCTCAAAGAGACATTTGAATATTTTTGTTCATAGAATTATTTTTGAAAGCTTCCAAAATTAGACACAGCTGGGCACCAGAGGCTCATGCCTGTAATCAGGAAGCTGAGAGCTGAGGATCATGGTTTGAAACCAGCCTACACAGGAAGTCTGTGAGACTCATCTTCAATTAACTGCTAAAAAGCAGGAAGTGGTGCTGTGGCTCAAGTGATAGAGTGCTAGCCTTGAGCACAAAAGCTCAGGGACAGTACCCAGGACCTGAGTTCAAGCCCCATGACTGGCCAAAAAAAAGCCCACGGTTAAACATAATCCAAGTATCTATCAATGGATGAACGGATCAGTAAAATGTGACCTATATGCACAATAAATATAATTACCTTTATAAAGGAAGAAGATCCTGACACATGCTCCAAACATGGGCAAATCCTGAAGTAAAAGAAGCAAGCTACAGAAGAACGGTATATGATCCTGCTTATGTGAGGTTGGTAAGGAAGTCAGATTCACGGAGACAGAAAGGGCTGTTGGATTGTAAAAGATGACCTGTTTTGCAAGAATCAGAGTTCTGTAAATTGGTTTCACAACAATGTCAATGTACTTATTAACACTACTGAACTGTATACTTAAAAACGGCTTAGATGAAATAAGCCAGGCATGGAGACATATACTAAATGATCTCACTCATAAGCGGGATCTAAAAAAGGTCATTGTGAGAGTAGGTTTTGAATCTGGAGAGGGAGCGAGCTAGCTAGGGAGGGAGGGAAGGAAGGAGGGAGGGAGGGAGGGAGAGAGGGAGGGAGAGAGGTGGGGAAAGAAGGTGTTTGTTTTGGTGTAAGTTTTCTGGGGGGTTTTTGGTAGTAACTGTGAACTAAGGATCTGGCATTTGCTAGGGAGATGTTCTACCTCAGAGCCAAGCCTCCAGCACTGTTTTGCACTGGTTATTTTGTAAATGGGTGTCAATTTTTGCCCAGGCTTGCCCCTGGACCTCTATCCTGACTTAGTGCTTCCCATCATAGCTGGATTGACAGATATGTGCCATTATGCAGGCTTTTTTCTATTGAGATGAGGTTTCACAAACTGATTTTTGTTTGTGTGGGCTAGCCTAGAACCATGATCCTCCTGATTTTGGCTTTTTAAGTAGCTGGGGTTATAGGCATGAGCCACGTGCCCAGCTAGTATAGATAATGTTTGCTTTTTTTTTTTTTTTTTTGGTGAAGTAATACAAAGGTATTTTTTAAAGAAACCATTCAATGAACAGTAGAGAGTATTTTCAAAAAGATAATTTAAGTGGGCACCAGTGGCTCATTCCTGTAATCCTAGCTACTCAGGAGGCTGAGATCTAATGATCACAGTTCAAAGCCAGCCCAAGCATGGAAGTCTGTGAGACTCTTATCCCCAATTAATCACCAAAAAGCTAGAAGGAGAGTTGTGGCTCTTGTGGAAGAGCACCACCCTTGAGGGGAAAAAAAAAAAAAATTCCTCAGGGAACATCACCCAGGCTCTGAGTACAAAATCCAGAACCAGCAAATAAATAAATAGACAGATACAATTTAAAATAAGATAGTAAAGAAAAGCCATAGCCACACACACACACACACACACACACACAAATAGTACAGAATTACAGGTTAAGAGGCAGGTAAAAACCTCATTGTATACTCAACAAAATAATTGTAACTAGTTTAAATTCACAAGACATGTTTTCAAAATACAGGATAAAGTACAAGACCCAGTTAAAGCTGTATTTTGAAGGCAATGTATAAAGAAAGTCTGGAAATCACAGTTCAACTGAAGATAACAGAACATACCAAGAAAATAGAAAAATGGAGAGACAAATGAATGGAAATGAAATAAGAAAATAATGATGTCAGAAGCTTTTTTCTCCAGCAGGTCTTAACAGAATAAACCTCTAACAGGTATGATCTGGATGACTGCGCATGAAACACTACAAAAAAAGGAAAATGGCAGAGGAACAGGTAAGAGAGTACAATGACAAACTACTAAAATAAGAAAATTAAAGGCAGGTGTGGTAGCATATGTCTGTAATCCCAACACTTAGTGAGGCGGAGACAAGAGGATCCTGAGTTCAAGGCCAGTGTGAGTTACATAGCAAGATCTTTTCTCAAAACTGTAGCTAGAGGAATGCTTACAGCACACACCAGGCTCTGGGATCCATCCCTACAATCTTAGAGTGGGGAGGAGGGGAAGGGAGTGATAATTAATTAAAACATAAAACTCAAACATAGAACACTTGATGCAAAAAAATGTCAAAGCTTAGGGAAGATGAGCAAATTTGGAGAAAAATACCTAAACAGTCTCAGAAAATAAAACCAGTCTCATCATTTAAAAAAAAATTTTTTTTTTGAAACCAAGAGCCAGTGGTGGCTCATGACTGTAATCCTAGCTACTCAGGAGACTGAGATCTGAGGGTCGCAGTTTGAAGCCATCCCAAGCAGAAAAGTCCCCGTGAGACTCGTATTTCCAATTAAGCACTCAAAAACCAGAAGTGGAGCTGTGGCTCAAAGTGGTAGAGCACACTAGCCTTGAATAGAAGAGGTCAAGGACAGTACCCAGTCCCTGAGTTCAAGCTCTATAACCAACAACAAAAAAAAAAAGGAGAAGAAGAAGAAGAAGGAAGAGACAACAGTAGGTTTTAAATCTATTTAAGATTTTGCATTTACTGGAGCTGGGTCCCAGTGGCTCACGCCCGTAATCTTAGCTACTCAGGAGGCTGAGATCTGAGGATCGCAGTTCAAAGCCAGCCCGGGCATGAAAGTCCATGAAACTCTTATCTCCAATAAGCCCCAGAAAACTGGAAGTGGCGCTGTGGCTCAAGTGGTAGAGCACTAGCCTTGAACTGAAGAACTTAGGGACAGCACCCAGGCCCAGAATTCAGGCCCCATGACAAAAAAAAAAAAGATTTTACATTTACTGGGCAATAGTCCTCTTATTATAATAGGATATTTTATATATCATTATATATAATTTAAACTATAATCATATCCCATTAGATAAGATTCATGCCATTAATGCCACTCTATCATTCTTACTTCACTTGTTCTTTAGATAACATCTATGATCCTAAGATCTCGTCCCTCTTACCAGCCTTGACACCTCCTTCACTTCAACAAGTGCAAACCATTTGGAATTCTCTAAATCGGCAGTCCTGGAGGCCCCATCTCACATCATTCCTACCTCCTGAGAAGCAGCTGAACACCCCTTCCTCCAAATGACAAAACTCTGACAGTAGCTCACTGCAGGTGAGCCTGCAGTGTGTTCTAGGTCTCTCCTTACTAGACTATGAAATCCTTGAGAACAGAGTCTTTATTTCATTCACAGTGGCCTTTCTAGGACACAGTTGCTTAATAAATGCTGGTTTGTAGCGCTGGAGCATGGCTCAAGTGGCAGACCACCTGCCTACAAGGTATCAGCCCTGAATTCAAACTCTAGTAATACAAAACACAACAAAACCATTTGTTTCAATAGATGCTGTGCGTGTGTGTCCCCTCCACTGGGCAAAAATACTACATCTTGGCAGACAATGATGGCTCAACACCTATATTCCTAGCTACTCAGGAGGATGAGATCTGAGGATTGCCATTTGAAGCCAGCCCAGGCAGGAAAGTCTGTGAGACTCTTCAATTAGCCACCTTCAAAAAGCCAGAAGTGGTGGGGCTGTAGTTCAAGTGGTAGAATTGTGCCAGCCTTGAGCAAATACAATGCCCAGGCTCTGTGTTCAAGCTCCAGAACCAACACACATAGACAGATACATACATACATACTATACATACTACACACACACACACACACACAAGCACGCATGCGCACACACATACGGTGGGGTATTTAGATCTAAAGTCCTTGGTTACTTCAAAAGGAATGTAGCTTTAAAGGCAAAGACTACCACACTTACAGACACGAAACTTACAAAATTATTCTTGTATCATTACCTTGCAAACGGAATGAGAAGACATTCGTTCTTCCACATATTTATCTTGTTTGGTCAAGTATTCCCTTGCAATTATCAAGATTAAAGTTAGTGCTTTTGTTTGCCTGTTTTCCTTGCAGGCTTACCCCATGATTTGGGAAGCACCTAGTCATGAGTTCAGAAGAATGTCAGGTGTAATCTTTAATGACTAACCCACAGAGAGGCTCCACAGCTCTGGGGGAATAAGCTTTCCGCTCCTGCTGTTGGAGCTAAAGCAATTCTCCAGCTGTGATCTGGGCATGTGTGACCCCCACCTTTGGTCTGGGTAGTAAATTTCAATGAATTCTCCTAAAAGCACATTAGCTACTCTGACAACCATAGCATGCCACTGACTTATTCTGAGGCTGCTGCTGCTACTCAAGTCCTAGATTTTTTATGTATGTATGTATGTATTGCTATTAAACCAAAGTCTATTATTTCTATGTAATTAATGTTTGTACTTCAGAGCAAGTCTTTATAAGTTTTTTCTGCATAAATTTTATTTCAAAATACTAAGATATTTGTTGTTGTTGTTTGACCAGTACTGAGTGAGATTTGAACTCAGAATCTCAAGCTCTCATGTGGTTTTCTTTCACATGGTTGGAACTATACTATTTGAACCAAGCTTCCAGTTGGGCTTTTTGCTGGGTAGAAATAAAGTCTCACAGACATTCCTGTCTGGCTAGCTTTGAACTGTGCTCCTCCAGGTCCCAGACTCCTGAGTAGGTAGGATTATAAGCATGAGCCACTAGTGTGGTTGGTTTCAAGATCTTTCTCTTGTATGTCAAGTCTTGTGATTTTGACAAGATTCATGTCATACAGCTATATGATCTAAAATTTCTTAGAATGAGGCTGAGAAAACAGTCTCCATCAGGCTACTCTCAAGACACTAGCAAGTCTGAATCTCTGTTATACCACCTTCTCTTTAAAAGAAATTAAAGTATTTATTCACCTGTATCTTTCCAGTAGCTGATATCCAGTATTCATCAACAATGGCAAAGCTGGCTTCATGATCTGACCCTCGATCTTTGCTGAGACTTCACTTATTGATAACATTAGGGCCTTCTTCAAAAACTGTTTGATTTATTTATTTGTTCGTTTATTTATTTATTTTTTGGTTGAAGAGCTTAAACTCAGGGCCTGGCCACTGTCCCTGAGTTCTTTTGCTCAAAGCTAGCACTCTATTACTCTGAGCCACAGACCCATTTCCAATTTTCTTTCTTTATTGTAAAGGTGATAAACAGGGGTGTTACAGTTACATAAGGTAATGAATAGATTTCTTTTTAAACACTGTTCATTTCAAACATAGTGTCTAGTGAGTATCATTGTTGCATTAGTTCATCCTTTGTCCTGCTCTTTCTGTGATTCCCTTTCCCTTCCATGGATCAGGTAAGCTTATATACAAGACAAAGCATACAGAAAACTAAAATGGAAAGAAAAAGAGAACTGCATACAGGACGTAATAAGAACCTCTCGTTTCCAATTCTTGGAGTTCATTTTGCCCCTCAATAGATGAATGGATCAAGTAGATATGGTATAGATACACAATGGAATTCCGTGCTTCCATCAGAAAGAATGACATTGCCCCATTTGTTAGGAAATGGAAAGACCTGGAAAAAAATTATATTAAGTGAAGCAAGCCAGGCCCAAAGACATATAGGTTTCATAGTTTCTCTCATTTGTAATAATTAGAATGTCTATGATATTCTTAGCAGGGATCACACTAGCTTAATTGCTAAGTGCACAGGACCATATATAATGAAGCATAACAAAATGAACTTCATCTCCAGTTTTCTGATGGTTAGCTGGAAATTAAGAGTCTCATGGACTTTCCAACCGAGGCTGGCTTTGAATCACAATCCTCAGATCTCAGCCTCCTGAATAGCTGAGATTGCAGGCATGAGTCACCAGTGCCTGGCACATTAGGGTCTCTTGTCACAGCTTCATCTACTCCAGGACAGTAATTCTTTCCAATCAGACAAGTCATTTCCTGGATAGAAAAAGCACAAGACAAGCAGACACCCAGCTAGGGGAGGATATTTTCTCACATCCTCTTCTCTGGTCTTCCTCTTCTCAACTTGACTTCTGAAAGCCTTTTTTGTTGCCCTGGGCATTTTTTTCTCAGTCCTCTGTTCACAAAGCACTGTTTTCTGTTACAGCCCAGAGCTATCCTCTAATGTGGTCCTTGGTCACCTGACCTGACATTATCCCGGTCTTTAAGGTTAGAGCAGCCCAGGGGAGGCTGGGACCTGAGGGAAGGACAATCTACAAAGTATCACATGTGATCACCAAGCCAGGGAGAAAAAAAGAAATGTGTTAAGTGGCTAAGGCCAGAGGTCAAGAAGACTCATCAAATTGTAGGATTAATATAAAGAAGTTAAGTCACTAATAGAGAAGGTGAAAAATAGAGGTGCTTTGCAGATGGTTGGAAATGGCTGTTGCTTTCTCCTAGGACCACAGGCTCCTTACATGACAAAGACATGAAGGCCTGGCATGCAAGGGATGCTTAATTTTACATATGAATGAGTGAAAATAAACAAATGAATGTGATAAACAGCCTTGGTTTTCCATTCCACAGGAGGTGTCTGGCAAATCCCTGTCTTCAGGCCGGAAATGAAGAGCCATAGCCCAACCTTCTGAACCTTTCTTCTTACCTTATAGATGAGACTACATTTGATTGTAAGGATCTGGGTGATTCTCAACTCCTGCTTTCCCTCTGCAAGCCAACTCCCATTCTGATGAGTCATCAGTTTCTAACTAATCTTCACAGCAACTCCTGACGATGTGTTCATGCAAAGCAATTACAATCTCTTTCTAGATGGTTCCCCCAGTCATATTACAACACTACCATTTAAATATTCTGCATGCCCACACCAGAATGGGTGTCACAGGAATCCAAACATTGACACAAAGTGGTCCTAGTTTGATTTTTAAAAAGACAGAAATAAATAAATAAAATCCAGGCACGGGTTAATCTGTGCTCAGCAGACTTCTAGTGACGACATTAAGCTGAAGGCCACCGCTGAACTCTTCACTTGGCGGCTATCGAGCTGAATAGAGGAAGAACAAGAGCCACTGTATCAAGGCCAGTGTGTCTCTTGGCAGGCACCGAGGATCTAGCATGAAGGAATCAGCAGGCTGCAGGCTGCTAAGCCCTGACACACACAGCACTTTTGATCAAAGCAGAGGGTTTGTTTGCCTGCTGTCTATCTGTCCTTCCTCAGCTCCCATCGACCCTGGCCCCCCCC
>NW_012267255.1:12259591-12278415 GCF_000151885.1 Dipodomys ordii
AGGTTCAAAGCCAGCCCGGGCAGGAAAGTTCGTGAGACTCTTATCTCCAATAAACCACTAGAAAACCAGAAGTGGTGCTGTGGCTCAAGCGGTAGAGTGCTCGCCTTGAGCTGAAGAGCACAAGGACAGCGCCCAAGCCCAGAGTTCAAGCCCCAAGACTGACCCCCCCCCCAAAAAAAAAGAGTCTCACTGATGTTCCTGCCCAGGCTGGCTTTAAACCCCGATCCTCAGATCTCAGCCTCTTGAGTTGCTAGGATTACAGGTCTGAGCCACCGACACCCGGCAACATTACCATTTTAACACACAAATTATTAATGATCCGCGTGTGTGTGTACGCGTGCGTGCACCAATACTGGGCTTGACTCAGGGCCCACATGTTCTCCCTTAGCTTCTCTCTCAAGACTGGTAACTCTACCACTTGAGCCACAGCTCAATCTCTGGCTTTTTTGTGCTTAATTGGAGTTTAAGAGACTTTCCTGCCGAGGCTGGCTTCGAACCAGTGATTCTCAGATCTCAACCACCTGAATAGCTAGGATTACAAACTGAACCACCAGCACCCAGCCTGATAAACTTTTTACAGTCGCAAATGTTTCTTCCAGGCTTTTCTCCTTGAGATTGGCTCTAGCTGGTCTTCTCCTATCTCATTTTATATTTCAGTAGCTCTCAATGCCTCTGTCCCAGGGCCCATTGGAGTGGGAGCTCCTGGCCACATCTACATCATTCTCGGCTGTGCACATGGTCCCCAGCACTAGGCATGGCACAAATGAACTGTAACAAATGTGCATCAAGAAGTAAACAGCACAGACACTGATGCCAATGAAGAACAAGACAGCCAGTCAGGAGAGGCCAGTGCATGGGGACCTAGGAGCTCTTCTGTGTACCCACACACCCTGCCCCATGCCTTTGCTATACCAGTAAGCTGTGTGTGTTGGTCAACACTTACTGCTGTAGGGCAGATCCAGAGAAAGGGATTCCAGCCAGGCACTGTCAACACATGGGAAACTTTCTCCCACGGAGGCTGCAGGCAACAATCTCAGCTTACCAGGAAGAATTAGGAGACTCCTAACTTCTGCCTTCCTCAAAGAAAGACAGAAAGGGAAGGAAGGAAGGAAGGGAAGAAGGAAGGAAGCAAGCAAACCAGTTTGCTGTGGCAAGCACCTTCACAAGTGACTAGATACAATCTGACCCTTTGAACCACCTTTCAAGGATGTGGAGATTCAGAAAGGTAAAATAATTTACCCATAGTCATAAAGCTCCCAGGTCTGGCTGCTGGACTCCATGTGAAGATTCCCAGGAGTTTCCTTTGAAAGCCATGACTATATCCCCCTCCCAGCAAAGGTCTTGAGAAGCTCCAGGCTGAAAGATCCCAGAAGAATTGAGGAGCAGAGACTAGGTGGAGCCAAGAGCAGTCACGTGACCTGCTCAATACAGACTCAGCAAGTAGACCAGGCTCAGGTGTGACAGTCAGAGCACCAAACCAGGTGCTGGTGGCTCACTCTTGTAATCCTAGCTACTCAGAAGGCTGGGATGTCAGTGTTCAGGTTCAAAGCCAGTCTAGGCAAATAAAGCTGAGAGACTCTTATCTCTAATTAACCATCCAAAAGTTGAAAGTAGAGCTGTGGCTCAAGTGGTAGTGTGCCCATCTTTAACCAAAAAAGCTACACAAGAGCTCAAGGACCTAAGGTCAAGCCCCAGCCCTGGTACAAAAACAACAGCAAGGGCTGGGACTGTGGCTTAGTGGTAGAGTGCTTGCTTCTCATGCATGAGGCCCTGGGTTTGATTCCTCAGTACCACATAAACAGAAAAAAGCTGGAAGTGGTGCTGTGGTTCAATTGGTAGAATGTTAGTCTTGTGTAAAAGAAGCTCAGGGACAGTGCTCAGGCCCTAAGTTCAAGCCTCAGGCAAAAACAAGAAACAAAACCTCAAAAAACAACCACAGTCAAAAAGCACTACTGCCAATGGAGCCTACATATTTGGAGGGAAGTTAACCTTTACAGCACCCCTTGGCTGTGTTCACCCTCATTTTACAATTAAGAATTTGTCCTGGTCACTCATAAAAGGCAGCAAAGGCAGGGATCTATACTGAGACTTCTGAATTACCTGGCTTGTGGGTTTTTTCCCTCTACAGGAATCCTGTATTTTTGGTGCTGTATTTGCATGTAAATCTGGAATTACAGACAGTCCAGGTGGCATTAGGGCTTGGGCAATTATGGAATGTTTCCAAACTTGTAAATAATAGCACAAACCTTCCAACAAGACCACATACGCAAGCCAGATGCCAACGGCTCACGCTTGTAATCCTACCTATTCAGGAGGCTGAAGTCTGAGGATTCATGGTTCAAAGCCAGTGCAGGCTGGAAAGTCCAGGAGACTCTTAACTCCAATTAACTACCAAAACAAAGCCAGAATTGGAGCTGTGGCTCAAGTGTAGAATTCCAGCCTTGAGTGAAAAAGCTACAGGTAAGAGCCCAGGGCCTGAGTTCAAGCCCCAGTACTGGCCCCAAAAAGAACATACATGCTTACTTTGGGGGCCCTAAGAAGAGGAAGGTTGATAGCATGCCCCTAGTCCTACAACTCATCTCTCGAGGACAGACTGAGTGGTGACCATTAAAAAGCACGGAGTGGCTGTGACCTGAGGGTGTTTCAGCCATGCAGTCCAGGGCTCCGGACAACAGCACATTCTGGTCAGGCTGGGATGACTCCTAAGTCCATGTGACGGGAGTATGAGTAATGATTGATAAGTGCACCACACCTCCTGCTTCACGAACACTGTGGGATATAATCAAGGAAAAGGACTAAAAGCCTGAGCTTCTCAAGCAGTATTTGAGAGAGCTGAGAAAAGATGAGGTAAACAAGTCTGCCCCGGGGGTGGAGGGACGGTAGACACCCCACTCACCACTCAACAAGGATGCACTGTGTAATTCTCTGATATTTCTTAGTTGTGATGTGTAATCAGAAAGAGACAGAGACATAGAGACAGAAACAAACAGAGAAAGTAACAGGAGAGAGACCGAAAGAGACAGAGATAGAGACACAGAGGAAGAGATGGAAGAGACAGAGACTGAGAACACAGAGAGACAGAGACAGATGCAGAGAGGTGCTGACCAAGAGACAGAGACACAAAGAGACAGAGACAGAAAGAGAGAGGCAGAGAAAAGAAGGAAAAAGAGAAAAATGATGCTTTTGGTTTTTTTCCCCCAGAACAGCTGAGAATGCACAGTTCCCAACCTTTCGGTTCAAATCATGCTTGTCAGCAGAGGATTAAGGACTACCATCAGACAGCTGGCGGACCTGCAGGCCTTTCCCATTCTCTGGGCTCTTCCAAGCCAGGAGCAGCCGAGACACAAGGGCTGAGACCACCTCTGACCCAGCTGCCCCTGGCCTCAGCATGCCAGGGATCATCAGGGCCAGGTCACACGGGGCCCACACTCTGGGAATGCACCCACCCATCCATGACAGCTGCATTGAAACGTCAGTAGGCATTTCAAAACAACAGGAAAAGCTGACTTTCATTTAAAATAAAAATTCAACCTATCAGCTCTTACTTTATAGCAACATTAAAAAAGCCATTGTCATCCTGGTAGCGCAATAAATATATCTTTCATTATGTATAATCTATTATATTTAAAACTAAAATCTACCGGATGCTGATGGTGGCTCACACTTGTTTCCTAATCCTAGCTACTCAGGAGGCTGAGATATGATGCAGTTCAAAACCAGCTGGGGCAGGAGAGTCTGTGAGCAAGCTTATCTCTAATTAACTAGTTGAGCTTTGGCTCAAGTGGCAAAGCATCAGCCTTGAGTGGAAAAGCTAAGGGACAGTGCCCAGGCCCTGAGTTCAAGTCTCTGTTCTGGCACAAATAAGATTATTTAAATCAAACCCAAAATATGATTTTTCCTCTGCATGAAAAGCTTCCAGCTGCAGACAAGTAACAACTATGCAGAAATAAAGCAAGGATGCTTGTATGTAGATTTTACTTTGCAAAGCTTCTGATTGGAGTTCAAAGGCTGGCTAAATTGCATATCCGGGCTATCCCTTGCTTTGTCAAAAAGAAAGCAGTCATTACAGGACCTAATGGTTCTAAACAACTTTTCAGATGAAGCTACAGGCATAGCACAGAGCTGGCTCTTTTGAGACAATGTTTTAGAGAAAAGTGTGGCACACTTTGAGGATCTGACGCTGTTAACTCAGCAAGTTACTCAATTCCCTGGCAAAGGACATAGGATTGTCACTTGGGATAATTCTGCAGACTTTCTGGCCACTGTCAGCTACAACACTTGTGACGCGTCAGCTCCCCTCATGCAAACCAATGAAACACCACTTTGTCCTGCCACTTGCTCCCAAGGTGCAAGGAATTAGGCTCGCACAGCTGTTCCCAGGCCTGGTGCCTCCACATACCGGGATAGGAAAGGACCCGAACAGGCTCCAAGCGCAGATCTCTCAGCTCTCCTGGAAACCCACATGTCCTAACAGGATCAGGTGCCCTCTAAGCCAGGTCCCAGATTCAAATACAAATTCATCCTTGAAGATCAATGAATCAAAGAGACAGCAGCCAAAACAATGCTCATGTCAAAAGGAAATCCTGTCTGTAAGCTTCGCCGGAAAAGACCGGTTCTGCTTTTGGAACAAAGGCTCCTTCTGTGACACCAAGCAGCAGGTTTAAGAACTCCCCGGCTTCTAGCTTTGGCCACCTTTCAAAACCACAAGTACATCCAAGGGCAGCCAAGACAAGAAAGGGAAAAGATATGGTCTTGAAAAAGAGAAGACCAACTCCTTCTTTTAGGCTTGCCTTCTGCCTGGCTCCTGGCAATTGGTACTCCGTTATTCACCACCCCCACCCCACCTGCCTGCCTGCCAAGCAGGTGTTCAAAGCTCTGAGGTCACACAAGAGACATACCCACACCTACAAGAAGACAGCTCATAGGATGCTCACAGCTGGCACCAATGTCCTAGGGGCACTGTGGGGTACAATGTGTCAGGAAGCCCTTACAGCACTTACTTGGATCTAATTAAAGCTCATCATCCACTGGGGTATGCAATTAGGTATCTCAACATCCTGAACCTGTTTTCCCAACTGTATCTGACAGCGATGATGATGCAATCTGCCAAGTCTCTTTCACAGGGCTATGATGTACAAACAAAGTAACAGATGAATGTATCATCTGAAGAGATTGTGTGTGTGTGCATGCACGTGCACGCATGTGCACGCACACACTGGTATCAGAGCCTTAAGCTTTTGAGCAGCTTTTTCTGCTCAAGACTAGCACTCTACCACTTAAGCCATACCCCCACTTCTGACTTTTTGATGTTAATTGGAAGTAAGAGTCTGTTGGATTTGTCTGCCTGGGCTGGATTCACATGGCAATCCTCAGATCTCAGCCTCCTCAGTATATAGGATTGATTACATGTGTGAGCCACTGGCACCTGGCTCTTTTTATTTTAAAACTGGGTTGGGAATATAGCTCGATGGTAAAGCACTTGCCTAGCATGTGCAAGGCCCTAGGTTTAATCCCAGTATTATGAAATATATATTTAACTATAAAACATGAGAAATACTTATAATTCAGGAGGAAAGATATATGCCAACTTAAGAATGTATATCTTTAGATCAAAGGAGGAACTTCCTCCACTTTGTCTGGTAACGCCCACACCATATTCAGTTCATGTTCAGTTATACTAAAGGTGACTTTTTAATGATTAAGCTAAATATATTCGTTGGGAGAATAGCAGAATGCAACAGTCCCCGGTCCTTATTTCACAGAAGATGCCTGACCCTATAAATATTATTTTGCTTACCCTACACATTCATGACTATAATTAAAAGTTTGACTTAAAAATTAGGCACAGTAAGATATTAAGTTGTACAACTAATAATAAAAATAGAATAAGTATAATAATATACTCTAGATCTTAACATTGACATGCACTTTTGTTTTTCTTATTGAGTTGAAAGCTTTTACCTTTGCACTCATAACACTTTGAAAAGGTGCTAGGAGCTCATGCCTGTAATCCTGGCTATAGGAGGCTGAGACTTGAAGTACTGTGGTTCATAGTCAGCCTTGGCAAACAAAGGGAAGATTCTAAGTGGGACAGAGCAGAATGGAGCAAGATTTCTTCATGCTAACTCATAATGGGGCACAACTGATAAATATATGTTATTTACTTATGGAATTTTCCATTTAATATTTTCAGACAGCAGGTGAGGGCAAGTAACTAAAATCTCCGAAGGGGAAATAGAGGCCAAGGGGAGAGTCGCAAGACAAGGAGGAGCATGTCTGGATGGTCCCCTGTAAGTGCAGGTGGCGTGTACAGGAAAGTGATGAGACGGAGATTTCAGACTTCATATCCGGCCAAGTCACTGAGAACTGAAATTAGCCCCTGAAGTCTCTGTGAAAATAGCGATGCATGGGCTGAGTGGGAGTTGGTTAGTGGGTCCCCAGCTTCAAGCCGTACAAGCTGAATTAGCGTCCAGTGCTATTTTTCTTTCTCCAGAGCCTTGGGTTCTAGTTCAAGTTTTTTTTTTTTTTCTCTATCTTTTCACATGTTAAAGCTTCCTTTCGTCCAAAAGAATTAAAGCAGCTCTTCATCCTATTAGGAATTTATTTTTATTTATTTATTTTTTACCAGTCCTGGGGCTTGAACTCAAGGCCTGGGCACTGTCCCTCAGCTCTTCAGCTCAAGGCTAGTGCTCTACCACTTGAGCCACAGTGCCACTTCCAGCTTTTTCTGCTGATGTGGGGCTGAGGAATCGAACCCAGGGCTCATGCATGCTAGGCAAGCACTCTACCACTGAGCCACCTTCCCAGCCCTCAGGAATATTTTTTAAAGACAAAAGAATATAAGGTACTTTGAAGTCCTTAAAATCAGGAAGGCTTTTTCCCCCCAGTATGGAGTTAGAATTCAGGGCACTGTACTAGGAAGGCACTCTCCTACTTGAGCCACACCTCTAGCCCCTTTAGCTTTATTTTTCTGTTAAGGATTGCCTAACTGCAGTCCTTCCATTTATGCTTCCTGTGAAGCTGAGATGACAGGCATGCACACCATACCTAGTGTTTTATTGAATTATGAGGGGTTTTTTTTTGCCTAGGCTGGCCTTGAACCACAATCCTCCAGATATTGACCTTTCTGGTAGCTGTACTTATAACTAGGAACTGCCATACCTGGCTGGCTGTTGGCATTAGGAAAACGTTAAAAACATGTTGGGGAAGCAGTTATGTTAATAATAATACAAAGAGGGTCAAATTTTATGATCCTTTGACCCACAACCTTCAATCTTCTCACTCAGCAAATATTTGAAGGGAATGTATTTGTTACTTCCTATACTTATTTTAAACCATAAGGTACTTTAAGTTGGATGTGGGGGGTGAAGGGGGGAGGGATTGTGAATTTGTGTTAACCCAGCTCTGACTGGTAAACAAATCTTAAACTAGCAGTTCCTGTTAAGTCTTCTGAAAGCCTGGACTTCAAACTCAGGTCTTGTGTCCACCCTCTGATAAGATCTTTTACAGAGATCTGACCTCTGTCCAGGTTAGTTTTCAAATCAAAAAAGCTTTGAACTTCTGGCAGGCTGGTAGCTGGACCTTGGGTGTTTACTGAAGAGCGTCCTCAAGAAGGGAGATCGACTCCATTACCAACTCCTCCACAGCCTCCTCCCTCTGGCCAGTTTTCTCCTTGTGAGAGCTGGCATGGAGCCAGGCAGGGCCTCACAGCTTCAAGGCATGCACTGAGAACTGTCTGTGTCTGGTACATAGCAGATACCTAGCTCAATGAAGAGTTCAAGCTGATAAAACAACAACAACAACAAAAAATCAGGTCCACAGTAAGCCAGCAGTGAGTTGTGACTCCATACTGGGTAGGCTGGCAGGCCAAAGTTGGCTCTGCTGCTTACCTTTGGCATCTTTGCCCAGTCAGGCCATATTCACGAAACTGCACACAACTGGGTACCTCATATTTGCCTAAGTCATTGGCAGTCATTGGCAGGCTTCCTCCTCATTCTGAGCTAGGAAGTCACCCATGTGGATTTTTCAGGGCAGGTCCAGGGCCTACAGCATACCTGAGCCTTACCTTCCTTTCTTCTTACACTACTACAATTATGAAACTGGAACAAATTCCACTCACATCTGTCCTGTTCTCCTCTCAACTTGCTCTGAACTCAGCCAGGCCCCATCAGCTTTCTTTTGGGGTTTCAAACATGCTGAACTTGACCCCATCTCCAGTTCTTTGCATTCCATTTTCCTAGGCCTGAAACCGCCTACAAGGATCATGGGTACCTTCTTTCATTATGCAAGTCTTACCCTTAAATTATCATCTCCTCAAAGACCTGCCTACTTCATCAAACACAAACATACAGCCCTATGTCTAATAAATCTCCAGCACACCAATCTATTTCTTTTATAGCGTTTACTATAATATGCCATTGTCTTATTTACTTTTTTTATTTACTTGGTTTTTTTGTTTTTGTTTTTTTGGTTGTGGGGCTTGAACTCTGGGCCTGGGCACTGTCCCTCAGCTCTTCGGCTCAAGGCTAGCACTCTACCACTTGAGCCACAGGACCATTTGCGGCTTTTTCTGCTTATGTGATGCTGAGGAATGGAACCCAGGGCCTCATGCATGCAAGGCAAGCACTCTACCACTGAGCCACCTTTCCAGCCCTTGTCTTTTCTCTTTTATAGGGTGGGGAAAATGTGTGATCTAACAGAGTACAGTGTCTTTCCAGAACTTAGGTTCCAGTGACAGATCATAATACCAAAAACAAGTAAATAAGGGCTGGGAAAGTGGCTCAGTGGTAAAATGCTTGCCTCGCATGCATGAGGCCCTGGGTTCGATTCCTCAGCACCACATAAGCGGAAAAGGCTGGAAGTAGCGCTGTGGCTCAAGTGGTAGAGTGCTAGTCTTGAGCTGAAGGGACAGTGCCCAGGCCCAGAGTTCAGGCCCCACGACCAACGAGAGAGAGAGAGAGAGAGAGAGAGAGAGAGAGAATGTCTTCTGTATCCAACCAGTCTTTAAATACTCAGAGAAACTGGTATTTATCACCTCATGAAATCCTAGGGCTATAAAAATCAAGCCAGGCACCAGTGGCTCATTCCTATAATCATAGCTATGCAAGAGGCTGAGATCTGAGGATTGTGGTTCAAAGCTAGCCCAGGCAAGGAAATCTATGAGACTCTTATCTCCAATTAGCTAGCCAAAGTAGAGCTGTGGCTCAGTGGTAGAGCACTAACTTTGAGCAAGAAGGCTCAGAGAGAATGCCCAAGTCTTGAGTTCAAGCCCCAAGATTGGCAAAAAAAAGAAGAAGCAGTAGCTAAGAGAAGTGGACACCTCTACACAAATCTTGCCCTAATGAATAACACAACTACACCACTACCAATAAAACAAAGAAAAGCCCAGGACAGACAGACAGACACACACACATAAATCAATAAATTATAACTAATGTGAATGATCAATATCTAGATATTGAGCCAAAAAATGAGCTAAGATCAAAGTGGCTTCCTTTGCTAGCAGGCTGGGCATTTTTATCTAGCAGCATCATAGGTTGCTAAACTTCTCCAACCGGAAAAGGAGTGCAATTCCTAAACTAGCTCTAACAAGCAGAAACCAATCACAGCCTGGCCATTACAAACGCAGAGAAGCAGCATTTACAACTGGAAGGTTTATTTCCTGATACCAGGCCTGCAGGCAGCCACCAGTTCTTCTCCTATACTGTTATGAAGCTGTCCTAATAGAGCATCTATCATCTACACATTTAATATATGTACAACTAAATATATGAGATATGGGTTCTGACACTTCTATAGCATTAAGTAAATGTAGTTCAAAAATCTCATGCCATAAATTCTTTTTAGTGTTTCCTTATAAGGTACTTTATGCTATAGAAGTTAGATTTCAAAATATTCTCCAATATTGGATATTGATGACATTGATCAAGAAGCATTATATTCACAACCTGACTTATGGAATAGTAACCTCTTTGTACAAATGCATAATAATAGGAAGATTTTTTAAAAAAAGAAATGATTCATTTTTATAAATGGTATAATTTTTCAGGTTGTGAATCTATGTAGTTGTGTTTTGTTTTGCTTGAATTCAGGGCACATAACTGGTACCCTGCCACTTAAGCCAGGCCTCTACTTCCAGCTTTTTCACTGGCTAATCGGAGATAAATGTCTCACAGATTTGTCTGCCCAGGTTGGCTTTGAATGCCCCAGGTTGGCTTTGAATCACAATTCTCAGCCCTCAGCTTCCTGAGTAGCTAAGATTAAAACTTGAGCTACCGGTGCCAGACTTGTATGTACTTTTAAAATAAGAATCCTTAGCTTTAAAAGGCACAAACCAAAACATTTACACTGAAAACAAGTTCATCTGTAAATGAGATTTACTTCAAAACAATACCCCAGGAGGGAACGTAGGAAATGTAGACAAAACAGCCCAGTGCATGCATTTGATAACCGCTAAAGATAGGCTCCCCACGACTGAAAAGTATTTTGCTCAACTTTGTACACATCTGACCTTCTTCCTACCAAAACCGCTTTTTCAAGACCTATCGACTGCACGTGTGAAAGGACAGAAGTTACCTGAAGGTGAAAGTCTCGCCTTTCCAGTCGTGGAGCGGGTTTTCTGGGATGACATCCTGGGTGAGAGGCGAGCTCTGGCGTGGGGATTTGGTGTGGGGCAGAGTGCCCATGTGGCTCGACCTGATGGGGGGCGGGCCCTTCTTCTTCCGTGGAAGGGTGCCGTGTAGAGACACGTCTTGATAGGCATCTGTGCGATGCTCAGCGGGAGGGGCCTTGCTGCTCAGAAGGTCCATGGATGAGGCCAAGGGAAACTGGTGATTCATTGGCATGTTTCGGGGAAGGCTTGCGAATTTTCCTGCAGCCATGATTCTCAATGCTAAGGGAAGAAAAGAATGAAGGACAAAGGTAAGATACTCCTATGAGAACAGACTTCCTCCTTGCCAAGAGGAAAAAGAAATAATGCCACATAATTAAAGTAAATTTTCGGGCTGGGAAGGTGGCTCAGTGGTAGAGTGCTTGGCTTGCATGCATGAGGCCCTGGGTTCAATTCCTCAGCACCACATAAGCAGAAAAAAATTCACCCAACTGACAGTGAAAGCGTAAGGGCAACAAACACATCTCGGAGTTGTGGAGAGGCACATGAGCCAATCCATGGACAGAAAAGCTTGACTAAGCCAGGTGTGGGTAGTTCACCTGTAATCCTAACTACTCAGGAGGCTGAGATCTGAGGATCATGGTTGAAATCTAGCCCAGGCAAGAATGTCCATGAGACTCTTATCTCCAATTAACCAGCAAAAAGCCCGAAGTGGAGCTCTGGCTCAAATAGTAGAGGACTATCTTTGAAGAGGTTAAGGGACAGTACCCAGGCACTGAGTTCAAGCCCCAGGACTGGCACTAAATAAATAGATATACGCATAAGAAAATCATGACTAACAAAAAAAGGAAGGAAATAATTCACTGCTTCATTCATTAACATCCCAGAAAAATGTTATAAGTGGTTAATTAGTGCACATGTCTTCACCACTTTGCAAAGGATAAGAACAGGCAGAGATGGCTGGAATTCTTCAGCTGCTCCAACATCTCCAGTGCCAGTTGGAAATACTTAGGAGTGATGGAACTGAGCTTTTCTGGCAAAGACCTGATGCTTATGTATAAATCAATGTACTCTAATGAACGAAGACAGGCCAGGGTCAGGGGTCAAAGGTGAGCTATTCTTCCAATATCAGTGGGCTCAGCTGCAGAAGAAAGCCACTAGGGTGACAACCCCTTGTCCAATGTCCAATAGCCCCGGAGGGGTCAGGAATCCACCTACCACCAGCAAGGTTAAGCAATCAATGCCCATGGCTGTCTGTAACATCAGGGAAAAGAAAAAAGGAATGGGAAGCAGCAAAGCAAAGGGGATGGAGCTGAAGTAGCTGGGAAAAGAGGAACAAACACTCCCAAGTATGGGGAATAGAAAAGGTCTCCTTGAGCAAAACCAAGGCCTCCCATTGCCCCCAAACAAACTTCAGTTCTAAACTACATCAAATTACACCAATCTCTTTCAAAACCCACACATAGAGGAAAGGAAACGGAAGAATAAGGACAATCTTCTGCAGACAGTAGGCCGGGAAGCCATCCCATGCCCACCTAGGATATCAGATTGTGGTCAGCGCATCACCCACTGCCCAACAGCTGAGCCCGGTGCACGGCCTTCCCTTAGGGCTCAGGAGAGCCCTTGTTCCCGCCCAGCCTCACGCCCCGCAGCCTCCATTGCTCTCACCAGCCTTCTGCAGCATTGGTCAGGGAAGCGCTCTGAGCAAAAATCACTTCATAGGCTGGGTGTCAGTGGCTCATGCCTGTAATCCTAGCTACTCCAGAGGCTGAGATTTGAGGATCATGGTTCAAAACCAGCCTGGCCAGGAAACTCCGTGAGAGTCATTTCCAATAAACAACCAGAAAACCAGAAATGGTGCTGTGGCTCAAGTGGTAGAGCGCACACCTTGAACTGAAGAGCTGAGGGACACTGCCCAGGCCCTGACCCCCCCCCAAAAAAAAAATTATTTCATAGAAAGGAACTGGAAGCCAGGTGCTGGTGGCTTATGCCTATATAATCCTAGCTACTCAGGAGACTTAGATCTGAGGGTCTCAGTTCAAAGCTAACCTGACAGGAAAATCTGAGAGACTCTTATTGCCAATTAACCACCAAAACAAAGCTGGAGGTGGAGGTGTAGCTCAAGGAGCAGAGAGTACCAACCTTGAATAAAAAAACTCAAGGACAGAGCACAGGCTCTGGGTTAAAGATCCAGTATTAGTACAAGGAAGGAAGGAAGGAAGGAACGATGGAAGGAAGAGAGAGAGAGGGAGAGAGGGAGGGAGGGAGACAGAGAAAGAGACAGAGACAGAAAGGGAGGGAGACAGAGAAAGAGAGACAGAAAGGGAGGGAGGGAGAGAGAGAGAGGGAGGGAAGGAGGAAGAAAGGAAGGAAGAAAGGGAGGGAGGAAGGAAGGAAGGAAGGAAGGAAGGAAAGGACAAGGAGGTGGAGGGAGGGAGGGAAGGAGAGAAGTAACTGGAGACTTGAGGCTTTAAGACCACCCCTAACTGAAGCCGTACTGGGATAAAGACAGTATAATGTTCACAGGACACAAACTTCCTCGTGCACAAAAGGCCACATCTATTTTACTACTTGTCCATGCAGTAGAGAGCTCATAAGTGCTGGGAAGTTTGATAGGATGACCCCTTACTCAAGGAATCTCCTCCTGACAGGTCCTCTGTTCTTTTCCAGGCCTGGTAATTTTGAAGCTTATCTGTTTCGTGTCCAACTGGGACCTCACAGAAGGCCTGGCTCACAGGGGTGGGGAACAATAGGGCTGGAAGTCTGGATGAGGACCCCTCCTAGTTCTGCCCAGTACCTGGCACACAATCAGCACTCACTCAATGGTAAACATTGTTATTAAAAAGAGAAACCAAACTCCCAAGCCCCATTCCACCTGACCCCCAGTGACGTAAACCAACTAAGATCACACACACACACACACAACTGTAAAGTGTCTCTGTTTAAGCTGTCAGCATGTATCAGCTTCACAGACAGGCTTGGGACCTCAGGGGATGCCACTGGCTCCCTGCTCCACCCCTCACACTCCATTTCCCAGAGAGTATGAAGAGCAAAGCCTTCCCTAGTCCCAGTGTCTTTGGTAACCTATTTCCTCTGTACATCCAAGATCCATTTAAACTTGAAGACTGAGCTATGATGTTCTCTACCATGTTCCCTTGCCACAGTTAATACACACAATTTACTCTCTGGTCACAAAAGCCTTTCCTATCTTTAATTCCACAAACATTTAAGGACCTGCTCCACATACAACACATACAGAAACAAAGATAACGAAATCCAGACCCCTAGCTATGAACTCTTAACAAGAGACAGAGACTAGAAATCAGTCATAGCAACCCTCCTGGTGGGAGAAAAAAAACCCACAAAACTATCATTAATTTTGACAAAAGACTCCAAGAGGATCTCACAAAGGGGATCCATAAAGAAGAAAAAGTAGGGGGGGGGGAGCTTGAGCTCAGGGAGTTGTATTCTCCCTCAGCTTTTTGCCAGACAGGGACGGTGCTCTATCTCTAGAGCCACACCTTCAGTTCTGGCTTTCTTGATAGTTAATTGGAGATAAAGTGTCTAGTAGAGCTGAGTTGAGGTGGCTCACTCCAGTAATCCTAGCCACTCAAGAGGCTGAGATCTGAAGATCCCAGTTCAAAGTCAGCTGGTTTTGAACTGCAATCATCACATCTCAGCCTCCTGAGTCTCTGGGATTATACGTGTGAATTACTAGCGCCCAGGAAATTTTGAGAAGCTGAAGCTTGCAGGGAAAAGCCTTTCAAGAAGATGCCATGGCCCCAGAAGTGCGAAGACATGAAATGCCTCCACAGACCAAGCACACGACAAACCTCGTGAAATTGAAAAGCATTTCCTGGAAGACCCAGAGCTGGGGAGAAGCTCATGAGGTCTTTCTTGATGGTTCTGCCGAAGTGTTTGAACTTGACTGTAAATGCTAAGGAAGACCTGGAAGAGAGGGACAGAATAAAGCAGGCACCAGGTGATTCTGAAGAGAAAGGGAAGTAAGGAGGACAGGCAAGAGGATGCAATGGAGGGAAAAGAAAAAAGGGAATGTCACAATATCCCGGGCCACCCACTATCTCCTGGCTACTGCCCAGGGGAGGGTCTTGCCTGGTTTAGACAAGCCAATCACAATCTGACAAACTGCCTAAAGGGAGGAGAAAAAGATGGGGAGCAGGTAAGGGGTAACATAAAGCAACAGCCCAGAGACCTGAAAACAGACAACCAACTGGTTTCTGGGTTCCTCTGCTGGCTCTCCTGAGTGGCCTCTACTTTCTCCTTGCTAAATAAAATCTTCACTACCCTACTACAACTATGCTCATGGTTCCCGGTTTTATTTCTATACTGCCGGAGAACAAGAAGCCACCACGCTCATACATTACGGTCACCTATCAAGAAGTGATGAAGAATGCTGAGCATGGGCAGTGCCCCGGGCGGGGAAAGGAAGGGCAGAGGGAAGACACACTGGCAGCTCAAGCCCTCTGCCTCGGAGGAGGGCCACAGACCTAAGAGGATGACATCATACTGTTACCACGCCAGCTAGTGGGGGGTGGGCAGAAGGAGGGGAGCACCCAGCATATTGCTGGGGCTCCTGGGTGTGAGGTACCAAGGGACAGGCTGGACTAGGAGGAGATTAGATACTGGTAGGTATGGGTAGGAGCAAAGGCAAATGTAGACTTTTAAGTCATTAACACAAAGGGAAACTGAAACCAGAGGAGATCCAAGAGCTTTTATTATCCAAAGTGATAAGAGATCTGAGAGTATCTCTTAAATTATCAGTAATCATATAAAACCCATAAATAATATTCTCTCTCTCTTTACTTTTTATTTTTTGCCAGTTGTGGGGCTTAAACTCTGGGCCTGGGGGCTGTCCCTCAGCTTTTTAGCTCAAGGCTAACACTCTACCACTTGAGCCAGAACACCACTTCCAGCTTTTTCTGTTTATGTGGTGCTGAGGAATCAAACCCAGGGCCTCATGCATGCGAGGCAAGCACTCTACCACTGAGCCACCTTCCCAGCCCCCTCTTTTTACTCTTATGATCACCATGGATGCTATAAGCCTATTAGAACCAAAGGGGGAGGGGGAGAAGAGTTCTGAAAATACAAAATGGCTGTTCTCAACTTGGCTACATGGAAGCATGCCATGAGAATCTTTTCAAATCTTGCCACCCAAACCACCACCCAGAGCAACGAACTCAGAATGTCTGCAGATAGGGCACCAGCTGGCACCAGGGTATTGTCCAAAGTGGAGCGGGGGCTGAGAAGCACTGAACCACTGACTCTCCTTAAATAGAGACAACTAAATGACAGGAGGAATATCCTTCTGTCAGTCGAAGCAGTCAATCACGTGTTGATTCAGCACACAGTTGTGGAACCAGCTCTATGTGGCTGGCCCTGGGCTAGATATGGAAGACAGCAGCAAACAAGACAGAAGTGGTCCCTCTTGTCATCTTGTTCAGGAAAACTCTGGAGGAAGTGGCCATAAATTGTGGGTGGTTCCTGGTCCATGTTTCCATTTGGGGAGAATAAATGTTCATGCACTTGAAACATTTTCTCTGAGGGCTTTCTGTGTACTAGGGCTAAGGCTATAAGCTAGATAACGTTCTGCTCTCCCACAGCTACATTGTGGTGGGAGAGTCCAAACAACATGAACAAGAAACTAAGCCAAGTAACAGCAAAGCTGTAAATGCTCTGAAGCATAGGCTGGATGAAGTGACAGAACATTTGCCTGGGGGTGAAGGGTGACATGACATTAGGGCAACCTGGAAAGCCCTTCAGAAGGGATAACAATGACACATGACTTGTTAAAAAAAAAAAAAAAAAAGGAGAAACAAGTCAGGAAAAGATCAGAAGGGAGCACCATCCAGGCAGAGGAAGGATTGCATTCCAGCAAATGCAAAGGCCCTGAGGTAGGAACAATCTGTAAGAAAGGCAAGGTAGAAGTGGGGCACTGGAGGCTCACACCTGTAATCTCAGCTTCTCAGGAGGTTGATAGCTGAGGATGCGATTCAAACCCAGCCCAGGCAGGAAAGTCCGTGAGACTGTTTAATAAACTACCAGAAAACCAAGTGGCACTGTGGCTCAAGTGGTAAAGTGCTAGCCTTGAGCTGAAGAGCTGAGGGACAGTGGCCAGGCTCAGAGTTCACCCATGACCGACGAAAGAAAGAAAGAAAGAGAGAGAGAGAGAGAGAGAGAAAGAGAAAGAGAAAGAGAGAGGGAGGGAGGGAGGGAAAGGTAAGAAAGGAAAGGAAAGGAAAGAAGATTCTAGCTTCTGGCTCTCATGTTTTCTTCACTATAGAGATGTTTCCTTTGATGATATCAAAATTATATTTGCTCAGCGCTGGTGGCTCACACCTATAATCCTAGTTCCTCAGGAGGCTGAAATCTGAAGATCAAGGTTCAAAGCCAGCCCAGGCAGGAAAGTATGTGAGACTTATCCCTAATTAACCACCAGAAAACCAGAAGTGCGGCTGTGGCTCAAAGTGGTAGGGTGCTAGCTTTCCTTGAACAAAAGTGCTCAGGGACAACGCCCAGGCCTGGAGTTCAAGCCCATGACCAACAAAACAACAACAATAAACAAAACCCTAAGCCTTGGAGTCAGCGATCAGCTATTCGACACTCCATCCCTCTATGTTGCCTCCTTTACTAACGTGAGACACGTTACTTGACTGACAGATTCTCTTCTGTAAAGTGTGTAACAAGACTTACTTCATATTATTGTGAAAATTCAGTCATGTCTATGAAACGTTTAATAAACAGGGCACCTCCCATGAGCAGGGCAGGACCGAGTCTGTCTTGTTTGCTCACTGTAGCCCTTCTCCAGTGGGAGATAACAAAGTCAACTGCAGCAGTAACAGGTGTGAACACACCAAGCTGACAAGACACGGCCCAGCTGTGGACATAGGACACACCAAGTAAAATACACGCAGGCTTTGAAAGAAACACACCGGTGAGACTTTGCCCATCAGACTTGACCTCTCTTTGCTGACAAAGCCCAAGGCCTGATCTTCACATACATATAAAGGTTAAAGACTCTTGCTGTAAGTATGATATTGGTGTGGATGTCAAGGCCAAGAAAAAGCCTGACAAAACTCCTGTGGGCAAGCAGCCTCCCTAAATCTGGTCAGCAGCTGCGCTTTGAAATGTTGGTAAGGAGGGCCCGACACACTTGCTTACACAGATAGATCAAAACAACTAAGCAAGTTGAGGCAGAGAGAAACGGCTCACTTGTTTGATTTTTTTCTGTTAATTCTGAAATGGGATATTTCCAACGTAAACTCATAGAGACCTCAAGAATGTTCTATCATACTTGAAACTCTTCGTATGACCACGACAGAGAATGAACAGTTTGCATCTGTACCCTTCCCTCTTCTCTGCAGAGTCAGACTGGGAGATGGGTCAGAACAGCCCCACAAACACAGTGAGCTTATCCACTCCAGTGAAGTTTTTCTTGGTTTAGGAACTAAGACTATCTCTTTATTTTTGAAGTAAACTTATGAAGTCTAGCCAAATGATTGAAGTATGAAGAATGCTTCCATGGATTGTATTGCAAGCAAGCAACCCCACACAGGGTTCTGCAGGACCAAGTTAGCATGGATCACCAGGGTTTTGGGTGTTTGTTTTCCTATATGAATAGGAGATTGCGATTTTGGTTAATCATCTTGGAAATGTCAGGCATCTCACCAGCAGTGTAGGAGAAGTTAGGCTTTGGCGCGACGGCAGGTTGGCAAGACTCAGTGTCCCCGGGACACCCGGTGGGGGGGCGGCATGGAGGGACAAGCCCCTCTGCACCCCACCCTGCTCCCCTAAACCTCCTCCCCTGCTCCCCAGAGGGATGACCCACGCCCAGCTGACCTCGTGGTCGGTGTACTCTGTGTGGAGAGGTCTGTGCGGCCTTGAGAGATAAAAGTCAAGGTTTAAAAGAGCCTCGGGATGCTCGGCTCTACTTTCCGTCTGACTAAATAAAGGCTTCACAGCAAAGACAGACGCCAGGTTGGGCAAACGGGCCCCCAACCCCCTGGCCCCTTGCTTCAAGCGGGTCACCACCACCAAACACCAGAGCTGTCCGGCCAACCCCAACCTGGGTCCCCCCCCCTTCCCGTAGTGTTCACCGATCCCCCACCCGACCCCCTCCCCTCCCCCCTGCGCATTCCTTCCCCACAAAGGCAGAGGGGAGACGCGGTTAGCTTTGCCAACTTCCCACACGATCGTA
>NW_012267255.1:12279400-12295611 GCF_000151885.1 Dipodomys ordii
CCGCGCGCTCGGAACCGCAGTGCGGGGCGGAGGTGGAAAAGTCACGTCCACGGGGAGGACTTAACCCTGCCGGGAATCACGACCTGTTTATTAATAAAGCCATAGAAACCACCAGGATCTAGGCCAAGTAAGTGAGCACTGGACGGGTCTCCACCATGTATATATATGGTCACTTGACTGATGTTAAAGTTGTCTGCGTGGCGCTTGTGAAGTCCTGACTACAAGGGAAAACAAAATACACCTGTCCACTGAACAGTGAGTAGAACTCCTGTGCATGGAAACACGCCCCTAATGGAGAATCCAAGCCAATTAGGGAGAAAATAGAGTTGTCCTTACGGACATCCAAAAGAGGACTACTATGCAGAATATAGAACTACACATCGGCAAGAACAAAGCAGAAAAGCCGATTAAAAATTAGAGAAAGCCGGAGGCTGGTGAGATCTGAGGATCGCTGTTCAAAGCCAGTCCAGGCAAGTCTGGGAGACTCTTTTTTTTGGGGGGTGGTCTAGTCATGGGGCCTGAACTCTGGGCCTGGGTGCTGTCCCTCAGCTCTTCAGCTCAAGGCTAGCATTCTACCACTTGAGCCACAGCACCACTTCCAGCTTTTTGCTTATGTGGTGCTGAGGAATCGAACCCAGGGCCTCGGGCATGCAAGGCAAGTGCGCTACCACTGAACCACCTTCCCAGCCCAAGACTGGGAGACTCTTTATTTCCAATTAACCACCAGAAAAACATAAGTAGAGCTGTGGCTCAGAGTGGTAGAGCACAAGAGCTCAGGGACAGCGCCCAGGCCCAGAGTTCAAACCCCAAAACTGACCCCCCCAAAAAGGCAGAATAGTTCAGAAGACATTTCTCAAAACAGGATAACCAGATATTTCTAAAGAAGAAAAAGAAGAAGGAAGGAGGAGGAGGAGGAGGAGGGCTGGGAAGTTGGCTCAGTGGTAGAGTGCTTGCATGCTTGAGCCCCTGGGTTCGCATCCTCAGCACCACATAAGCAGAAAAAAAAAGCCGGAAATGGCGCTGTGGCTCAAGTGGTAGAGCGCTAGCCTTGAACTGCAGAGCTGAGGGACAGCACCCAGGCCCAGAGTTCAGGCCCCACGACTGTGCCCCCCACCCCAAATAATAAAAATTTAAAAAGAAGAAGAAGAGGAAGAAGAAGAAGAAGATTCTAAACTTAGTAGTTTCAGAAATGCTAGTTGAGATGACAATGTTATCTTACTTCATACCCACCAGAGTAGCTGAAACAAGAAAGTCTGACAATATTGCTGGTCAAAGTCAAAGTCCCTTTCCTTTCCTTTCCTTTCCTTTCCTTTCCTTTCCTTTCCTTTCCTTTCCTTTCCTTTCCTTATGTCTTTCCTCCTTCTCCCCTCTTCCCCTCTCCTACCTCCTCCTCCTCTTCCTCTTCCTCCTCCTCCTCTTCTTTTTCTTATTCCTCTTCCTCCACAGTGGAGTCATGATGGATCTACCCACGTGTCCCCTTTATGCAAGTGCCCTGAGCTGTATCGCATCTTAAATCACATGGCATTGACTACTAGCTCAAACACACCTAAGATGTTAAAAGGGAAAATGGTGATAAACTCAAAAGGAGGGTGATGAGAGAAACGGTCAATCAATCCACACTCACCTCCATAGATACAGGTCCACTTCTGCTAAGACCAGAAGTGAGACTAGTCTACCCACAGACCACATGATTGTTTGGCCACAACTCTGGATTTGCTGACTGGTAAAGAGCTTTTGCTAATAAAAACAAAAAAACAAGCCAGTAAAGTGGCACAAGGGCCTACTTTTCAGATGCACAGACACCAACACCTGGCCACAAGGATCATGAATAATCAGGGATACCTGACACCACTAAAGGAACAAATCAACCAACTTCCAGTAACTAACACAAAGAAATAGAGATTTGTGAACTGCCAGGCAGAATGTGAAATAAGCCAGGTGTGGTACTGTATACCTGTAATTCCAGTACTTCTGAGGTTGAGGCAGAAGGGTCATGAGTTCAGAGCTATTCTTAGAATTGCCGCATAGTCTTGTTCTATAACAAGACCTTTGTCTTGAAGTATTAAATAAATATCATTTTGTTGTTGTTGCTTGGGGTTTTGTCAGAATTGAGGTTTGAACCCACACTCTCATGCTTGCTACACAAGCACTCTAGCACCTGAGCCATGTCCCTAATTAAAACAAACAAATAGATTACATAAAAATGCTAAACACTCAGCATTCTTAAAGAGGTTTGGTGAGTACAAATATCATTTAGATAGACAACTAAATGAAACCAGGAAAACAATACATGAACGAAATTAGTTCAACCAAGCGAAATCTTTAAAAATAACCAAACGTTTATAAAGAGTACAACAGCTGAGCTTCAAAGTTCCATACAGAGCTCTACAGCAGACTCAAGAAAAAAGAAAAAAGCACCACACCAGTGGCTTACGCCTGTAATCCTAGCTACTCAGGAGGCTGAGATCTTGAGGATTTCAGTTCAAAGCCAGCCCAGGCAGGAAAGTCCATGAGACTCTTATTTGCAATAAACCAGGTCTTATCCAAACTCTATCTTGGCATTCCAAGTTTCACTCTAAATAGGTAACGTGTCATGAGGAATTTTCAAAGTCAGCAGCAGTTTTGCCTGGAAAGCCGCATTCTACACAATTGTTAGTATAAGCCATACCTACTCCCAAGTAAATTAGATATGAACAGAGCTCTCAATCCATGGCTGCTCAGCCAGGCCTGCCTTCACATCAGACTACTCTAGGCCATCTAAGTCATCAGACAAAGAAATTCAGAGGCTTGGCCTCTTCTCATTTCTGATCTCATATCCCCAGTCCTGCATAGTATCCTTTATAAAGTAATAGTTTGGTAAATCTAATGTTAACTTTGCTTTCCTATGTATCTTTTTCCAATTGCCCTCTAAACACCTGTAATATTTCTTTTTTTAATTAGATAGGGCTGGCTTTGAACTGAGATCCTCAGATCTCAGCCTCCTAAGTAGCTAGGATTATAGGCTGAGCCACTGGAATCTGGCTACAAGTACATTTCTTTTTGGATGTCACCCTTAATATTTCTTTTGAATCTCCTACAATAGCACTATGCACATCCTCAATAAATATTCAGTTTAAAAAATGAGCTGGGCACCAATGGCTCATGCCATTCTAGCTACTCAGGGACAACACCCAGACCCTGAGATCAAGCCCCAGGACTGGCCAAAACAAAAAAAAAAAAGAAAGAAAAGGAAATGGCCAGGTCACTGGTGGCTCATGTCTATAATCCTAGTTACTCAGGAGGCTGACATTTGAGGATCATGGTTTGAAGCCAGCCCCAGCAGGAAAGTCTATGAGACTCATCTCCAATTAACCACAAAAAGCCAGAAGTGGAGCTGTGGCTCAAGTATAGAGTCCTACCTGTGGGAGCAAAAAAAGCCAAGAGACAGTATACAGGCCCTTAAGCCCCAGCACACACACACACACACACACACACACACGCATGCGTGCACGCACACACACACCAAAGAGTATACAATTTGGTAATTTTGGTTAAGTGATGCCTTAGGGTTTGTGCCAATTTGCACACAACAGCAATTTAAGAAAGCATCTATTTTCCTGCAGCTTGATCAAAACACATTTTGATCAAGCTGCAGGCTTGAGGCTGCTTACCTTTTCATGTTTAGTAGCCTTTGTCTTTTTTTTTTAAGTTCCCATTTCAATGTTTCTAACTATTTGTTTTGGTTATTAATTTTTGAGAATCTCTTTCCATATGAAAAAGCTTAGCTTTTTTTTTTTTTGGTCAGTTGTGGGGCCTGGACTCTGGGCTTGGGCACTGTCCCTCAGCTCTTCAGCTCAAGGCTAGCGCTCTACCACTTAAGCCACAGCACCACTTCTGATAATTTCTGCTTATGTGGTACTGAGGAATAGAACCCAGGACCTCATGCATGTAAGGCAAGCACTCTACCACTAAGCCACCTTCCCAGTCCCAAAGCTTAGCTTTTTGTGCTACAAGCTGTAAATAGTTTTCCAGTGGTGATATGTTAGAAAAGAGGTGGTGTGTGAGAGTTCTGGTATTTTAGGAAGTTCACCCTGCTAGCAAATAGGAAAATAGGAGACAAGCTGTGGACCTGACTAGCCTGACTGTATTATCACGTGGCAGGGAGCTTCCACTAGCTCAGTAGCAGTAGGAATGGAAGGGGAAGACCAGGGGTATAGCCAAGAAGCAATTGGCCAGAATTAGTAATTAGCACCGATAACAATTATAGTCACAATCGGCTTATGATGGCTTGGGGAGTATGCCAAGTGCTATACAAACTTTGAGCCCTAAACTGGTCCTATGACAGCCTCATTGCACAGAGAAAGGGGAGTTTTAAAGCAACTTCCTCTAACTCACAGCAGAGGATAGTAGCAGAATAAGGCTAATCCCAGGCCTGTCTGACCCCAGCTGCGTGGCAGTGGCATGACCAGAAATGATGGACGGCTTTGGTCTAAATGCACAATGCCTGTTTTGATGTCAGACATGACACCAGAGGACAGCTGCCTCTGTCCACCAAGCGACACGCTGGGGCTTGGAAACAGGAGTATTTTTCTAAATTCATTCATACACATGATCATCCTTCTAACCAAGTGTCTGTGAGTCCAAAGGGGGAGTGTCAGCCCCACTTTACAAATGCAAAAACGTAGATTAAATAACTAATCCAGCTCTGATGACTCATTCTCTAGAAAGCCTCCTCTCCCTCTCTACACAGGCCTGGTACCCAGCTTAACGCACCCACAGGAGCTTTTCTTCCTGGGATTGGTCTCTCTGGGCAATTATAGCTGTTCCTGTTGCTGCTGGTGAATACGGATTGTTCTAGAGACTCAAAGATCTGTTTGGTTATTCCCAATAAGGGGCCTGGTACAGAATCATTACTGTACTTGTTTATTAGATAAACTCCAGACCTTTTGACTCTGTGGCTTTTTAATTTTATTTTTATTGTTGTTTTTTTTTTTTCCGGTTCTAGGGCTTGAACTCATATCCTGGGCACTGTCCCTGAGCTTCTTTTGCTCAAGGCTATCACTCTACCACTTGAGCCACAGATTCATTTCTTTTTTTTTTTAATTTATTGGAGATAAGAATCTCATGGACTTTGCTTCCTGGGGTGGCTTCAAACTAGAATCCTCAGATCTCAGATCTCAGCTCCTGAAATAGCTAGGATTACAAGCATGAGCCACCATTGCCCTGTGGCCTTTTTTTTTTTTTGATCGGTCATGGGGCTTGAACTCTGGGCATGGGCGCTGTCCCTCAGCTCTTCAGCTCAAGGCAAGCGCTCTACCGCTTGAGCCACAGCGCCACTTCCGCCCTGTGGCCTTTTATCTTTATACAACACCATGAAACTATAGGCCAAATAACCTAGTACTATGGATGTTGGCAATGTTGTGATAATTTTAAGACTCATTTTTTTTTCTTTTGTCAGTCCTGGGGCCTGAACTCTGAGCTAGGGTGCTGTCCCTCAGCTCTTCAGCTCAAGGCTAGCGCTCTACCCCTTGAGCCACAGCACCACTTCCAGGTTTTCCTCTTTATGTGGTGCTGAGGAATCGAACCCAGGGCCTCATGCATGCAAGGCAAGCACTCTACCACTGAGCCACCTTCCCAGGACTCAATTTTTTTTTTGGTTGGTTGTGGGGCTTGAACTCTGGGCTTGGACACTATCCCTGCACTCTTCAGCTCAAGGCAAGCACTCTACTGCTTGAGCCACAGCCCCACTTCTGGTTTTCTAGTGGTTAATTGGAAATAAGAGTCTCACTGACTTTCCTGCCCCGACTGGCTTTGAATCGTGATCCTTAGATTTTAGCCTCCTGAATAGCTAGGATTACAGGCATGAGCCACCAGCGCCCAGCTCCAGGACTCAATTTTTTTAAGTCTATACCAGTCTTCATTGTGTGTGTGTGCGCGCGCACGTGCGTGTGCATGTGTGTGCACACGTGCGTGCACATGTATGTGTGTGCTAGTAGTATTGGGGCTTGAACTGAGGGTCTGGCTCCCTTTTGTGCTTTATGTGCACAATGATGGTACTCTACCACTTGAGCCACAGCCCATTTCTGGCTTTTTGGTGATTTATCGGAGATAAGAGCCTCACAGACTTTCCTTTGCCGGGTTGGCTTTGAACGGAGATCCTCAGATCTCAACCTTCCGAGTAGCTAGGATTACAGGCATGAACCACCAGTGCCAGGCTTTTTTAAATTTAAAAAAAAAATCAACTTCTCACTCATTTGCTTCTACATTGATTCCACAAGGGCAAGGAAAATAACACAAAGATATCTCTGGATACTTATCAAATTCCACGTATTTTAAACTTCTTCCTTTGCATAACTTCCCTTTTTTTGTTTTTTCTTAGTAATAATGCTTTTAAGTTGTAAATGTTATTTTTCTAAAGTCCATTGCACATTTTGCCTGGGGAAAGCATCTGACCTTAAGATGAAGATGAAAGATGAAAATGGTGCCAGCGCCTCCCATCTAGAAAAAGCACGGATGAGATGTGCAGTGAGAAAGGAAACGACAACAGAGGTTTCTTTGCTGTGGGAGCTCAGGAAGTGAAGAACTGAGGTACTTGGGAGCAGAGCACTTGTAGCTCCCACCTGTAATCCTAGATACTCAGGAGACTGAGATCTGAAGATCAGAGTTCAAAGCCAGCCTGGGCAGGAAAGTCCATGAGACTCTTATCCCCAATTAACCACCAGAAAAATAGAAGTTGTGCTGTGACTCAAAGTGGTAGAGTGCTTGCCTTGAACAAAAGAGCTCAGGGTGCTGGGCCCTGAGTTCAAGCCCCAGGACCAGAGGAAGGAAGGAGAGAGGGAGGGGACAGGAAGGGAGGGAGGGAGGGCAGAGGGAGGGGGGAAGAAAGAGAGAGAGAAAGAGAAAGAGAGAATGAGAGAGAGAGAATAGAAGACAGAGATGTGTGTGTATACACACACATATGCATATATGAACTTTTTTTTCTCCCTGAAAATGCAGGGAGAAGAAAATATATGCAAAACCTAGTGGCCAATCGTCTGCCACCTTGAGTTCTGACCGGATAGGGCTCAGTTCAGAAGCTGCAGCCTGCCCCAGCAGTGGTGGTAGCGGTGAGGAAGGAAGGTAAGTGGCTGGAGGAAATGTAGACCACCAGTTCTCCTATCTAGAAGGAGCCAGAGGAACAGAAACCCTGCCTTGCTGGGCTCTTCAAGAACAAAGTTGGTCTTTAGACGTTCACGACTGCCGGTGGGCCTTTAACACTCTTCATGAGGGTTTGTGTGGAGAGGGCTGAATTACAGCCCAGCTCATCCACACCATGGTACCTGCTGTGTTGCTGATAAGAAGGAGGCAACTCCACAGGTGCTGACATGGAAAGACGCTGTGAAATGGCAAATGAAAACAAGCTGCCCTTTTGAGTCAAAGACAAATGCACCTGTCTGTAATACCAGCTACTCAGGAAGCTCAGGCAGGAGGCTTGAACGCAGAAATCTGAAGCCAGCCTGGGCAACATAATGAGATTTGATTTCTGGGGCTGTGAAGGTGGCTTAGTGATAGAGCGCTTGCCTTGCATGCATGAGGCCCTGGGTTTGATTCCTCAGCATCACATAAGCAGAAAAAGCTGGAAGTGGTGCTGTGGCTTAAATGGGGGAGTGCTAGCCTTGAGCAAAAGAAGCTCAGGAACAGTGCTCAGACCTAGAGTTCAAGCCCCAGGACTGACCAAAAAAAAAAGTTAATGTAAAAATTTTTTAAAAAGCCAGGCACCAGTGACTCTCACCTGTAATCCTAGCTACTCAGGAGACTGAGATCTGAGGCTTCAGTTCAAAGCCAGCCTGGGCAGGAAATTCTGAGAGACTCTTACCTCCAATTAACCACCAGAAAACCAAAAGTGGAAGTGGTGCTGTGGCTCAAGTGGTAGAGCACTCGCCTTGAGCTGAAGAGCTGAGGGACAGTGCCCAGGCCCAGAGTTCAAGCTCCACGACCAAAAAAAAAATTTTTTTTAATCCTACATATTTGTGTGCAGTTATGTGAGATTAAGTATGAAACATTTGGCAGAATTCCCCTCTATCAGGTAATCTGACAGGAGCATTTCCTTCATGCTGTTCTGAACCAATTTTTCCCAGTGGGCACCAATTGCCTTTATAATTTAAAACCATTTCTTTGTTTATTTTGTACAGGTTCTGGGCCTTGAACTCAGGGCCTTGTACTCTCATCAGGATTTTTCACTCAAAGTGGATGCTCTACCACTTGAGCTCTACCTCTACTTCTGGCTCCCCACCCCTCCCCATCCCCCACTCCCCTGCTTAATCGGAGATACAATTTTTTGGATTGGTTTTGAACAATAGTCCTCAGATCTCAACCTCCTGAGTAGCTGGGGTTACAGGTGTGAGCCACTGGCACCTGATTTTAAAACCATTTATAGGGTTCCCTTTATGTGCCAGATTCTGTCCTGAGAGCCTCCATGTTTATTATCTCACTTGACCTTGACGATGCCCTTCAAGGCAGCACTACTCCCAGTTCCTTTTTTCCAAAGGAGAGGACTCAGTCTCTGCCCAGGGGGTCAGCGGGAGAAAAAGGAACTGAGCTTTGGACTCAAGCTATCTGCCTCAGACTTTGTGCTCTTAATCACTAAGTAATAGTGGCTTGAAAAGATTAAATAAACTAGACGTGCTGACGCTTGCCTATAATCCTGGCACTCTGGAGACTTGATAGATTGAAGCCAGTCTGGGCTACACAGTGAGACCCTATCTCATAAAAAGAAACAACCAAAACCCATAAAGATGATCAAGTAATAGCATTGCTTTTAGACTCACTTGCATTTGATGCCCAGTTTTGCTGATGTATGTCATTTCTATTAGATGTTTTACTTGTTGGCCAGCTTTCCACCTGTAACATGGGCATACGTGGTCACTGCCATTTACTGAGCACTTTATAGTCTACTTTCTCTATGGAGATTAAATTATTAGCCCATTAACATGTACTAATTTTGTGGGCTGGTTTCTTGATTGACAGTCTTATAGCCTCTGGTGCTTCAGGAGTTAAATGGAAAGGGGGTTGGTGGACGTGACTTGGACAGTGGGAAATGCTCAATGAGCACTTTACCCATTTCACAGTTTTGTTGAGGGCTAATTCAGGTACAACAATAACATGAAGAATATTTAGATGAGTTTTAAAAAATCGTTCTGGCTGTAAATGTGTGTGTGTGTGTGTGTGTGTGTGTGTGTGTGTGTGGTGTGTCTGTGCTTGCGAGCTGGTCCTAGGACTTGAACTCAGGGCCAAAGCATTGTCCATGAGCATTTTTGCTCAAGGCTGGCACTCTACTACTTAAGCCACAGCTCCATTTCCGGTTCTGTGGTTAACTGGAGATAAGAGTCTCACAGATGGGGGGGGGGGGGGGGGGGGGGGGGGGGGGGGGGGGGGGGGGGGGGGGGAGAGGCTGGGAAGGGATGTGAAGGGTAAACAAAGGAGGAGGCTGCAATGCTTGATAAGAAATGTACTCATTATCTTGTCCATGTAATTGTAACTCCTCTGTACAGTATGTTCACAAAAAATAAAAATAAAAAATAATAATAATAAAAAAGAGGCTCACAGATTTATTTTCTTGCCTAGACTGGCTTTGAACTTTGATCCTCAGATCTCAGCCTCCTGAATAGCTAGGATTATAGGCATGAACCACCAGCACCTTGCCTAGACTATTTTATCTTTAGACCATTCTATTGCACCCTTGGAAAAAGGAAGGTTGCAATCAAAAGTTAAAATGAATGCGTAGAAGCTCATTGGAATGCAAGTGAGTGAAAGTGTTGTTATGATGGAGACAATTGTGTCTGTCAGTTCATTTGAAAAAATAAACAACAACTTGAGACACTACCTACTAAGTCATGATGTGCTTCCCACACAGCCCTGTCTGCTCCTGGAAAGTGTATTAGAACAGTATATCGGAAGCATCAGTGTGGTCATTTCCTCTCTGATTTCGTCTTCACAGATACAGTGTCTCCCAACACACACACACACACACCACACATGCTTGCTGTGAACTCTCCCCTTGGGTGACAATCAATAAATAGGACCAAGATTTCCAGAGTAACACACAGTCCAGCTTAGAGTCACACCCTTAGAACAGCTTCACGTCTGCAGTGAGGTTGGAGGGAATGACCACAATGAGATGCAAAGCCTGCAAAGTCCCCTGGGAGGAAACAGCTAAAATATGAACAATACCAGCCACTGCTCAGGGACCAAAGCCTGCCCGGTCTCATTTCAGCTAAGCTTTTGGTGGAAGGGGAAGTTAGTCGACCCATTTTAGAGCTGAGAAGATGAAGACACAGGCATAGAGGTTGGCTGAGTTCACAGAGCTGGGCTGTAGAGGCCCCTAGACTATGCGCTCACCACTTCGAACCCAGGCTCCCCAGGAGAGTAGGGGAGTTTGGACTGAACTGCTTGAGTATGATGTGGGATGATGGCAAAGTGAGTCCGAAAGAGAGTAGAGCCTGGCTAGGGGTTCACATCTGTAATCCTAGTTAGGAAGCTGGTTTGAAGCCAGTCTGGACAGGAAAGCTCATGAGACTTTTATTTCCAGTTAAGAAAACACACACACACACACACACACACACACAAACACAAATACAAACAAACAAACAAAACTTAGAAGAAGAACTATGACTTAAAGTGGTAGAGCACTACACTTGAACAAAAAAGTTCTGAGACAGAGCTCAAGCTCTGATTTCAAGCCCCAGACTAGGACAAAAAAGAAAACAAAAAAAGAGTGAGCAGTTGAGCTGGCCACACCTTATAATCCTTGCTTCTCAGAAGGCTGAAATCTGAGGAACAAGGTTCAAAGCCAAAATGCACAGACAAGTCTGCGAGACTCTATTATTTATTTAGCTAGTCTTGGGGCTTGAACGCAGGGCCTAGGTGCTGTCCCTGAGCTTCTTTTGCTCAAGGCTAGCACTCTACCACTTGAGCCACAGCACCACTTCCAGCTTTTTCTGTTTATGTGGTACTGAGGAATTGAACCCAGGGCCTCATGCTTTGCTAGGCAAGCACTCTACCACTAAGCCACAGTGAGACCCTTATCCCCAATGAATCAGCAAAAAGCTGGAAATGTGGCCAGGCACTGGTGACTCATGCCTGTAATCCTAGCTGCTCAGGTGGCTGAGATCTGAGGATCATGGTTCAAAGCCAGCCTGGGCAGGAAAGTCTATGAAACTCTTATCTCCAATAAACCACCAGAAAACCAGAAGTAGCACTGTGATTCAAGTGGTAGAGCACTAGCCTTAAGCAAAAGAGCTCAGGGACAGAGTCCAGCCCTTGAATTCAAGCCCCACAACGGACAAAAAACAAAGAAAGAAAGAGCTGGAAGTGGAGATGTGGCTCAAATGGTAGAGTACCAGCATTGAGCAAAAAAGCTAAAGGAGACCACTAAGCCATGAGTTCAAGCCCCAATATGGGACTGGAAAAAAGGAGGGGTAGCAGTTCAGTACTTGCATAGTAAGCACAAGGCCCAGTGCTGGGAGCAAGTGCTGAACAAACAAGGGTTGGAGGTAACCTTAGCACATGAGCCTTGGCAGGCACATGGCAACTATTTATGAGCTATGGGCTGGGAGGGCAGGGGTGTAGCGGGTGGGGATCCTCCATTACAGACTGGGTGCACGTGAACTCCCCCCCTGCAGGACGCCTTGCAGACAGCTCACAGGTATGAGACAAGAAGTCTTAGGCTGTGTTCTTAGGCTCTTCTTACCCCAACTGCAGTGGGCACAAGTCAGAAATGCCACCTATTTGCCCCACTCCAGAACGGCCTGAGAAGCTGCATTTTTTTGTGGGGGGAGGGTCGGTCATGGGGCTTGAACTCTGGGCCTGGGCTCTGTCCCTCACCTCCTCAGCTCAAGGCTAGCGCTCTACCACTTGAGCCATGGCACCACTTCCGGTTTTCTGGTGGTTCATTGGAGATAAGAGTCTCTTGGTCATTGCTGCCTGGGGTGGGCTTTGAACTGGGATCCTCAGATTGCAACTTCCTGAGTAGCTAGGATTACAGGCGTGAGCCACCGGTGCCCAGCAGAAGCTGCATTTTAACAAGCCTCTGGGGTAGTTTGGGTAAAAGGCACTGCTGGGGCTCAACACTCTAAAGGAAGGTCATCCTGGGGCTGCATGGCGGGGAGGAAGGGAGAGAATCCTTTTTCCTACACTGGATTTGGGGGGAATGAGCATCCCGAAGCTGGGGGCTAAAATGGCCATGCTTGCCCTGTGCCTATCTTGCATGAGTGTAGGAGGCAGATGGCTCCGTTGTCAGCATTTCCAGGAAGAGGGATCGCTGTGATCTCCACATGACCTCTCTGTCTCAGGTTCAAGACCACGGGGGGGGGGGCGTGGGGGTATGGCCTGCTACAGCGGTGACACATGTGCGCATGGAAGGAAACCGTGACTCACGGCGCCTGTCCTGAGTCACCGCCACCTTTCCTGGGGACCCTGTGCCGGCTGATTAAATTTCTAGTTTCTGTTTCCCAATTCAGAGTATGTGGTTAATGAACCCTTAGAAGTTTTTCCCCTAAATGAAAGGTGCTGGAAACCTCAGATCAGGTGAGTTTTAGTCTTGAAAACACTTAATTAGAAAAAAAAATTCCTCTTATTATCTTGGTAACAAAGTTAAAATACAGGGCCAGGTGCTGGTGCTGGTGGCTCACGCCTGTAATCCTAGCCACTCAGGAGGCTGAGATCTGAGGATCACGGTTCAAAGCCAGCCTGGGCAGGAAAGTCCGTGAGACTCTTATCTCCAATTAACCACCAGAAACCAGAAGTGGAGCTGTGGCTCAAAGTGGCAGAGCACTAGCCTTGAACAAAAGAGCTCAGGAACAGCACCCAGCCCTGAGTTCAAGCCCCATGACCGACCAAAACAACAAAAAAGGTTAAAATATAGGACAGGTAAGATGCCTTTTGTGAATAAATAAGGTGCAGCTCAGGGATCCATAGCTCCCCCCCCTTTCTGCCCCTCCCATCTGCTCTGGGCCATTAGTACCGAGTGTGACTGCCCATAACCCCGTGAGCACGGTTCTGCCCTCTGCTCAGTCACTGGGCGCTGGCATTCCATGCGCTCTGCCGTGGAGCCCAAGCATCAGCTCTTTGAAGTGGTTTCTCATTACTGTTATGCTGTGGATGAAGAAACTGAGGCCTGGGGAAGTTAAGAGAGTATGAGAGGATTAGAATTTGGAGATGGTAAAGTCCTGGACTTGCTCTTTCCCAGGCCTTGCTCTTTTCAGCGTCATCCGGCTCCTTGTGAGATTTCAGGTAAAGGATGGACACGGAGAGGGCAGGCAAAGGGCTTCCTTGGTGCATCGAAGTCACGTGACACAAGCCACTGTCATCTTAGCACCAAGTCCAGAGTCCTGACACACCCTTGTGAATCTCAGAGGGACAGAGGGAGAAACTGAGGCCACATGTCATGACCATTTGTTCCCAAGACCCATCAGGATGAGAGCCAGACGGCCAGGACACAGAAAGACAGGGAAGATGGCCAAAAGCAAAGAGCAGACAGGGACTTGACCAGTGTCAGCCACGCTATGCTGTGCAAGTAGACAGCTCAGAAAAAGATGAATTTGAGACCCAAGCCCAAACCCCATGAAGTTCAAGGGCACAGAATTCACACTGTTCCCATCAGGACACCATGATAATGAGCTTGCTGTGGCTCTTTCATGGCACAACACCGTGGGGTCCAGACCGCAGTGATGGGGGCTAGTCTTGACGCAGACTGCTTTACACCCTGTCATCCTGCCCCCATTCCAAATGGGAACACTTGTGATTGGATGTTTGCTGTAATACTCTACCCATGGCTCTCCTTCTTTTCCTTCTCCCTCTCTCTTCCCCTCCCCTTCTCCATCCATTCTGCATATTCCTTTTTTTTTTTTTTGTCAGTCATGGGCCTGAACTCTGGGCCTGGGCGCTGTCCCTCAGCTCTTCAGCTCAAGGCTGAGGGCTCTACCACTTGAGCCACAGTGCCACTTCCGGCTTTTTTTCTGCTTATGGGGTGCTGAGGAATCGAACCCAGGGCCTCATGCATGCAAGGCAAGCGCTCTACCACTGAGCCACCTTCCCAGCCCCCCTGCATATTCCTTTCCCTGCACTTGAGCACTTGAACCTTCCTGACAACAGTGTTCTCCAACTTGCCTGGTTATGCAAAAATTGAAAAAAAAAATAACGTAGGAAACTTGAACATATCCCCAGGCTCTTCTCAAGTCGGAGACCCTGTGTTTGATAAGATGCCATATTTGGGGAACATTAGACTATACTCCTTTTTGTTTTTTTGGTCAGTTGTGGAGCCTGAACTCTGGGCCTGGGCCCTGTCCCTCAGCTCTTCAGCTCAAGGCTAGTGGTCCACCACTTCAGCCACAGTGCCACTTCTGTTTTTTCTGAGGAATCGAACCCAGGGCCTCATGCATGCAAGCGAAGCACCATACCACCGAGCCACCTTTCCACCCACTTTCCACCCCACTATACTTCTTCTGTTGTGACCCACCACACATACCTTGTTCCTGACTCACCCAGGAGATGCCTACAGTCTTTAAAATCATTCACCCTTGTCCAGTGGGAGTGACTCCAACGCTTCATCCTCAAAGTAAAGCCACCTCCCGATGGCAGTGAGTGAACTGCACAGATCTCCATTGCCCTTGCTCACTGCCCTTGCCTGTGCCTACTCTTGCCCAGGCCTGGCTCTGCCCCTCCCCAAGAGTCTCTTCTACGCTCTCACCCTCAGGCCCTGGCCCTGAGCTTAGTCCTTCCATGTGTGTGCATCTTCCTTGCCCATTAGGTCCCTCCTGGGTGTCTTTCTTCCTTTGCTACCCATTTGGAATCTATGGCTGATCACATGAGCTAGTCTGTTGGTGCATTTGAACTCAGATACTTCTGCTGTACATACTCAAAGCCTTCTGTTCATTCATTCCATTTTCCCTTTCTATGCCCAAAGACCTAATATCCAAAATCTTTGGGAACATCATACAATCCTGCAAGCTGATCCCAACACAAATCCTGACTATAGATCATAAGGCCAGCAGCTTCCAACTTCTCACTCTCTCTTCCGCCAGCAACATGGTACCTCTTATCTGCTACATCTCAGGTGATCAGGCCCCAGTCCTTAGAGTTCAGTATCAACCCCCCTCCCCCATTCCCTCCTTCACCGCATCAATCACCCTTGCTCTTTGCTGTATCTACAACATCTCCCTCTGGCTGATTAGCTTAACCAATCCAGCTGCTCAGGTTTCCTTTAGCCTAAACATCTTCATCTACCTGCTATCTTTTTCCGACCTCTCTTCTTCCTTCCATCAGTGGCTCCGTGGCTCCCAGCACTTGCCTCTGTGACAGGCCCTCCCGAAGGCTGATGACTTGCTTGGATAGGACTCGGACCTGTGTCACTTGGCTATCATTGACCGCTTCCTCTTTCACACATCTTCCTGTTCTCATGACCTCTCAGACCCCATTTTCTTCCCATTCTTCTCCTGTGTCTCCATCAGTTTCCAGTTCATTTTCCTATGGATCTTCTGTCTCCAACCACCTTGAAAATGGGTATATGTGATCCTGAATTCAGTCCACCTTACGCACAGGGTCCCATGCTCAGTCTACAATAGATACCTCGATGCAACTGACTTTCCAAGCTTTACTTTTTATAGTCAAGTGGTGTGTGAAATGTTGGTTATGAAATGGACATCCCAGAATTAGTACATCCCAAGCCTCATCACCAAATCCAGTTCCTCCTCCCTCTCCTTCCTCTCCTTCCTCTCCTCCCTCTCCACCCTCTCCTCCCCCTCCTCTTCCTCTATTCCCATTTGTCAAGATGGCACCTTTGCCTAGCTGATTTCCCAAGCTAGAACCCCAGGAACCATCTTAGGCCATGATCTATCTAATACCACCCCCCACAAACACATATTCATCAGGGCCTGGGGACCTCATGCCTAACTAGGGCTGGGACACATGCCTTCCTTTGCCCATTATCCCCCAAGCCAGGTGCCCCATGGTCTAACTTGGCTCCTCCATGATCTTGCAGCCACTCTCCTTCCTCCCACCCTGCCCTTGTCCCACTTATCTTTTACTCAATCACCGGAGTGACGTTTCTACGACATGAGCCCAAGTCCATCTCTCTATCACATATGCCCTTCAAGAATTTCCACTGCGGAGCTGGGAAGGTGGCTCAGTGGTAGAACGCTTGCCTTGCATACATGAGGCCCTGGGTTCGATTCCTCAGCACCACATAAGAAAAAAGA
>NW_012267255.1:12296497-12299847 GCF_000151885.1 Dipodomys ordii
TAGTAACTGGAAGAGAGGGTTTGTGGGTGGTTATAGTGTTTCTGTTCTGTCAGCTCTGGTTACTATCAAAGTGTCCCTGTGGCTGTGTCTGACACCAGCCCTCTCTTTCTTGGGCCTCTCACAGTGAAACTTGGGGACCACCCAGGGATCAGCCCAGTTCCAGCTCAGCTCCTTGGAGGGAGTGGCTTCTCCTGGGTATTGGCAAAACTTCCAGAAACTTGGCTTCAAACTCTTCACGTCTAAACAGGTGGTCTAGGTATTCTGGCAGGGACTAAGTTTCAAAGATATGAGATAGAATCATAAAATTCCATGTTTTCAGGCCACCCTGCACTCCAGGAGCTGGGTCAGCTGTGAGGGATCACTTTGGGGGGGGGGGAAGGCCCACCTGTCAGAGCAGGGCTGTTTATAAGCCAACTTGCAAAACAGTCCTAGGAAGAAAGGCCAAAAGGCCAAGATGGACGCCAGCACCTCTAGGACTCTGCTCTCTCTTGAGGGTGTGCTGGTCTCCGCCTCTGGTGAGCAGCCTCTCCAATCTCAGAGAGATTATCACTCTGTGGGGCCCTTCTAATGCAACCTAGACCTTGAGTGGATTTCAAGGTCCTTCCGAGAGAAAGCTAGGAGCCTGGCAACCATAAATGCTGAGGAGGTGGAGTGGGAGTGGGGGGCAGAGAATTCAGAGGAGCCAGCAGCAGAAGAAATGGCCTGGCCAACCCAGACCATTAGAACAGAGAGAAAATAGAAAGCAGGGCCACCAAACAGTTGTGTTGTGCTGTTTACTGCAAGAAGCTGCCCAGTCAAGGGGGCCATGGACATCTAGCCCAGGAACCCAACTGGCAGGGGGCCTGTCCTTGTGCAGGTGCTTCTAATCTGTAAACAGGAACCCTCCGGGATGGTCAAGATGTGCATAGAGAAGACACTACCTTAGGAGGATGTAATAATCTGGCCTCTGCCAAGATGCCAAGGGCTTTGGGAACCCTGAGGACTGCACTGTCAGAGCTCAGAATTTTGATCTACCTACCATGTCCATGATTGTGCTTCTTCACCCCTTCTGTCCTGCTTCACTCCCTCCCAGCCTGCCCCAGCCCCAGTGCCTCTGTGGCCAGAAGAGAGAAGGTAGAGGATACGACAGCGTTCCCCTTCTGAACAGCATGGGGAATTCCCAGTAAAGAGAGGAGGTATCTTCAGTCTGCCCTGTGACCTGGACTGGTCCATCCTCATCTGAGACCTTGGCAGGGCTATACTGCTGCCCTGTGGCTGAAGGCCAGGTGAGAAGGGGCCATTGCATTTTCTCCTTTCTGTTCGCTTCTTATTTTAAAGCTTCCTCTTAGCAATATCCACCATCGATGACAGCCCACAGGTTGTAACCTGCCTGGAACTTCTAGGAAGATGATAAGTCTTGTCTGAAAGCATCCTACTGGAGGGAACCCAGCCTTCTGCCCTTTCCATTGATGTAGTAGGTGGGCAGGCAATCAGAGGCCCTGCTCAGACACAGGTGGAGAGAAGGCCCGAGGAGATTAACTTTCCTGAGCCCCTGTTCTGCACAGTAGATTCACTCTTACGTGTCACTCCCTATCACCCCTGAGAGACGAGCCTCACTGTCTACATTCTATCCAGGGAGACCCTGGCTGGAGTAAGTAATAAGCCACTGGGGTCTGATCTCACCCCTGCCCCCGCCCCACCGTCTGTCTGTGACCTAGGCGGTTTGAGATTTCTTCTTCTTGAATTCACATCGTGCCACCTGCAAAGGATCTCTCTGAGAGAGACAGAAACTCAAAATAGTAAAAAGAAACAGAAGAAGCTGGGGCCGAGTTCTGCTTGAGCAATGACATCAGTCTCCTTCTCTCTTTTTCCCTTCCATTCATACTTCCAGAACATTCTCAGGGAGCCTGAGCATTGTGGACAATCATATGCCTTGTCTCCCTGACCCGGTCCCTAGGATTTCTATGCAGGTGGAATCACAGCCTTGAAGGTGTCCTTTGTGAGGGGGCATGGTGCTGAACAAAGAACCGAGTGATCCTCCCCTCCCCCTCCTCTCTCAACCACAATAAGGAAGAATCTTCTTCCTCCAGCATCACTCCCCCAGAGAGACTGCCAAGACCCACTGTTTACTTCATAGATTGTGAGGAGGAGATGCACTGTAAATAAGAGTCAAGCTATAGATCATCGGCAAGCATTGTTCTCAAGGCATTGTATAGAGTTTCATTTTACTCTTTATCTCTCTTACACACACACACACACACACACACACAAACACACACACACACACAGAGAACACAAAAGAAACAAAGATTAAGTCACTTGTCCAAACTCTCAGCTCCTAGGAAGGGGATGTGGCTTCTAGAAGCTTGTCTACCTCTCAAGTTTCAGCTTTCTGGGATGCCCCACCCCATGTTATAGGGGAGGGAGGACAAATAGGTGGGCAGATCTCAGAACCAGGAATCTTTCCTCCACCCCAAAGGTGGGCCTACCTAAGACTCCAGTAGTGTGTTAGATCCCACCTAACACTTCAAAGCAGGGAATTCCCAAATGTCTCTTTATCTGGAGGGAGCCTGGGCAGATGTGTGCACCATTCCCCTGCTGAGCTTCCCTCTGTGGGTTAAATATAGCATCTTCACCTCTCCCCTGCTCAGCAGGCGGATGCTCACAGCAGCTTGGAGGAACAATGGCACCCCACGAATCCAGTAGAGCTCCAGAAGCTGCTCAGAAGACTCCCTGCAAGGACAGCAAATATTTTGATAATCTTTCCCAGACAGGATTCTCCTGTGCTGAGCAAATAGTCCCAGTCGGGGGTCATCTTTAAGAACTAGACAGGAAGAAACATGATGTCAGTGGAGAGGTTTTGATTCTCCTGGCAATGAAGAAGAGGCTTATTCCTATATGCAGTGGCTGTGGCCCCAGGGGTTCTCAGGGGTTCTCACCTAAGACTAGCCTGTGTGGCTCAAAGCCCTGTAACCTTGGCCAATTTCATCAGCTCTTTCTGTTCCTCAGTTTCCCCTCTGTGAAGGGACTTGGCTCTTGGTTTGGCCTTTGAGGATCATGACTCCAGGGCACAGGAGCAGAGGCACTGTAAACACAATGGTCACTGTGGTCATGCTCCCTGTTCATCTAGGTGATCCAAAGAACCATCCCAAATGCACCTTTGGGAGAGGTGGGAGGGGCCTGCGTAAGTGACCAGTGTCAAGGCTGTAAAAGTGGGGATAAGAGTGTCAAGAGTAACTAACTGCTCCCTTGGGCTGGGAATGTAGCTCAGTGGTAGAGTGCTTGCCTAGCATGCGTGAAACCCTGGGTTTGATTCCTCAGTACCACATAAACAGAAAAGGGTGGAAGTGGCACAGTGGCTCAAGTGGTAG
>NW_012267255.1:12300307-12307615 GCF_000151885.1 Dipodomys ordii
GAAGAAGAAGAAGAAGAAGAAGAAGAAGAAGAAGAACTTTTTCCTTCACCTGCTGGGCAGTGAGATGAGCCCCAGAAATGCCAGGACAGCTCTCCAAAAAAGTCTATTATTAAGAAAAAGGCAGGGCCAAACCAGCAAGTGTTTATAAAGATTGGAAATACAAAGCCACTAGGACCCACAAAAAGATTTCATACAGAGGAGAAGAATGGAGTAGAATGTCATCTGTCCAGGCCACTAGGTCCTGCGTGACACAGTGGTCTTCTCTGTCCCCACCTCATGCCCATTTTCCTGTCCTGGCCTCAGAGCCTCTTTGTGGTGAGCTTAGGCCTTACAGACCAGAGAATTCCACTGGGCCCATCATCTCTGGGTGACTCACCAGTCAGGCAGCAGGTGCCTGAGGCCTCAGAGCCATTTCCTGTGTCCCCAAGAAGCAAGGCATACTAGGAACCTCAGCTTCATCTTCTAAAGCACCTGACAGAACAGGATCTGGATAGGCTGTGGTCAGGGCCCTGGCTAAGAGGGCCTGGGTCACAGTGGGACCTGAGGTTGGGGTAATTCAGGGCAGGTACTTGTAGACAAAATGCAGGTGCTTTATTACCCCTATCCCCCAAAACATGGAATCTTTAAAGGTAGGGACCATCCCAAAGGCACTTGAGGAGTGAAATTCTCAGGGTAGAAAGTTAGGGCTATGCTTGGCACTGGTGGCTCACGACTATAATCCTAGCTACTCAAGAGGCTGAGATCTGAGGATCGAGGTTCAAAGCTAGCCTGGGCAGGAAAGCCCAGGAGAGTCTTAGCTCCAGAAAACCAGAAGTGGCACTGTGGCTCAAGTGGTAGAGCACTCTCCTTGAGCTGAAGAGCTCAGGGACAGCGCCCAGCCCCAGAGTTCAAGCCCCACAACCAACAACAACAACAAAAGCAAGTTTAGGACCAAGGGACATCCTTACACCCTTCTTGCCTCCCAGGCACACCCACCGTTCTTGGAGCTGAGCCCCTGCTACTGCATCCTTTCCATACTCCCAGGCTCCAGTTTGGTGTTATGTGTGTCTTGAATCAGATGGGCATGGGGTGAGGTAGGGAGGGAGAAAGTAGACAAGAAATGCAAGCGTACCAACCACAGAGGAATCTTACAAACAACTTCAGCCTAATTGGTCTCCTGTTTGTGCCACCAACTTATCAGCTCAAGCCCAGGACAGAGGAAGGCCAGGCCAGCTTGGCACAGCAAGACCAATCTGGTGCCCAGACCTGGCAATGGACTTGCACAGTGAAAGTGGCTGCTTTGGCTACCAGACCCAGCAGGGCAGCCATGCCAATGGGTTCACATCCCAGATCCTTCACAGGGGCAACCTGCAGGGAAGGGGTAGGGGGGAGGGGTCCCCCCAGCCCCGATTAACTCTCCAGCTTGTGTCTCAGCTCTTTCAGAGGCAGACCCAAAGGCAATGCACTTCATTGAGATGAGAGGTCAGGTAACCACCAGCAGCCTTCCCTGGACACCACACAAAACCAGCCAGGTCCTGGCGCTCTGTGAGTGCCTGGCTTTGGATTTCAGGGCAACCTCCCTGCCCGCTCTCACAGGAAGGACGGTTGTTCCCACCTCACTTTTAATGTCCAGAAGCCTGCACTCCTGCCTGCCCTAGAGTCAGAGAGTTCAGACGCTGTGGCTGTGACCTTGGTCAGGCCCAGAGCTGTGAGCTCAGGTCAGCAGAAAAGAAGGGCCCAGAAAGAACCAGCAACAGCAGCTGCTTTCTGTGGTTCTGGCTGTCCTGGTCTGTGTCGCATGAAGGAGCTCACAGACAGGCTCTTGCCTTAATGCAAAGATGGGCTGCCCAGCAGTCACCTGGAAATGGATTTCTGGAGGGGAGGCCAATTGTACATACAATTAGAATAGTAAGGAATCTCATTTGGAGAAATGAAAATTATTGGCATTTAACAATTAGTGTGTGTGTGTGTATGTGTGTGTGTGCTGTGTATTGTTTTAAAAAGTAAAGTAGGCTTTCAAGTTATACATACAGAAAATAATAATATATGTATGGAGTGCTTTTATGGACCCATTCATTCTTTATTCATCCAATATCTTTTTTTTTTTGTTAGTCATGGGGCTTGAACTCTGGGCCTGGGTGCTATCCCTCAGCTCTTCATCTCAAGGCTAGTGCTCTACCACTTGAGCCACAGCACCACTTCTGGCTTTTTCTGTTTATGTAGTGCTGAGGAATCGAACCCAGGGCCTCATGTACATGAGGCAAGCTCTCTACCACTAAGCCACCTTCCCAGCCCCAATTTATCCAATATCTTAATGAGACCCTGCAAAGAGCCCACATTGTTGTCTCCACAGAGGGATTGCAGCAGCAGGGAAGACCCGCAGAAGCTCAGCTTCATGGGAACACCACACACAGCAAACGCATGTGTGAGCAAGGCAAGCTCAGAGTAGAGGTCACAAGGACCAGAAAGACAGACAAATGAACCAGTCACTGCTAGCTCATGCCTGTCAACCTAGCTACTCAAGAGGCTGAGATCTGAGGAATATGATTTGAAGCCAGTCTGGGCAGGAGAGTCTATGAAAACCTTATCTCCAATTAGCCATCAAAAAGCTGAAAATGGAGGCATGGCTCAAATGGTAGAGGGCCAGCATTGCCAAGCAAGAGTTCAAAATCCTTTGTTTAGGCCCCAAGACTGAGAAGCGGGACTGGAGGTGCTTCTGCCTCCTCAGGGTGGTTTCCACACCTGTGGGAAGGGGGGCAGAGTGTTGACTCAGAAGGGGAACCTAGGAGTGGGTTTCTGGGTAGAGGGAGAGAAGTCCTGAGCTGTCTAGAACTCCAGGTCTTCACCTTGAGCATCTAGAGGGCAGGCACTGGTGCCTCAGTGACAATCATGGCTCCCCACCCTCCCTGAACTTGGCCTAGACTTGAGGTAGGGGGTGATCTGTGTGCTCCTGGGTCCCTTGTATGAAAAGGAATGAAGGAAATGGACAGACCTCCCAGGGAGAGCTGGAATGTGATTTCATATAACTCTGCGCTCCCAGCGCCCACAAACCATTGCCTAAGGTACTTAAATAAAATACATCTTCAACCCCCTCCACCCTTCCCAGTCTCCCTTATCAAATTCCATCACCTTATTTAGATCTTTTCCTCTTTGGGGGAACCAATGAAATGGAATTGGGGGGGCTGGAAACTCCATTTTGTTTCCTGTTCAGCAGCAACTACCTTCTAAGGTGGTCCATTTGATGTAGTATATAAAATAGTATGTATGGTTCAGAGCATCCCAAAACACTAGATATACTTTTCCCTTGAGTCTTTGATAACCTGACACCCCTTGCCTTTTAGTTCTCTGGGTGGGTGCCTTTCTTTATAACTAAAATGAAGATAATTACAGTTACCTACTGTTCTGCCTCTTAGTGCTGTTTGTGGGAACTAAAGAAGTTACAATTAAAGAAGTTAAACAAAGTTACCATGTTGCCTATAATAAGTTATAGTTGTCACAAAGGAAGGATAAGGAAAGTGGAGGCCATATTCAAACGTAGTCGCTAGGCTGTGATGAAGTGTGGATTCTGGGGTCACCCGGAGCCTCCACAGGTCGGTCAGAGGGTTCCCACTGCCCCAAAGTCACTACAAAGGCGGAGAAACACCACCCCACAGCCCTGCCAGCTCATTGTCTTGCTGCCAGCTTGATTCCCACCCTGCCTCTCTCTGGCCTTCAGCCAGCAAGGGTCAGCTCCTATGGAAAAAGAAGGAAGGAGGAAGTGTGGTGGGAGGAAGTTAGGATCCCTCAGTCATTTGGAAGACAGGAACCAGAACCAACTCTGGCTCTCTCCTGGGGTAGAAGTAATCTGGGCCTGATTGGACCGAAGGCCTGGGGTCTGACACTGCCATCCCATCCAGATGTTTCTTTGAATCTTGTCTCAACAGCTGAGACAAGTAAAAGTGACTCACAGGATAGCATCCTTATTTTCCAGGGTTGAAGATTAACCATTCTCCCAGCTAAAAGAAGGTTTTTTGTTTCTTTAAAAGGAAGAGAGAAAGAGGCAAGCAAGTACTCAGAGCACAGTCTAGGAGCTACATTAACTCCACCACTTAGAAAGGGATGCTACCCAGGACAAGCTATTTAGCCTCTCTGTGAGTCAGTATTTTCAGCTGCAAAATGGGGATAATAATGATACTGTATCTTAGGTGATGTCAAGAGCTATATGAATTGCTATCTGGACAGAGCTTAGAACAATGCCTGGAAGAAACATAGTAATTCCTTATGTCAGGGTTGGATGAATAAATTCCAATAATGGGGCTGGTTGACAAATCTCTGTGAATACATTTCACAGTTTGCTAAAAAGAAAGCAAACCAACTATCTTGTGAACCCAGGTGTTAGTGGCTCATATCTGTAATCCCAGCTACTTGGGCAGTACAGAAGTAATGATGACTGAAGGTTGAGGCTAGCCTGGGCAAAGAGGTAACCAGACCCCATCTCAACTCAAAGCTGGGCAAGGTGGTAGAGAATCTGTCATCCTGGCCACATGGGAAGTGTAAACAGAAAGACTGTGATCCAAACCAGCTAGGATATAAGTGTGAGGCACTATCCCCAGAATAATTAAAGGGGTGTAACTCAAGTGGTAAGTGATAGGAGTGCTTGCCTAGCAAGTTTGAGGCCCTGAGTTTGAACCCCAGTAACACCAACAAAGAGAGAGAGGGGCAGGGAGAGAAAAGGAAGAAAAACATAAAATTTTGTTAAAAATTAAATGCATATAAATTGAATAACTGAAAAATATATGCACTAGCTTTGTGCTGGTGACTCACATCTGGAATTCCAGATGTTGCCTGTAGCTACTTAGCCAGCCAGGCCAGGAAAGTCTGTGGGATTCTTATCGCCAATTATCTCACAAAAAAGCCTGAAGTAGAGATGTGGCTTAAGTAGTAAAATGCCAATCTTGAGTGAAAAAGCTAAGCAAGAACACAAGGCCCTGGGTTCAAGCCCCAATACCTTACAAAAAATACACTAAAAGGGTATTTCTTTTTTCTAAAATTTCCATGTTCTGTGTGTGTTTCTGAATTTTTAAATTTTTAATTTTTTAATTCTTTTATTTTTTAATTATTTCAGTTGGGGTCTTGAATTTAAGGCCTGGGCACTGTCCCTGAGCCTTTTTGTGCTCAAGGCTAGCTCTCTCTACCACCTGAACCATAGCACCACTTCCAGTTTTTCAGTGGTTTATTGGAGAAAAGGGTCTTACAGGGACTTTCCTGCCTGAGCTGGCTTTGAACATCAATCCTCAGATCTCAGCCTCCTGAGTAGCTAGGATTATAGGCGTGAGCCACCAGCGCCCAGGCTGAAGTAATTTTTTGAAAGTAAAAATGATTCAGAAAGAGATAATGGAAGCCAGGAGCTGGTGGCTCACACCTGAAATCCTAGCTACTCAGGAGGTTGAGATATGAGGATCGCTGTACAAAGCCAGCCCCGGCAGGAAACTCCATGAGATGCTTATCTCTAATAAACCACAGAAAACTGGAAGTGGTGCTGTGGCTCCAGTGGTAGAGTGCTCACCTTGAGCTGAAGAGCTGAGGGACAGCGCCCAGGTCTAGAGTTCAAGCCCCTGGACGGACAAGAAAGAGAGAGAGAGAAAGAGAGAGAGAGAGAGAGAGAGAGAAATGGAGTAGATGGCATAATTCAGAATGAATTATCATGCCTTAAAATAAATAACTAAACAATACTAATGGCTGTGATAGTTTCATTAGTCTGGGTCATTTAGGGGACTTTCTAGGCTGAGCTGAGAGATGACCAACGTTGGTGCTTATTCAAGGTTATCATCCAAAAGAAAAAGTAACTCAAACATTACATGCATGTTTGATATATAGCATGTCATCTTCCTTCTGGGAAAAATCAAAAGCTTCCTGCAGCCAGATGTAAATCTTACCTATAAAACATTGACCTCCCCTCCCCCTTCCCCCCCTCAATCTATAAAATAAACAAAGCCACCAGTGCCTGAGAGCCAGGGACTTGCAAGGCTGTGAGTGAAAGGGGAGTCAGGAAAGTTGTGAGGTGGACAGGATAGGGCGAGGCAGGGAGGGGCAGGGCAGAGGAGCATTCCTCCAGCCACTGAGTCAGAGGTTTCAAGGAGGAAATGGAACCTCAGGGCTGCTAAAATAAAGGAAGCAGATAAGCATCGCCTGTCACTGCTCACTAGTGTAGAATTTGAATGGAGGAAAGAATAAGCCCTGAGCCACAGCTGAGTGGTCACCAAGTCACTTTTCACCTTCCTCTGGGGCTTGCAAAACAAGTCAGACCCTGAGCCACCTGCTTCTGGCCTCCCACAGATGGGAGAGAGAGGGGATAGGACAGATGAGAGGCAGAGGTCTATGTACCCCAGGCATCAGGTGAAAGGGAGGATCCAAAACGCTCTTCCTAGATGCCTTACTTGGCTTCACCAGTTTCCCTTCCTCCATCCCACAGGACTCTTTCTTCCAATCCAAACATGGTGCATCTTTCCTTCTCCACATTCATTCATTCATTTTGGTGCTAGTATTAGGGCCTGGGCCCTTGTCCCTTAGCTTTTTCACATTACCACTTGATCCACAGCTCCACTTCTGGCTTTCTGGTGGTGAACTAGAGATAAAAGTCTCACAGACTTTTCTTCCCTGGACTGGCTTTGAATTGTGATCCTTAGCTCTCAGCCTCCGGAGTAGTTGGGATTACAGGTGCAAACCACTGGTACCTTTGCAGGGCCACTTTATAGGTGGGGAAACAGGTCCTAGAGTTATTTACTAGCAGTCCCAGGCAGCTGAGAGGGCTGGGATTCTCACTAGACATGTCTGGCTCCTAAACTGCTGGAGCTGCCCTCATCAGCCTGGGTCAGGGACACCAGGGCAGGTGGCTCACAATTTCTTGAAAGCCCCAGGGAGCTGAGCTCAGGGCTGGCCCACAGCAGACACTGATACTATTTATGGACTTGATTTAAATATATGCAGATGGCTGGGCTGAGCAGGGGCATTAACCCGGCAGTAGTACTTACTCCCTCCCACTCTGGACTTCCCAAAAGAAAAAAAGTCCTCTATGATGAGTCATTAGCTCTTCTCTTCCCAGCTTACCTAGATAGAAGCCGAAGGCTTGGCCTGTACCTTGGAGATTGCTGTCAGCACGAGCTGCAAAATTCTAGTGCATGTGGGCAGCACTCAGCCAACAGAGAGCCTGACACAGGCTGGCAAAAGGGTAAAGGGCAAGAAGTAGGATCAAGAAGTCTCACAATGAGTAAGCTGTCCTGGGCTGGGAAGGTGGCTCAGTGATAGAGTGCTTGCCTTGCATGCCTGAGGCCCTGGGTTCAATTCCTCAGC
>NW_012267255.1:12308080-12328080 GCF_000151885.1 Dipodomys ordii
CACTTCCGGCTTTTTCTTATGTGGTGCTGAGGAATCGAACCCAGGGCATCAGGCATGCAAGGCAAGCGCTCTACCACTGAGCCAACTTCCCAGCCCCACCATATGTACTTTTTGACTATTCAAAAACATTGTTTTTACAAGAATCTTCATATTCTCACATTCCAAAGTAGAAGTAGCCTTACTATTGCTTTGTACTCTACCACTAATTTTGTTTGAACCCACACATTTCTCTTGCTCAGTATCCTCAAGAGCTCAATCCTTTATGGGATGAATTCAAGCTCATGAACTTGGTCCATGAGGTTGAGCCATTTGACTCTCTCCTGCCTCCTTTCATATCGGTATTCCCCAAAATTGGCCCCTAAGATACAGATCTGGGCATAAGCAGAATGAGAGTGCTTGAGGAGATGATACCACAGTTTGGTAAGATAGTGGAGACCCGAGAGACAAGGGAGAGGAATGCCAATAAAGGAGCTTTATGAGTCGCTGAAGACAGGTTCATTCTCCTAGGATCCTCCTGAGAGACCTTGGAATGATCTGATTAAGGACACTTGGGCTGGGCACTGGTGGCTCATGCCTATAATCCTAGCTACTTAGGAGGTTGAGATCTGAGGATCGAGGCTCAAGCCAGCCCAGGCAGGAAACTCTATGAGACTCTTATCTCCAATAAACCACTCAGAAAACCAGAAGTGGTACTGTGTGGCTCAAGTGGTAGAGTGCTAACCTTGAGCTGAAGAGCTGAGGGACAGTGTTCGGGCCCAGAGTTCAGGCCCCACACTTGGCTGGGTGATTTGTCCACCAGCTCCCTTCCTCAGACATGAGTGCCTCTGTCCTGGTGCTCTGCCTGATGTGAGGACTGAACCTGTTCTCACAAAGCACAGAGTATATGCAGGCTCAGATACGAGAGCTGGGAAGCTATAGGTGAGCTAGGCAAACCACCAAAACTTGGCCATCATCCTTTGCAGCTCTTCCCATCAAAAGGTCAAATCTATGTCTTTACCCTTTGGATTTGGGCTAGCCTTTGGATTCAACTCTATTGGATGCAGGGATCACAAGGTGTCAGGACTCAAGAAACCTTACAGCCTCTGTCTTTGCGTTCTCGGAACCAGTGCTCATACCATATGAGTCAGCCCAGGCCAGGCTATAGGACACTACCTAGAGCAGAGACAAGTCATCCCAGCTGATCACTCCTTCAATCCCTTGGTCTCCAGTCACCTTACCAGCTGACCACAGGCAGCCCAGCCAGCAAGATGACCAAACCAAACCCAGTCCAATTTATGGAGTTCATGATGGTAAACTAACAGAAATAGCCATGCTTTGAACCACTAACATCTTGGGTTGCTTTTTTGCATGCTGTAAACACTAACTGATGTATCGTTGAGGAAAATTGTTCAAGAAAGCTGCAGGTAAGCTCAAGAGAGAGAGAGAGAGAACAGGGGACCAGCATGCTCTTAAATGGAAGATGAAAAGCCGGGGCATATTCTAAGGGAGGTATTCCTTCAAAAGATAAAACTCCAGAGCTAGGGAGCTGGTGCCTCACCTCTGCAATACTAGCTACTCAAGAAGCTGATATCTACCATGGTTTGAAGCAGGAGAGGACAGGAGAGTTCATGACACTCTTATCTCCAATCAACCACTCAAAAAATCAGAAGTGGGGGCTGGGAAGGTGGCTCAGTGGTAGAGTGTTTGCCTCGCATGCATGAGGCCCTGGGTTCGATTCCTCAGCACCACATACACGGTAAAAGCCAGAAGTGGCACTGTGGCTAGTACTCTAAGCTGAAGAGTTGAGGGACAGTGCCCAGGCCCAGAGTTAAAGCTCCAGGACCAAAACAAACAAACAAACAAAAAACAAACAAACAAAAAATCAGAAGTGGAGCTATGGTTCAAGTGGTAGAACACTAGCCTTGAGCAAAAAAGCTATAGGACAGCACCCAGGTTCTGAGTTCAAGCCCCAAGCTGGTAAAACTCCTCTCTTTGTTTTTATTTTCCTATTAAAAGAACTCAGAACCCACTGTGAACAAGTTGAAAACAATAAACAAAAGGTAAAAGAGGTCATTCTGAGAGCCAAAAATATATGAATCCTAGAAGTCTGGTTTTCTGGCATTTATTATTATTAATAATTATTATTTTGTCTTTTTCTTTCTTAGAAGAGAAGAATGAAGTAGCCTCCTGGGCCTTCCCCACTCCCAGGCTTCGTGCTGTTTCCTGTGTTCTCATGGTGTTTACCTGCCCTGCCATTGGCCTGATGGAGATGGATGCAGGGGTGCTGGGAGTGGGTGTGTGTCAGGGTAGAGCAGCTGTAAGGAACTGGTGCCAACCCCATGGGTGCTGCTGATGAGGCAGAGCTCAGACAGCTGATCTGGCGGCTTTGGGTGCGTGAGGGGTTCAGGGATGCCTCAGGCTGGAAAAATGTGCTTGGCATTAGGTGCGGCAGGAAGGGAGTAGGGATGGCTCCTTTGAGGTCAGCCTCTCTGGGAATCAGCAGTGAGAGGAAAAGGGATGGTACTCAGTTCCTGCCAGGCCTTCAGACTGGCACCCTGGGCCCAATGACTCACACAGTCCTTGGGAAGAGAATGCTAGAGCCCGGTGGAACATGGCAGGAGTTTCCTCTACCAAGAAAATCCACCTCCATCTGTCTACCCATAGGAATACTAGCATCCTTTAAGATCTCACTCAGATATCTCTTTCTCTCATGTGATGGTTAATATTAGGTGTCAGTTTGACTGGCTTAAGGACAACCGAAACCTAGTTGCTTGTTTGTGTGTGTGTGTGTGTGTGTGTGTGTGTACTCACATACACATGACTATCCTGGAGCTTGAACTCAAGGTTTGGGCACTGTCCTTTAGCTTTTTGCTCAAGGCTAGTGCTCTTGAGCCACAGCTCTACTTATGGCTTTTCTGGAAGTAGTTAATTGGAGATGAATCTTATGGAGGGCTGGGGTGGTGGCTCTGTAGTAGAGTGCTTGCCTTGCATGTATGAGGCCCTGGGTTTGATTCCTCAGCACCCCATAAGCAGAAAAAACTGCAAGTGGTGCTGTGGCTCAAGTGGTAGAGCACTAGCCTTGAGCTGAAGAGCTGAGGGACAGCGGCCAGGCCCAGAATTCAAGCCCAGGACTGGCAAAAGAAAGGAAGGAAAGAAAGAAAGAAAGAGAGAGAAAGAGAAAGACAGAAAGAAAGAAAGACAGACAGACAGACAGACAGAAAGAAAGAAAGATAGGAAGAAAGAAAGAAAGAAAGGAAGGAAGGAAGGAAGGAAGAAAGAAAGAAAGAAAGAAAGAAGACTTTTATGGACTTTCCTGCCTGGGCTAGCTTTGAACTGCAGTCCTCAGATCTCAGCTTCCTAAGTAGCTAGGACTATAGTGTGAGCTCTCAGCACTGGTGAAATATTATTGTTGAATGTGTGTCAGTGATTTGTTTCCAGAGATTGGGGCATTAAGTGTGAATAGACCATGTGGGAAAGATCTGCCCTCACTGTGGGCAGACACCATCCAACTAACAAAGAGTCCAAGAACAAAAACAGAAAGGTACATGTGTCTCTATCTATCTCAGGAATTAGGAATCCACTCTTCTTCTCCTGTCTTTCAATTTCAAAACTCTAGGCTTGCTGGCCTTTGGACCAGAGACCTTGTCCTAGTGTCTCCTCCCATCCCACCACCATGTTCTCCAGTCTGTGGTCTCAGACTGAGAGGTGTGTCATTGGCTTGCCTGCTTCTGAGTCATTTAGAGTTGGACTGGGCCATGCTATATCTCCTTTGGGTTTCTGCCTTGCCAATGGTTTGTTGTAGGGCTCTCAGCCTTCATAATCATGTAAGCTAACTTCCCTGATAAATTCTCTCTCACATATGAATGTAGGCCTGGGACTGTGGCTTAATTGTAGAGTGCTTGCCTAGCATGCATGAGATTCAATTCCTCAGTTCCTCAGTACCACATAAACAGAAATGGCGCTGTGACTCAAGTGGTAGAGCACTAGCCTTGAGCACAGAGAGGCTCAGGGACAGAACCCAGACCCTGAGTTCAAGCCCCAGGTCTGGCAAGAAAGAAAGAAAGAAAGAAAGAAAAAGAAAGAAAGAAAGAAAGGAAGGAAGGAAGGAAGGAAGAAAGAAAGAAAGAAAGGAGTCTCACAGATAGTGGTAGAGTGCTTGCCTATCCTGCATGAAGCCCTGGGTTCGATTCCTCAGCACCACATAAACAGAAAAAGCTGGAAGTGGTGCTGTAGCTCAAGTAGTAGAATGCTAGCCTTGAGCAAAAGAAGCTCAGGGACAGTGTCCAGGCGCTGAGTTCAAGCCCCAGGTCTGGCAAACAACCAAACAAACAAACAACAAACATGTATGTATATATGTATGCATCTATCTATCTGTCTGTCTGTCTGTCTATGTTATCTGTATATCTATCTATAAAACCTCATCTACACCCATGTATCTATCCTGTTGATGTGTGTTGATGGTTCTCTCTGAGCACCCTCACACACCTGGGAAGCCATCCTTGACAGCATGAAGGAAGTATGCCTCTGCAAAGAGCACACAAAGCCTTGTACAGTTATTCTCTGATTAATGTCATTAAATTTCCCCCTTGAGATCCTCCAGAGCTCAGTGGGCCCAGAGGCCCCAAGAACTAGCTCATTAGCAAATGCATGAAGGGAGCACTAAGGCAAGCCTTCCATCTATTTTCCAAGAAGGAAAGCCACCACTCCCCAGCTCACACTGCCAGTGGCTACTACAGTGCTGAGCATCTCTCTCACAGCTTCTAATGGGAGCCGCTCTTCTGAGCCTTCCACTGCAGCTACCTCTCCCCTCTTGGGGGCCATAGCACAAATGGATAGGAGGCAGCCTTTGGAATAAGGACTCCTTAGGGGTCATATTCCAGCACTTACTAGCTGTGAACCCTGGGCAGGTCAGAACCAATCCCAGGCCTTGGGGAGAGAAAGTAGAGGTCTGCCTGTAAGTAGATTAAGATCCATGTGTGGCATGCGACAGGCATGCAGTAATGCCCACCATCAGTGTTATTTGTTTTCCCCCAAATCACAGAGGCAGAGCTCCCAAGGGTCTCAGGAAGTATCCTGAACGCATCTGGAGGCAAAGACTGTGCTGGGGATGGGTCCTCCTTGCAGTTCCTTGTGGGCACAGGTTAGGTCCAGAGATATGGGAGGGAGGAGGCCTAAAAAGAGGCCTGCAGCAGGGAGCGGGTGGCAGTGATGGGTGGTGGGGCTCCACACATGTCCATTTGTGCCCCTCGCCAAGCCATGCTCCCAAGGGGAGGATCTGCCTGGATCCCAGGCCGGCCTTTCTGGCTTTCGCTGCTGTCCTCAGGGACAGGCTATTTTAAGCAGCAGTCAAAATAAAACTGAGATTAACCCAGAATTCTTGGCAGTCAAACAATACCATAATTATGTGCTTTTTAACTTCAGAAATTAAGCAACTGGAGCTGACCCGCCGGGGTCTGCGGGGTGCTTTCAGGATAAAAGGTGGCCATCTTGTGTGAAGTCACCTTGTACAGCCTTAGCCACAGGCAGCTACGAGACAAGACAAGCACAAGGGACAAGACAAGCACTGAGGACATTATTTCTTCTCTGGGAAGCCATCTTGTGTGGACTTGGCTTTCCACTAGCGGCTGGCAGGTCGGAAGCAGGGTGATGATGACTTTCTGTGTCATAAATCCTCTCACAAAAGTCCTGGTCTGGGTGGCTGGTGGGCTGTGAAGGAACAGAGGGGCTTGTGTTCCAAAGATGGACTTGAGGGCAGGAAATCACCCAGAAGTCTGTGCTTTGATTGCCGATGAGGGCTGCAGACCCTAACTCTGCCATACAGTGGGGGGCGGGGGGAATTAGTCACACACCAGAGTGTCAGGATTAGACCCCGGAGAGCAAAACTCTTAAACTCTTTAATTCAGAATGGAGAGGGGGGGAAAAAAAGAGAATAAGAAATTCAAATAGATGGGGGAGGGGAGAGTAGAGACCTTGTCAATAAAGGTCAAAGCCCTGGAGAACAAAGCAAGGCTATGATTAGAGGCCCGGGCAGATCTAAGCTCCCAGGCCAGACCTTATAATGCCTGGAGGAGAATAAGGAACCAAGTGACCCAGGCTCCAGGAATAGTCCCAGATTCCCAGGAGGTGGGGCTGGAGAAACACAGGCCTCTCCCTCCCCCCCCCACCCCCCCCACCCCAACCCTACACTTCTTCATCCAGGGAACCAGATCATGACCTTACACAGAGTTTCAAAATAGGAAAATGGGAAAAACTCCAGTGTCCCCCCGCCATGCCCTGCAGCCAAACTGCATTGTTGGAATAGAGGGAAATTCACTTTGTGTGGTGCTAGGTTTCTACATTCCTTTAAGTCTGGGCATCCTGAACTCAGAGGAGCAATGCTAGGGAATGGTCCCTTCACACCCTCAGGGACTTGAGCTGTAATTGAGAGCGGAGAGCCTTTCAACCTTCAGAAGCCCATTATTTACCCCATTGCCTAGGGGTGGGGGCTTTACACCAGGCTTCCCCAAGATCATCTCCTACTTTCTTGCTTACTTTTAGCTTAGTTTTGTTTTTCAAAAGTCTACCATGACCCATGCACATTATAGGCTCATGCCTATAACCCTGACTACTCAGGCTGAGATCTGAGGACCATGATTCAAAGTAGCCCAGGCAGAAAAGTCAGTGAGACTCTTATTTCTAATAAACTCCCAAAAAGCTGGAAGGGGAGTTGTGGCTCAAGTGGTAGAGCACCAGCCTGAACAAAAAGAAGCTCAGAGGCAGTGCTCAGGCCCTGGGTTAAAGCCCTAGGACTAGCATACACACACACACACACACACAAAAGCCTAACAGATCTCTGTTATAGGAGCCCACAAGGATGATGAATTTGGGGAAGGTATTCTTGGGGACTGGACATCCCCAGACACATAGACTTCACACCAGAGACAGGACCCTGAGTTTAGTCTAGGAGGGAGACAGGAAACGAGCTGTGGGCCCTTGAAAAACACCAGCAACTCCAACAAGTGGAGCTAGAGTGCAGGCCCCCTACCCCTGGCTGCGCTGCCTGGTACACACTTCTGGACTGGATTCCCCACTACAATGGCTGCCCTGCCCTTGCTTTCCTGTCCTGTGTCTCTAAAGGGAAGGAGATCTTGCATTCAAGTATGAAAGAAAAGCCAGGAGGCCACGTCCCTCTGGAGTCTTTATGGCCATAACCTTTTCCCCTGTAGACCTGTAAGAAATAGACTGCCTCTCTGTTCAGATAGCCACTGGCTTTGAGATCATTTGTTACAGCGGCTCAAGGAAATGAATAGATTATCTGTCAGCTATGGATCTAGTTCTTCATTGGTATGGTTTACTGAGGAGTGCTCCCTCAAAACAGCCCTTGGAATACTGTGAGAAAAGGTACTAGCCCAGGAGGTTGGGGCTACAATATGATGCAGTTGTAACAGGGCTGTAGCCCATACCCCCAGGAGCTGCAAAGGTAGGGAAGAACTTTCAGAGTTGCCTAATATTGAGGTCAGAGAACCAGGGCCTGGGCACCTCTGCATCCAGGAGGGAAATGGCATGGGTGGGCCAGCTGGCTTCAGAAGGCAATGCCTGGGAAGTTCCCAAGTAGGGTGTGGCTTAGCAGGTGCCACACCCAACTTCTGGGGGAACCCAAAGCCTCCATAGTGTGAAACAAAGAATGGCACTGAAACAGGCTTCCCGTCTTTCCACTGTCTCTCTCTCACACTCGACCAGGCTCAGCACTCCATTTCTGAAGTGCTTGAATTTTATGTTTATCCATAACACTAGCAGGTTATTTAAAACATGAATCTATCATCAAAACATCCCTGGGTTTTATGTGCTAAATTCTAAAGGAAAAGCTCATTTTAACGAAGTAGAACTATTGCATATGACTAAATGGCCATGTGATTTCTTTTCCAGGCAGCAATTTTCTTTCTATAAATAAATAAATATGTATGTATGTATATATATATATATATATATATATATATATATATATATATGTCCCCCAATGGTTCTCTTGACACTAGATTTTGTGTGCATATGTGTGTGTGTGCATGTGTGGGTGTATGCCAGTACTGAGGCTTGAACTCAAGGTCTCATGCTCTCACTTTTTGGCTTTTTTGCTCATACTGTACTTCTCCCCTCCTCTCCCACCCCGCCCTAATGTTGGGGCTTGAACTCAGCCTGGGCTCTTGTCCCTGAGCCTCTCTGTGCTCAAGGTTTGTTAACACTCTACCACTTGAGACACAGCCCCACTTCTGACTTTTTCTGAGTAGTTTACTGGACAGAAGAACTTTCCTGCCCAGGCTGGCTTTAAACCACATTTTCAGATCTCAGCCTCCTGAGTAGCTAGAATTACAGGCATGAACCATCGGTGCATGGCTCATACAATATCTCTTGAACCACATCTCTACTTCCAGCTTTTTGAAGTTAATTGGAGATAAGAGTCTCCTAGCTTTTTAAGCTGGGGCTGGCTTCAAACCTCCATCCTCAGATGTCAGCCTTCTGAGTAGCTAGGATGACTAGTGCTGGTGACCAGTGCTAGTTTATTTTTAATGCTGTTCTCCACCTGGTGAGATTTTCTTCCTGGAACCTTCATGCCACCTGTCACATACCTGGCTCAAACTTACTCAATTCTTCAAGGGGGGTCTTGTTGCACGCCCCCCCTCCCCATTTGTAGGCACTTACTAGAGTAATATTACATAGTGGTTACATTTTTACATTTATGCCTGACACCCCGCTCCACTTCCAAACTGCTCTGTGTTACCAAGGAACAGAAACCCCCAGGGAGTGGCCTTCTTAGATGCTCTGAGCAAGTTCTTGGCAACAGCCTTACAAAATCCACATGCCTAGCTCCACTGGCCTACAAAGAGTAAATGCTGAAGGGAATTCCTCAGTTGCTTTAAAAACATCTCTGGGCTGGGCACTGGTGGCTCATGCCTATATCTAGCTATTCAGGAGCCAGCGTGGACAGGAAAGGCTATGAGACTCTTATCTCTCATTAACCACCTAAAAACCAGGAGTGGAGTTGTGGCTCAATTGGTGGAGGCTAGCCTTGAGCACAAAAGCTCAGGGGCAGCACCCGGGGCCTGAGATCAAACCCCACGAAAAACAACCATCTCTAGGATCTCTCCTATGGGAGAGTCCAGGAAATGTATGTGGATAATTTTTCCTCAGGAGGTGGAACTTCACTCCTTCCTGCCACTCCTTTGAGTGTGACTTGCCTTCAAAGATACGGAATGGGAAGATGGAAAGTGGGCAGCGTTGGGTCTGCCCAGGAGATCAGCCCGTCCCGCTCCCTCTTCACCTGCCAGAAACCAGTCATCACCTCCGCTGTCAATCACAGGACTCCACCATCAACAATGGAGCCCAGGCTCTGAGGTCGCTTCCTCATCCACTGAGGTCACTTCCTGAACCGCCCTGGCCACGCCTCCCTCAGAGGTTCCCCAGGCTCTGAGATCACTTCCGCATCCGCTCTGGTCCCGCCTCTCGCCCTTCCCTATATAATCCCGCTCAACCGAAGTTCCCCTCCACCTCTTTTTCCCTCTTTCCTTTCGCTGTGTCTCTGTGCGCCTCCATCTTGTACAGGCCGGCAGTTTGTGCCCCCACTCCACCCCAATTAATTCTTTTCTGCAAGAACCATGTGGCAGTTTCTTTAGCGATGAACCTTGTAGGCAGAATAACTTGACGTGAGGAACCCTGGCTGAGCCGTCCTGGGGATGAACTTCAGGAGGATCACTGATAGCCTGTCTGACAAGCGGAGCATGATTCTACACCTCAGGGGGTCTTCTTCCCCTAAACCATCGCTTGCTTGTTCACCACGAGAAATGCTCTGCAGAAACTGGCGTGGTCAGCAAGAGCAAGGGAAGCCAGAAAGGCTGAAGATGACTCCGTGCAATGAGCAATGCTGGAAATCGGGGAAAACTAGTGGATCTGAATGCAGGGTGGAGTTCAGCCACTTGTAATGTGATAATGGCCCATGTTGATAATAGAAGACTGATGAAAGGGGTCCAGGAATTCTGTATTATCTCTGCAACTTTCCTGTTCACTGAAGGCTAGTCTATTTCTTTTTTTAATCTGGGGGAAGCACAACAATAATTTTATGCCAGGGGAAAGCCGCCCGGCCTGCTTAGACCTTGGATCAAAGTTTATTGCAGAGAGATGAGTGGGGAGGAGGCTGGAAAGGAAGGCAGTGCAAGGTCAGGGCTCAGCGGTGATAATATGTTATAAAGGGATGAACTAATAGGGGAAGCCCATATCTTCTATAAATAAATAGTAGATGGGAAAATATAATATCTCAGGTGCTACCCAAATCCACTGTGACTCAGTGCACTGTTGACATTCCTGACTTGTCTAGTTCAGGTCAATCTGAGAGCTTTAAACACCACTATCTCCTCCAAACAGTCCTATTGAGGACTGAGAAGTCTGTTCCTCATCCCCACTCCCAACAGCAAGATTCTGACACTAGACCCAGATTCTGACACTAGACCCAGATTCTGACACTAGACCCTATAGGAGCTGGGTGAGGTTCAGATGTAAGCCTGAGCTGGGCATGGTAGTACACATCTGTAAGTCCAGGACTTGAGCCTGAGGCAGGAAGACTACAAATTTGAGACCAGCCTGGCTATATAGCAAAGAATAAATAAGTAAAACACACACACACACACACACACACACACCAAAAACAGTAACAACCACAACAACATTGAGCAAATAAGCCTGGAGGGCAAAGCTAGGAAAGGAGCGAATCTGTAGCCTGGTGACTTTTCTCCTGACAGCAGGTTCTGAGCACTCTCCACTCTCTAGGGAAAGTGAAAGTGAAAAAGGTAAGAAAGGAGAATAATCAAAATGAGTATTCCCTTCTCCATCCACCCTCCCCCTAGGACTAGCTCTGAATATTAACGCCTATCCCCAGGGGGCCATTCTCAATTCTAGGCCATGCTTTTGTAAGGCCAGCTAAGCCACTGGAGAGAGGGGGGTAAGAGAGTGTTGAAAAGAAAAGTCTAACTGGAAAGCTTTAAAGAAAAAGAAAATGACTCCAGCCATTACTATACTCCTGCTGTCCTTGAGCCTCCATTTGGATCCAAATTCTCACACTCCCCAAAGAAGTGACCTTGAGATGTCCTTTCTTCCCCCCCCCCCCTCTGGCTGCAGCACACTGGGCTCTGCAGAAGGAGGTCCTTGCCCTGCTCTTCCCTCTCGGGCCTCGGCCACCATTCTGACCATCTCAGCAACACAGCAGCAACTCAAGAGAGAAAAGAATTTTCTTAATTCCCCAAACCTTCTATTAGTTGGAGGGCCCTGTAGAGGCAGTAATAGAAAAATACAACATGGAGACCAGTGTGGGTGTGCCTGTGTAGCTTCTCCTTCCAGTGGCTTTGGAAGAAACACACGGGGAAACGCCAGGTATTCATTTTCTAATGCCTCTGCATGCTGCAGCTCTCATCGGATTTGTCGTTGGCTCAGAGGGACCAGGCCCAGCATTTAGGGGGTGGGGGTGGGATGGTTTGGACTTCGTGTGCAGCCGCCCGCATCACAGACATCAAGGAGGACAGAAGACAGGGGTTAAGGACAAAAGGCCCAGATGGGGTTGGGATTCAGAAGTACTGGTTGCAGACTACAACAGAACTTAAGAGAAAGACGCATTTGTTCTCCCCAAGACTCAACTGGGGTGACATCCTCCAAGGGGGTGAGGAAGATTGGCCAGAAGAAGGGTTCTGCATAAACATGGTCCGGATGCTTCTTCTCCACCTAGACCTTTCAGCATAGATTGTGTGCACACACATTTACCTATGGACATGTGTGGGTGCCCATGTCCTCTCAGAATACATGCTTGTTTCTGCGGGTACCACCGTGTGTTTACTCCTTTCCATGGCCTCCACCTGCTCAGAGTTCTTGGCCTGTTAGCACTAGTCATGGTTTGCCTTCTTTCAAGTGTTAGGTGTATAGCATTGTTAGTTTGGAAAGCAAAACTTAAAATCCAATGTGGAAGAAGGAGGAGGAAGAGGAAGGGAGGAGGAAGGGGAGGAAGGAGAGGACTAAGAAGGAGGAGGAAGAGGCAGAGGAGGAGGACAAAGGAGGAAGAAGAAGAGGAGGAAGAAGGAGGAGGAGGAAAAGGAAAAGAAGAAGAAGAGGAGGAGGAAAAAGAGAAAGGAGGAGGAAGAATGAGGAGGAGGAGGAAGAGGAGGAAGGGAGGAAGAAGACAAAACTTTTTTTTAGCTGGGCGCTGGTGGCTCATGCCTGTAATCCTAGCTACTCAGGAGGCTGAGATCTGAGAATCATGGTTCAAAGCCAGCCCCGGCAGGAAAGTCCCTCAGACTCTTATCTCCAATAAACCACTAGAAAATGGGACATGGCGCTGTGGCTCAAGTGGTAGAGCGCTCACCTTGAGCTGAAGAGCTGAGGGACTGCGCTCAAGCCCCATGACTGACCAAAAAAAAATTTTTTTTTTCAGTTGTGGGACTTGAACTCTGGGCCTGATCACTGTCCCTCAGCTCTTCAGCTAAAAGATAGCACTCTACCACTTGAGCCACATGCCACTTCCGGTTTTCTGGTGATTTATTGAAGAGTCTCACAGACGTTCCTGCTTGGGCTCGCTTTGAATCATGATCCTCAGATCTCAGCCTCCTGAGTAGCTAGGATTACAGGCGTGGGCCACCGGTGCCTGGCATAGCAGTGGCTTTTCTTGGAGAAAATGTTGCCTTCCTCTATCTTTACAGGGAACTGGATCTTTACTGAAGGAGAACATTCTAGGCTGTTTGGGAGAATGGGCTGCCATTTTCTCTCTCTCTCTCTCTCTCCCTTTCTGTCGGTTGTGGGGCCCAAACTCAGCCTGGGTGCTTCCCTCAGCTCTTCAGCTCAAGACTAGCACTCTACCACTTGAGGCACAGTGCCACTCCCAGCTTTTTTTGCTTATGTATTGCTGAGGAATTGAACCCAGGGCCTCATGCATGCAAGGCAAGCACTCTATCACTGAGCCACCTTCCCAGCCCTCTCTCTCTTAACATGGGATAAAGACAAATAATTAGAACACATATTTGTGGGTGACATTGTCCAGAAAGAATTGTACTCATTACCTGACTTGTGAAATAGTAACCCCTGTGTACAACACTTTGGTAATAACAATAAAATTATATATATATATAGATAGATAGATAGATAGATATAGATAGAATTATTTTCTAAAAAAAACCCACACTTTTTGTTTTCTTCTTCTCCTCCTCCTCCTTCTTCTTTTGTGACTTGGGGCTTGAACTTAGGGCCTAGGCACTGTTCCTGAGCTTCTTTTGCTCAAGGCTAGCACCCTACCACTTGAGCCACAGCACCACTTCTGGCTTTTTCTGTATATCTAGTACTAAGGAATCGAACCTGAGGCTTCATGCATGCCAGGCAAGCACTCTAGCACTAAGCCACGTTCCCAACCCAGAACATACATTTGTAACCACACAAAATCTTCAGATGGAACTTAAAGCATTAAACATTCATTACCATTTGAGAGGTATGGAGGAGGAGGGCAGTGCACACCTATTTCTGAGATGGGAAAGCTTGAGGCTCAGAAAGAGGAGCTACTACTCTTCATACTCTACATATTTTCCATGGGTTTTTACCCCACTCAAGACACCAGAAAAGTATTCCAGAATAACCATGAATAACAATGATTAAGTTGTCATCTATTTTGATATCAACCTAGCCTATGACTGAGTACTGACCTGGTGCTGGTCCTGGGGCTTGAACTCAGTATCTGGGTACTGTCTCTAAGCTCTTTTGCTCCAGGTTAGTGTTCTACCACTTGAGCCACAGCTCCATTTCTGGCTTTTTGTAGTGAATTGGAGATAAGAGTCCCACAAGGCTTTCCTGTCTGGGCTGCTTTGAACCTCAATCCTCAGATCTTAACCTCTTGAGTAGCTAGGATTACTGGTGTGAGCCACTGGTGCCTGGCAGAAAAGCTTTTTTTTTCTTTTCTCTCTCTCTTTTTATTGGATGAAGTAGTCCCTGGGTAATATTCTCAAGTGAGAGAAAATGGTCCCTTGGGCCAAGCTAGGTAGGTTCCCTGGCCTGAGCCACTAAATGAGCCATTGTTCAGAGGAGCCAAAATTCCTTATGAGACGCAGGCATGGCTATTCAAAGCATAGCACTTGGCAGTCATTCTATAGAGTACTATAGGCAGTGCACAGGAAGAACTTTCCTGCCCCAGAATGGCAGGTTGTGTCTGTGAGTGGGTGTTGAGCTCTGGTTCCTAAATAAGGCATTTGGAATGCCAAGCAATCCAACCAAGCTACTTCCTGCACACTGACCACAGTAACCAAGCCTAGAGAACCTGGGAGAGAAGGAAACAGGCAGAGTGGTAGGAAGATGTGGCAAGAAAGAACTGAATAGTATACTTGCTGGATTAAATTAAGAAAACTCATGCAAAGTTCAAGTATAAAAGAACAGATTGACCAGGTGCCGGTGGCTCACGCCTGTCATCCTAGCTACTCAAGAGGCTGAGATCTGAGGATCATGGTTCAAAGCCAGCCCAGGCAGAAAAGTTCCCATGAGACTCTTACCTACAATAAACCACCAGAAAACCAGAAGTGGCGCTGTGGCTCAAGTGGTAGAGTGCTCACCTTGAGCTGAAGAGCTGATGGGCAGTGCCCAGGCCCAGAGTTCAAGCCCCATGACTGACAAAAAATAAATAAAATTAAAAAAAAAAAAACCATACTCAGGCTGGGGATAAAACTCATGGGTACAGCATTTGTATAGCATACACATGGCCCTGGGTTTGAGCTCTAATATCACACACACACACACACACAATGTGTCACTCTAAAGAAATATATGTATTTCTGATCCATAATACTTTTTGTACTCTCATTTGCAAAAATAGAAACTAAACATGACATGAAATGCAGAAGAACTTGTCTAACAAGCATCTTGAAGCCACAAATGCAACCTCAGCCCACCTCGAGTCCACCATGCATGCCAGAGATGGAGTAAACCTGTGCTTCGCCCTCCTCCTGCTACCCGCTGGTGTCAGCGCCAAGGATGAGCTGAGCTGGGAAGGAATGCGTTGAGGCCTGGCAGAGCTGGCCGCAGGTCAGAGCCGAGTCTGCCTGGCACCAGCATGGTCCATGGGGGTTAACGGCTTCTCATAGCAAGGCTGAGCAGGGCAGGGGAGGTCAGCAGCCAGACCCAAGAAAGCCTGCTTGATGGTGCTGGTGGAAAGGCTTTGGCCAGTTCTGAGTTGGACAAGGTTATATATACTAAAACATTTTTCCTTCTTTATCTGAAATTTAAGTTTAACCAGTATTCTGTTTTGTTTTGTTTTGGTGCTGGCTCAGGGCTTGAACTCAGGGCCTGGGCACTGTCCCTGAGCTTCTTCTGCTCAAGACCAGTGCTCCACTGCTTGAGCCATGGCTCCACTTTTGGCTTTTTTGGGTAGTTTAGTGGAGATGAGAGTCTCACAGATTTTCCTGCCTAAGCTGGCTTTGAACCGAGATCCTCAGATCTCAGCCTCCAGAGAAGCTATGAACCACCAGTGCCTAGCTAGCACTCTGTGTTTGTCTTTGCTAAACTTGACATCCTTAGGATCCTTCAGGTCAACAAAAGTTAATTTTGAAGCCAATGTCACAAAGGAGGGCCACAGAGGGAGCAAAAGGGCCAAGGCTTTATCTCAGCTCGCTGAAGACATGTTTTCCAGCCCCACAAATGCAACTGGGCGCCTGGGCCTGGCTCCACCTCCATGCTCCTGGAATTCCACTTGCCTGACTAATGTGGAAGGCCTTCCCTCCTTTGGGTTCTGGTTGAACAACTGGGAGATGAGCTTCCCCTGGGAACTGGTCCTCTTTGGACATTGTGGCATATCTATCTCAAGCCCTGCTCCAATTTTTTTCTAGTACTGGGGCTTGAACCCAGGGCTTTTCACACTCTCTTACCTTTTTTTTTACACAAGGTTGATCTCTACTACTTCAGCCACAGCTCTACGTCCAGCTTCACTGGAGATAAAACTCTCAGATTTGTCTGCCCAGGCTGGCTTTGAACTTCAATCCTCAGACCTCAGCCTCCTGAGTAGCTAGGATTACAGATGTGAACCACTGGTGCCCAGTGTAATTATTTTTATTTTTTTCTCTTTTTAAATTTTATTTTATTTTTTGCTTATGTGGTAGGGAGGAGTCAAACCTAGGGTTTCATGCATGCTAGGCAAGCAATGTACCACTAAGCCACCTTCCCAGCGCCCCCACCCAGTGTAATTCTTACACTTTGATTGTGTACCATGCCCCACAAATTATATACTCAGCTCTGTTTTAAGGGAATAGAAATAAGCCCAAAAATCCAGCATAGCAAATGGAAGAAGAAAGGAACTTGGAAATGCCGCCTGTGAATACCCTAAATTTCTGATATGATATTATAACTGAGAAACATTTTTATTTGAGCTTGAACTCAATGGTCTCACACTCTTGTGTGGCTTTTTTTGGGGGGGGGTCCAGTTGTGGGGCCTGAACTCTGGGCCTGGGAGCTGTCCCTCAGCTCTTCAGCTCAAGGCTAGCGCTCTACCACTTGAGCCACAGCGCCACTTCTGTCTTTTTTCTTTTTGTTTATGTGGTGCTGAGGAATCGAACCCAGGGTCTTGAGCATGCAAGGCAAGCGCTCTACCACTGAGCCACCTTCCCAGCCCGTATGGCTTTTTTTGCTCAAAGCTTAAACCACAAGCTCCACTTCTGGCTTTTTGGTATTTAATCAGAAATAAGAGTTTTACAAGCTCTCTTTCCTCGGGCTGGCTTCTAATGCAATCCTCAGATCTCAGTCTCCTGTGCAGCTAGTGTGACAGGTGTAAGACACAGCACCGGACTCAGGCAGTATCTTGTCATCTGGAAGGCTGATACTCAATGTCTCCTCCTGAGGCCCATCGGGCCCAGGACAGTCAGTGTGTCCACAGAGATCTTGTTTTCTCATGGGTAGCGTACACAGCACAAACCCTAGGGGCGGGCTGTGGGAAGGTTGCCTTCCGGCCTCAGCCACAAACTGGATCATGCATTGGAATCCCATAGGGAACAGCCTTAAATTCTCAGCCAGTGTCTCTCCTTGACCCCAGCTCCATGCATCAGGGGGTTTGGTCAGTGGTCAGGGGTCTCTGTTGGGACTTTCCAGCAAGATGACCCCGAACAGGAAGGGGTCCTTGGACTTGTCTGCTCTGTTCACTCACTATTCTTTTCCTTCTTTTGTCTTCCTGCTTGGTCCTTCCCTCACCCCAGCCTCATCCCCTTCCAGTCCCCCCCCCACCAAATAAAACCCCTGATGCATCTGGATTCCCACAAAGTCAGTAGCCCAGCGGAGCAGAGGTCAGGCAGGGGTGGCCTTTCCCAGCCTTTTTGTTCTGGTCCAGTGGCCTGGCCTAATATCTTTGCTATCTTAGGTGATAGGCAGGAGGGACCGACTGCCAAGACGAAGAGCCTGATGGGAAATTCAGTGTGGCGAGAGCTTTTTGTTTGTTTCGAGAAGGAAGTTAGGAATTACCCGCAGAGCCCTGGTTGTGTTTGCAGCTGACAGCCTGGTGCCCTGCTGATTTCCACATCCTCTGCCACTGCCTTTATCGCCAAGACCTGCAGATGACCAGGCCTAGAGTCTGGCTTGCTGCCTGCAGCTTTGATTTGGCTGACATCAAGCGCCCAGCGCCCAACTCTGTCAGGCAGCTGCAGGGCAGATAGCACTGGAGCCAGGATTGTAATTCAAGACATAGGTTGTTCTAACCTCTAGGCCTTGGTTTGCAGGTCAATGTCAGTAGGACCCAGACATCAGCTTAGTTTAGGAAGAACCTGTTGAATAAAATAGCCCATTGTATTATTATTAATGCCTAAAATCCCAATGGAGACATGGCAGTGTAGTATTAAGATCATGGATGAGGATCAGACTGCCTGGATTTAAAGACTGTCTGGATTTAAAGCCTCACTCTGTGACCCTGGAGAAATTTCTTAACCTCTCGGTGCCTGGGTTGCCTCATTAGTATAATAAGACTAGAGTGTCCACTCCATAAGGTTATGACAAGGATTAAATACATTAATATCTATAAAACACATAAAACATCGCCTACCATGTAAGATGTTCTCATTAACTGGGGGCTCTTTTTGTTAATCTCTCAGGGCCTGGGCACTGTCCCTGAGCTTCTTTTATTTTTTGTTGGTCGAGGGGCCTGAACTCTGGGCCTGGGCACTGTCCTTCAGCTCAAGGCTAGCGCTCTACCACTTGAGCCACAGCACCACTTCTGGCTTTTTCTGTTTATGTAGTGCTGAGGAATTGAACCCAGGGCCTCAGGCATGCAAGGCAAGCACTCTACCACTGAGCCACCTTCCCAGCCCCTGGATTACACTTTTACAATCCAGTGTGACACCAAGTAGCTCTACTGAAGCCTTGCCTTTTGTGGTCTTTAGAAGACAACAAAGGCTTTAGATTTAAAGCAAGAGGTGGTGTGTGTGTGTGTGTGAGTGTGTGTGAGTGTGTGTGTGTGTGTGTGTATACCAGTCCTGGGACTTAAATTCACTGTCCCTGAGCCTCTTTACGCTCCAGGTTAGTACTCTACCACTTAGCTACAGCTCCACTTCCAGCTTTTTTCTGAGTAGTTTATTGGAGATAACTGTCTAATGAACTTTCCTGGCCAGGCTGGCTTTGAATCATGATCCTCAGAGCTCAGCCTCCTGAATAGCTAGGATTACAGGCGTAATCCCTGCCAAGTAGCACTTTTGACTGCTGTGTTTAACAAGGTGCTAATGCTTTCAGATAACTTCTGGGTCTGTGTTAGGTGTTCTCCAGTGGCTGTGATAGAAACCAGCTCTCCCAACAGGCCCTGGCCTTACCTCTCACTTTGCTTGGTTGCATTCCCTCTAATTTGCTTGAGTGCTTGGATCTGCTTAAAATGGAATTTACTCTTAGAAGCAGTTCATGATCTATCCAGATTCCATCCTTGTCCTCTATTTTGCTAAAAAGGAACTCTTTTCTGAACTATGTTAATCTGCAAATAACAACGCTACTACTGAAATTCACTTGTGTTTAGAAACACTGACAAGATCACCCTAAATTTCTGCTAAGGTGGGTGGTTTTACAAATGGAGCTTTTAATTTTTTTGTAAGCCTACTATTTGGAAAACAAAAACACAACACAACCCACACAGAACTATTTCAGAAATGCTACCGCACAGAGAAGAAACACTCTTGCCCGAATGCCAGCATAGGAAGAAGGCAATTGAAGAAAGGGCACAGCGAAAATACCACCTCCTTCATACTGAGAGCTTTCAGCTGAGCCCTATCGACTTCTAATCACACGTTATTTTAAGAATAAAACCTATTTTATTAAATCACATACTGCCAGATTCCTTTAGATAAGGTTATTAAAAACCTATTCAATCAGCTATTGGTATCAGAAAATTTTCAGTATATCGCTAAAATTGAAAATAGTCAAGGGGCCAGCCACCAGTGGCTCACGCCTGTAATCCTAGCTGTTCAGGAGGCTGCCCTCTGAGGATCATTGTTTGAAGCCAGCCTGGGCAGGAAAGGTAGTGAGACTCTTCTCTTCAATGAACCACCTGAAAACTAGAAGTGGAGTTGTAGCTCCAAGTGGTAAAGTGCTAACCTTGAACAAAATTGCTCAGGGACAGTACCCTGAATTCAAGCCTCATAAGTGACCAAAACAAATGAACAAACATTTCTGACATTGGTTGGTAGAATGGTACCTGAGTTCAAAACCCCAGCATTGAGATTAGTTCAAGATCCTTCTCAGTCTGGGTACCAGTGGCTCTCTCAGAGACAGTGTCGGGGTCCTGAGTTCAAGTCCCAGTGCTGGTGCATACACGGACACACACACACACACACACACACACACACACAAGATCCTTTTCAGCTATGTTGCAGGAAAAGAGGGAAAGAAAGATGCTAGTTCAAGACTTCAGCTCACCTCTGCCAAGAGAGAAAAACTCAATTTCCTTATTCTACAACCAGGGCTCTAAATCTGGACGAGTCCCTCCATGTACCCAGAGCTCTCAACAGCTACACCAGGGCTGTCCAGGG
>NW_012267255.1:12330580-12335159 GCF_000151885.1 Dipodomys ordii
CTCAAAGGCTTGTCCTTCTGCACACATAGGAAGGAACCAGCGCTCCACCCCCAAGCAGATATAAGCTGTGTTTGCGGAGAGATCCTATGAAAAAACTAAAATGCAGCCTGGAGCTCCTCTTCAGGCTCACTTGGGCACCTCCCATGAAACCTTCATTTCCCCCACTGTATTTTCGATCATCTTGGGGATCCAAGCCAATAGAAGCCCCAGTCCTGCCTTTCCTGCTCATTCTGAAAGACCTTCCTTCACAGACATGCTTGCATTCCTTCACTACACTGGCTGCTTAGCCACCTGCAATTGGTTTCGTGTCTTCCGCTCAAGGAAATCCCCTTTAGGAAGCCAGCTGCTATGGTGTGGGAAAGAAGAAAGAAAGGACACATGATTGAGACATATCCAAACTCTACAGTTTCACCTTTCCCTTCCAGGCCTTCTCTAATTTTATGTTGGGCTGGGCCAAGACCCAGAGGCATTTCTTTTAGCTTAATGATTTCCAGGGAACCGTAGCTAGAAAGCAGGCTTGTACAAGTGTGCCCTACGCAGCAGGTACACCCTTATTGGATGGTGCCAGAGGATGACAGCAACTTGGCCTCATGAACAAGTAGACCCTCTCAGAAAGTCAGTAGTGAAAAGTTACCCAGCAGGAGCCCAGCCTGTGGATCAGAAGTGACCTGATGATTTGGTCAGGAGGCTATAGGTAGAGAGATGGGAAATGCTGCTTGCTTGGCCATGCAGAAGATGTTGGCATTCAGATTCAGCCTTTGCCTGCCTCTGTGGACCCAGATGCTTTGATGACAATGTTGCCCTTCAGTCAATGAACAGCACCTTTGCCAACAGCCTCCGTGAGGGGAGGTGGTGGTCCTGGCTCTTACAGTTATCCAAATATTATGTTCTGTGCTGAAATGAAAGATGCGAGATCAAGATGAATTCGTTTCCTGTCCACCACCTTTTTTCTCCTGAGTTGCCCCTTCCTGTCCCTGCCCAATCATATATACACACCAGAGCCAGATACCAGTGGCTCAGGCCTACAACCATCCTAACTACTCAGAAGGCTTAGATCTGAGGATCTCATTCAAAGCCAGCTTAGGCAGAAAAGCCCGAGAGACTCTCATCGCCAATGAGCCAGAAAAAAAAAAAAAAAAACAAAACTAGAAGTGAGATGTGGCTCAAGTGGTAGAGTGCCAGCTTTGAGTGAAAAGGCCAAGTGAGATTGTGAGACCCTGAGTTCAAGCCCCAGTATTAGAACACACACACACACACACACACACACACACACACACACACATTTCAAGGCAGTGTCTTGAATTTTTTTTTTTTTTTTTTGTCGGTTGTGGGGCTTGAACTCTAGGTCTGGGCGCTGTCGCTCAGCCCTTCAGCTAAAGGTTAGTGCTTTACCACTTGAGCCACAGTGCCATTACCGGCTTTTTCTACTTATGTGGTGCTGAGGAACTGAATCCAGGGCCTCATGCATGCGAGGCAAGCACTCTACCACTGAACCACCTTCCCAGCCCCTTGAATTCTTCTCTTGTCTTACCTAACTACTCACAACTTTGTGTGTGTGTGTGTGTGTGTGTGTGTGTGTGTGTGTGTTGGAGGGAGTATTTGTTCAGAAGCTCCCCAGACTGAAACGAAAGACTCTTACAATTTTACTATGTTTCTAGGAGAATATGAGTAAAAGTGTTTCATATTCTTCCAAAGAGAGAAGGTCTTCTTCGCTTATATGCAGCATCATGCGAGTGTCTAAAGCTTACCTTGAGGTCCTTGGAGCAATGCAAGCTAGCAGCCTGGACAAATTAAACTACACAAGTCTGCTGTTTTCCCTGTGCTCTGCCTGGGGAAAGGCAGCTGCTGGTGGCTGGATGCTGGGTTGGTGAGTATGGAGGATGGGAGGATATTGAACTTCTCACTTGCTGTGTCTTCCGGGGTAGGATGGGAACAGCGGTCTAAAGGAACCTGGGTTAGGTCCTATTCCTGTCTGCAAGTGGGGAAGAATGCATCGGGCTGAGCTGCTACAAGGTAGGGCTGGAGCCCATCAAGGGGCCCCTCTCCTCCCTTTCTGGATGTCTTTTGCTGTGAACGTTTGCAAAGAGCAGATGTAAAGTTGGGGCTCTGCTCTTAATCCCTAAAGAAGGAGAGTTTATAGTCTTACAAAGAACAGGAATACCTTCTCCTGAGCAGAGCAAGCAACTTGTCAGAGCAGCAGAAAGGGAGAGGGCATTGCTAAATTTGTTCTCCCCACAGCCTGTGGGCAGACTCTGGGAACACAGACCTGGCCCCAGCTGGCACACCTGTAAACAGACTCAGGATGCTCTAGGCTGAAGAAAAACAAGTCCACACCTTCCCTCTTGAGCCACTCCTTAGTTTCCACTTTCTCTTTCTTTGTTCCTACACCAGCTTCCTGGAAGAGTTGTTGACACTCGGTGGACTCTCCTTTTAGCTTCTGATTCTTCCTTCTCACTTTCCTTCCTTGGCCGTTTTCCAGGGTCCCTTAAATATTGTCACCCTCTGGGGGATGGGCAAGGAGGGGGGAATAGGAATGGAGAGAGGAAGGGTGAGCAAATGCAGTTATATCCATTGTACATGATGTTAAAAAACAAACTATGTGACTTGAGGATAAGGATGGGAAGAGGAAGATGAGGAAGAATAAAAAATGGGGTGACATTGACCAAGAAGCATTATACTCATAACCTGACTTATAGAATTGTAACCCCTTTGCACAACTAGTTAATAGTAACAATAAAATGCAAAATATTTAAAAAATATTGTCGCTCCCCCTCAGGTTTGGCCTTGTTTTTATTTTCCTTACTGTCCATACTTTTAGTGGATCTTTGTCATTCATGGTTGGTCAGCTCTCTTCTGGCCTGCCCTCTGTTGGGTGATGATTCTCCATCTTAACCATTTGGTGGGGGTGGGGGTGGGTGGGTAGAGATAGTCTGGCTTCTTAGTGCAGCTTCCCTTGCAGCTAGGGTGTACATATGTGACCTTGGATGCCCTTGAAATCTTTCTTTGAATGGAAGACCAGGCTCAGAAGGTCATGTCTTCATGGGCTCTCTTCTAGTCAGGATGGATAGATGCTGCTATATCTTGCTTCCAGAAGCCATGTTTAGCATCTTGCTGTGCAAAGTTGTGATCTCCATGCTCAGAATTACCATTCCTAGTATGGGGGTGGGGAGGGCTGCCCTCTGCTTTCCAAGAGAGCCTTTGCTTACATTCCCGCTCATTAGCCACAGCATCGCACAATCCCACCTGCAGCCCTTGATGTCATCTTCACTCATGTAGTTCATTGAAACTCCCAAATAGCTGTCAACTTAGTCTCCCCACCACTTCACTATTTTGGGGTCTCACTAGCACTCGCCTGCTTGATTCAAAGTCTCCTAGCAAGGTTCGCTGCCTTCTGCCCTTTTCTCTTCAATCCAGCTTGCACTTTTGCCAGGGCAGTCCCTCCAAGCTACCAACTACACCTTGTTTTCCCTTGTTAAGAGCCATTCAGCACTCCTCCATTCCGGTCGGGATGAAATCCGGATCCTCTGGTAGGACACTCACTCTGGTACCTAAGCATGTCATGCTATGGCCACACCCAGTGGCCCAGGTCTCCACTGCGAGGCCTTTGCTCACGACAGTCCTAGAGGCCCCTGCGGGCTCCAGTCTCACCCGGCTGCCACCAGTGATGACACAGCCAGTGCCTCCCATCCGGAGACCCAAGCTAATGAGTGGCTCATTGGAAGGCCTCTCAGTTAAAAAAAAAAATCCTAACTTTCCCTAAGCCCCATGTCCAAGGTTCCTGTTTAAACAGAAACCCGTTTCCTGTTTCCCCTCTGATCCCATTTATCTGCTTATAAAACACATATTTACTGAATGTCCATCAACATGGGACCCTGTGCAGGTGCTGGGATGGAGCAGGAGGAAATCTCAGTGCACGGGACACTCACTGTCTGCAGTTCTGCTCACACATCCTAATAAGTTTCCTCTGGGCCCTGGGCCTGACTTCATTCCTTGGATCAGAGGCTTTGGTCCAGACAGGGCTTGAGTTAGCCATACTCAGTCTGGATCTGGTCATTTTAATTTCTGGCTCGTCATGAGAGGGAAGTAATGCCCTCCATACCACCCTCCACAGCTGTCCACAAACCACAGGTCGCTGCTGCTGTTACTGCTACCACCGCCTCCTCTTCCTCCTCCTCCTCCTCCTCTTCCTCCTTCTTCTTTCTTCTCCCTCTTCTTCCTCCTCCTTCCTTCCTTCTTCCCCTCTTCCTTTTCTCCTTCTTCCTTCTTCTTCCTCTTCCTCCTCCCCTCCTCCTCCTCCCCCTCCCCTTCCTCCTTTCCCCCTCTACCCCTTCCTCTTCTTCCTCCTCTCTTCCTTCTTGTTCTTCTTCTTCCCCAACCCTCAGTGTGGATCACAACGTTTCCTGATATTTATGAGACTTCTTTCTTCCCATTTGACTTTCCATCTTTGGGAAATGCTTGTCCTTCCTTCAGACTGGGTAAAAAAAATCACCTCTTCTGGAAAGCTCCCCCCCCCCCCCCCCCCCCCCCCCCCCCCCCCGGCTCCTTTCTCCACATGTTGGCTTTGGGTTCCCTGGAGTCC
>NW_012267255.1:12336263-12376208 GCF_000151885.1 Dipodomys ordii
GCACCCGGCTGACAATGCAATTTTTTTTCTTCCTTCTGTTTTTCTTCTCTTCGACCATGTGCCAACAAATGTTTAACCACTGATGCTGTGTGCATGCGTGTTGAGAGCTCTTCAATTTAATCAGCTCCAAATCCAGCTCATCCTCCCTCAATACTCCTCAGCCTCTAGCTCCCCATACCGGGGCACATCTGTTCTTCCTTCCATTAACACACCCTTTCTCCAGGGGAACTTTTGGCTGCTGTAACAATTGCCACCAAGTTGGTGGTCTAAAACAATACAACTTGATTCTCTCACAATCAGAAGTCTGAAATCAGTTTCATGGTTCAGAATCAAGCATGGGCCCAGCCATGCCCCTTCCATTCAGAGGCTCTAAAGAAGAATCTGTTCCTTGTCTGTCCCAGCTTCTGGTGACTGCTGGGCCAGCTTGTATTATGTTTGGAAATCAAAATTAGGAAGTTTTCGTAGGATAATTTTACTAGGAAACTCCTCATCCTCACCATCCCGAGACAAAGTTAACATTAAATATTTATAACTTTTTGGCTTGGGATGCCTAGCATGCATAAAACCCTAGGTTCAATCCCTAACACAGAAAGAAAAACCAAATACAAATGTTTGATTTTTTTATTCACCAAGAGCAGGAGTATTATGTAAGACAAACTGTACCCGTGCAACCTTTGTTTATTTTTATTTTTTTGGTTGGTCGTGAGGCTTGAACTCTAGGCCTGGGCACTGTCCCTCAGCTCTTAAGCTCAAGGCAAACTCTCTACCACTTGAGCCACAGTGACACTTCCAATTTTCTGGTGGTTAATTGGAGATAAGAGTCTCACAGATTTTCCTGCCCAGGCTGGCTTTGAACCACAATCCTCAGATCTCAGCCTCCTGAGTAGCTAGGATTATAGGGGTGAGCCACTGGTACCCAGCAACCTTTGTTATTTTATGTTCTCATAAATCTTCATTCTTGGTCTTTACTTGCTTAGTGAGTAATTTGCTTCAAGCTCTTGATTATTTTCCCCCTTTTCTTGCTTTGGTTGAAATGTCTCAACTTAAAAATATGTATTTACTGGAGATTCCTTATCTTAACATGAGGCACCAAAATCAGTTGAAGGAATTTGTACTCCAGTCAAGCAAAGATTATTCTTTCAACTCTCCTTTGATATTTGGCATTGAACCAAGGAATCTAAAAATCACTGACTTTGGAATCCAGGTGCGGGCTCTGCAGTTTCCACCAGGAAGTCACAGACATGGCTGAAAGCGTGGAATGTCAAGCCATTCACATAGCAAGTCATTTATGCATTCTAATCTCCAAACAAGAGGCATAACCTTTTTCTTCCTGGCTCTCAGAGCTACGGACCCATCATTGTGACCCATTATTATCTAGAAGATTCCTCACATCCTGATGTTCTAGCTAGCTCTTGTTGAGCATCCAGCATCCAGAATGCTTCTTACACAGAAATGTATAGTTCAGGCAGCTTCCTGGGGGTGAGGCCTTCCCAGCCTAGAAGGACAAATCCAAAGCTGCAGGGCCACCCACATGGCCCAGATAAAAGCACATGTCTTCGGACATCTTTAGAACAGCACTCAGACGCAACCCTTTGCTGTATACTCAAAGATCTGCTTTGGTTCTTCCCATTTATTCCCTGAGTGTTATCACCTGCGAGTGCAGTACCCCCAGCCCTCACCAAGCCAAGACCTCAGGCACATCTTGCTGGCAGGAGGCCATTCTTGTCGAAAGGCGGACATGAAAAGAGCTGGGCACTAGCTTTTCCACTGAAGACTACCACTAACTACCACCGCTCACCCTAGCAATGAAATTGGCCAGTCCATTGCTTGTCCTCTGTCACCCGACGGCAAGGTTTTCACATGGCTATCTATGATCAATGAGCTCTTCTGGGCTCTGACCCACGGCTCACCTCTGAGGAGTCAGGAGAGTCCTGGTCACAGCCACCAATTTAGGTCAGTATTGTGTGTCTACCATGTGTTGGACACTGGAAATGCTAAAATGCAAAGGAGAAATATCTGCTTTCATCCACAGATAAAGACTTCCATTTTCAATCATGACCCACAGGTACCTTCTTGTATCAGTTGCTTGCGAGTCATAAATATGTATTATCAGTTACACAGATTTAAGTAAGAGTGCATTTATAGTTGTATGTAAAATGTCTCTGCTCACTTATATTCTTGCACAACTTACTTGGTGCAGAGAAAAGGCTAGGGAAAGGAGATTTACAGTTGAGGAATGATGGTACAGTTGTACATGTATCTGTCCTGCCTCCAGTAGAGAAACACTGAGGATGGCTGTGAATCCTGGGAGGGAAATGACAGGCCCACTCATCAGACCCATCCATCTGACCTACCAGAGGGAGCCTTCTGGCCCTCTTTCAGAGAACCAGTGGTACCAGGCTGCCTTTCAAGGAAGAAGAAAAAGTCATAGAGACTGTGCTCTCTGGGCTTTTGGTAAGATTTTGTTCACTTGTTGTATGCTTAGGAAAAGAATAGTGTTCTAAGTTAATCTCTTGAGAAATAATAATGGTCTTTATTTGTATAGCGATCTGGACTCACTATACCCATCACGGGCTGGGGTAGCCTTGTGATTTGGATATGGAGCCTGATCTCAGTGCAACAGTGATGAAAAGTGGGATCTTCAGAGGTGATTGGATCATGACAGCACTGCCGTGGTTGCTGGATTAATCCATGGATGAGTTCCTGGCTAACTGAGCAATTAAGAGGTTGGGGCCAATTTGGAGCAAGTAGGTCTCTGGGGTGAGGAAGGATCTGTCTTTTCTCCAGTCTGCCCTCCTCCTCCAGCCTTTGTGTTTCCTGACCACCAGGATCTTCCTCCATGAAACTCTAGTGAAGCCTTACCTCAGGCCCAGAAACAATGGCACCAGCTGACCACAGACTGGAGTCTCTGAAACCCTGAGTCCAATTACATTTTCTCTCCATTATAATGCTTCTCTCAGGCATTCCTTCATAGCTAGACAAAGCTAACTCAGGTTCAACTTCACGGCCCTTTGAAGGAGGCCATACCCCAACTGATAAGTAAAGCAAAAACCTCAGTGAAGTCTTGCTTAGCAGGTGAGTCAAACTCAGGTCTTGGGTTTCCAAACTATGATTCTCACATTATACTTGCACCCAGCTTTATGAGGGTCAGGGACAGAGATATATCTCTACAGCTAAAGAAAACATGGCCAGTCTCACATTGTTGTCTCATTGGTTACAAAGAGTCACTCCTTTGGTCCTTCTCTTGATAACTTAGCAAGACCGCTGTCTTCTGTTTTAGGTACACAGACACTCCCGTCTTCCATGACAGATTCACCCAAGACGACTTCAGACTTAGCAGAAAGAAATACTTCTATGTCGAGCTTTAGTAAGCAGTATAGATGAGGTTGGTGGTAAAAATTTTGAATCCCAGCACTTGGAAGGTTGAGGCAAGAGGATTTGAAGTTCATTGTCAGCCTGGGCTACATAACAAGAGTGTCATATTGAAAAAGAGAATGCGCACCCACCCACTCACACATACACACGGGGCTGGGGATGTGGCTTAGCGGTAGAGTGCTTGCCTAGCATGCATGAGGCCCTGGGTTTGATTCCTCAGCACCACATAAACAGAAAAAGCTGGAAGTGGTGCTGTGGCTCAAGTGGTGGAGTGCTAGCCTTGAGCAAAAAGAAGCCCCAGGACTGGCACACACACACACACACACACACACACACACACACACACCTCGAGCTCCACATGCCTAGATAGATCAGGCATTTGCTCTGTGACTAAGATGTCCTCCCCCAGGGAGCCCTCACTTGGATTGCTGTACCGCTCATCGCTTGTCATTGAAAGCCAAGGACTTGTCACCCCTCAGTTAAAGTATTTTTCAATCAAAGCGTTTATTGAGTATAAAAATGAGCGGTCACTTCAAGGATGATTGTAGCACTCCCACAGTCCAAGAAATGAGACTTTTGGCTTTGCTAATGCTGCATCTTGGCTCAGCATTTGAAGGCTGGATGGAATTCTGCCCTGTACTTGCAAATGTTTGGAGAAAGGGCTCAGTCAGCCTTCGGGGACAAACATGCCCTGGGCCTTCTGTGGTCCCCAGCTCTGGTCTTGTCCGCACAGGATCATTGAGAGTCTGCGTCTACATCTCAGGGCTCTCTATTCTCCTGAGGCTAGAGAGGCAAGGAGAGCAATCAGATAACAAATGATGGAATTGTGGTTACTGGTAGGGAATGCCACCAGTCCTGTGGAATGTAATCTTTTGAGAGAGTTTACATATCATACGCCATAATACATCTCAGAGAGGAAGATGAATTAGACTTTCTTCTTATTACCATTATGGAGATGGAGAGTAAGAAATGTATAATTAGCCGGGCGCTGGTGGCTCACGCCTGTAATCCTAGCTACTCAGGAGGCTGAGATCTGAGGATCGCGGTTCAAAGCCAGCCCGGGCAGGAGAGACCGTGAGACTCCTATCTCCAATAAACCACCAGAAAACCGGAAGTGGCGCTGTAGCTCAAGTGGTAGAGTGCTCGCCTTGAGCTGAAGAGCTGAGGGACAGCGCCCAGGCCCAGAGTTCAATCCCCACAACCGACAAAAAAAAAAAAAAAGAAATGTATAATTAACTTGGGCACTGGTGGCTCATATCTGTAATCCTAGCTACTCAAGAGACTGTTAAATGAACAACAACAAACAAACAAAGAGACTGAGATCCAAGGATTGCACTTTGAAGCCAGCCTGGGCAGGAAATTCCAAAAGCCTCTTATCTCCAATTAACTAGCAACACAAGCAGGAAGGGAAGCTGTGGCTCAAGTGTTAGAGCATCAGCCTTGAACAAAAGTGCTCAGAGACCGTCCAGTCCCTGAGTTCAAGCCCCAGTACTGACACAAAGAGAAAAAACAAACACAAAAAGTTGTGTGGAGCCAGTCCTAGCTAGGGACTAGCATGGTTTCCACCAAAGATGATTTCATTGGATTCTCAAAGATGACTAGCCCTACTCTGCTTCTTGGTGGAAGTTGTTTTTATTTTATTTTATTTTTTGCCAGTCTTGGGGCTTGAACTCAGGGCCTGGGTGCTGTCCCTGAGCTGCTTTTGCTCAAGGCTAGCATTCTACCACTTGAGTCACAGCGCCACTTCCGCTTTTTTCTTTTTGTTTATGTGGTGCTGAGGAATCAAACCCAGGGCCTCATGCATGCGAGGAAAGCACTCTACCCCTGAGCCACCTTCCCAGCCATGGAAGTTATTTTTTAAAGCACAGCAGACTCCAGGCAGCCCTGCAGGAAAGAATCAAAGAAACATGCTTTGGGTACTGAGAAACACGGACCAAATCTAGAAGCCATACCTGCCTAGCAGAGTTGACAAAGTCCCTTTATTAAGTCCCACTTGGCTCCTTGTTGGCATCGTTGCCACCAATCTTCATTTTTCCATTTGGGAGGAGTAATGGTGGGGAGAGGAGAGGAGAGGCTGTAAGGAAAAAGAACTGGGCGGGGGAGGGGAGTGGGGAGGCGTCCTGCTTTTGACACATGGGAGAACAGGCAGCAGTGGACAGGTGAGCTAAAGAAAGCCCCAGGCCTGTGGGCCTCAGCTGAGAGCAGCTGTACCGTTCCTGACACCCCTTTATCTTCTCCCTAGCACTATTGTGCAGAATCAGATGTCACCAAGCCAGCGCCAGCCATTATCCCCAAATGAGGCGGACAGAGCCCACAGGGGCTGATGCAACCCACGGCCTGCGGCCCAGTTAGCAGGTCCCTAGCAACAGTGTTCAAAGTGTGGCCAAGGGTGAAATATTGCCCCACTGGTCTGAATAGCCTTTGCCACTAACAAAGAACCATTATAATAACAGGAAGGCGTCGAAAGATAAGCACAGAATAGACAGGGAAAATCTCTCTTTCTCTCCTGTTCATGAAAAAGGAAATGGTTTTAAACTTGTCAGTGTTCAGCTAATTCAGCAACCATGCTGGATTTGAGTCCTTACCCAGCAGAACCCAGAGAGCATCACCAGCCCATGGCTGCTCAGAGCAGAGGCTGACCACAGATCCGGGCTCCTGCACATTTCAGTGCCAACTCTGCCTTCCTGACTGGCCCAGTCCTTTGTGCAGAGATGAATGCCTACCCTCTCCATGGGTGCCATTTTGTCACTAAGGCTCCATTTAGACCAGGTCCAGTGGGCCTGCTGAAGCCACAGGCTGATCCTCGGCTAACATCTCTTCTCTTCTTGCTGGGAAAGCAGAGGCAGGCACCAACCAAGACTGCCTAGCAGAAGTGCACAGCCTGGAGGGCATCCAGTGTGTGCCCTCTGGAGCAGCCACAGCAAACCCTCAGGCTCCAGCCAGCCAGGCAAGCACCATGTGTTCTCTACTTCACTTCCCCAGGTTACCTGAACGTCCCTAGGCTACCTTCCTGTAGACCCAAGTGAATTGAAAATAGCTTTCTATTTTTATTTTTTTTTATCAGTCATGGGGCTTGAACTCTGGGCCTGGGCGCTGTCCCTTAGCTCATCAGCTCAAGGCAAGTGTTCTACCACTTGAGCCACAGCGCCACTTCTGGTTTTCTGATGGCTTATTGGAGTTAAGAGTCTCCCAGAGTTTTCTGCCTGGGCTGGCTTTGAACCATGATCCTCAGATCTCAGCCTCCTGAGTAGCTAGGATTACAGGCATGAGCCACCAGTGGGTGTCCTGCTAACTTTTTATTTTTTAAGTCTGAGACCTGAACTCAAACTTGGTACCTGTCTCTCATTGGCTAGCGCTCTACCAACTGAGCCATGCCTCCAACCCTTGAAAAGAACTTTGATGACACCAAGTTCATTGCACATACACCTGCAAAACCACGTGTGGGGACCATGCTAATTTTCTGCCTGCCCAGCCTGACCACAAGAACACCAGCATCTGCGTCCTAGGTGTTCATGAGGTGCAACAGTTGGGAGCACAGCTGTCTCCCCAGCTCTGGGCCACATGTGGTCCCCAGGGCCCCACAACAGCAGGACATCCCTTGGGAAAACACCTTACATGGTTTCCTCCCAACTCTGTTTCCCACAGGGGCTGAAACCAGCACTGAGGGCCAAGTTGAGGACAGATGCGGCTCATCCGCCATTGTCCTTGTGTCACCTTTCCTGGTGGAGGTGTTAACAAGAGATCTCCCCACCTCCTCTGCCAGAAGACAGCATATACAGACTCATGCTAACAGACTCTAAGGAGGACTACTGCTCCTAGCGCTACTCTATGCACCATCCATATACATGGCAGACAAAACCACCAAGCAAGCCAGGTGCTCAGGTGGCTCACGCCTATAGTCCTAGCCACTCAGGTGGCTGAGATCTGACAATCAAGGTTAGAAGCCAACCCAGGCAGACAAATCCTTGAGACTCTGTCTTTGCTCCAATTAACTAGCAAAAAGCTAGGCGTAGAGGACTAGCCATGAGTGAGAAAGGCAAACAAGAGGACAAGGCCTTGGGGCAGGGAAGGTGGCTCAGTGGTAGAGCGCTTGCCTTGCATGCCTGAGGCCCTGGGTTCGATTCCTCAGCACCATATAAGCAAAAAGAAAAAAGCCGGAAGTGGCACTGTGGCTCAAGTGGTAGAGTGCTAGCCTTGAGCTGAAGAGCTGAGGGACAGTGCCCAGGCCCAGAGTTCAGGCCCCACGACTGGACCAAAAACAAACAAACAAAAAAGAGGATAAGGCCTTGAGTTCAAGCCCATCCCCTCCCCCCTCCAAAACAAAAACAAACAAACAAACAAACCTGCAAGCAAAGGCTCATATGTTTTAACCGCAGACTGGGGAGTAAAAATACTGACCCATCATGCACTTGGCAATGGACCCAGACAGGTGAGTATGAGCAGTAGTCATGTGTGCTGGTGGCTAGGTTGATGAAGCCTATGACACAGCTCAGTAGGTGTAGGCTCACATCTGTAATCCTAGCTACTCAGGAAGCTGAGATCTGAGAATCATGGTTTGAATCCAGCCCAGGAAAAGTGTGTGAGACTTCTATCTGGAATGAACTACCCTCACCCACTGCCCCCCACCCCCTGCAAAAAAAAAAAAAGCTGCAAATGGAACTCTAGCTCTAGAGCTAGAGCCTTGAGCAAAAAAGCTCAGGGACAGAGCCCAGGCCCTGAGTTCAAGCCCCAGGTCTGGAGCACACACACACACACACACACACACACACACACAATTGCCCCCTTTATTGTGCTCATACCCCATCACTGACAGGACCCACCAGGTATTCTCCTCCCCCTCAACAATGAAAACTCGATTTTTTGTCTTCCACGGCTCTTCCTCCTTCTCTGCCCTTTAAGATCCAGCCTGAATCCCACCTCACTTGTCCTGATCACCTTTGCACACTGTGCCCTGGCCGCCATCTTTCCTTGGACATTTGTCAATCTTCTAGTCACTGATATCCCTCAATCCATTCGCCTCTCTGTACCCTAGTTCAGGCTCTTTCCCCCTCTTGTCTAATTAATAATCCCTGCTCCTTTCCTGCTCTTCCTGTCTTTTCTTGTCCCATTCAAGCTATTCTTCAGGCTGTATCATGCATTCCAAAAGACAAATATATATCCATGTCATTTATCTGTCTATAATAGTTAACACCTGCTTGAATACCTGCTGCATGGCAGGCTCTGTCCTAAGTGATTTACGTGCACAACTTACGTAAATCTCAGAATAACCCCATGAAGCAGGCATTATTTCCCCTACCAACTAGGGAAGCCCAGGAAAGCCAAGTAACACTGGGAGCTGTAGGCACAGCTCAGTAGCTGAAATTCTGTGTCTCTTCCCACTCCTCATTAAAGCAAGCCCTGGTCTTGCTTTATGCATCCCTGACATGACATTCCATAACCCTGACCAATGCAGGTGGCATGCTTGTAACATCTTTTTGTTGCATATTTAATTTTGCATTGCCATACAAGCTATACATACCATATAAGAGCAGCCTGCTAGCTGGGCGCTAGTAACTCATGCCTGTAATCCTAGCTACTCAGGAGGCTGAGATCTGAGGACCGCGGTTCAAAGCCAGCCCAGGCAGGAAAGTCCGTGAGACTCTTATCTCCAATAAACTATCAGAAAACTGGAAGTGGCACTGTGGCTCAAGTGGTAGAGTGCTAGCCTTGAGCTGAAGAGCTGAGAGACAGTGCCCAAGCCCAGAGTTCAAGCCCCATGACCGACCAAAAACAAAATAAAACAAACAAACAAAAACAGCCTGCCTTCCCAGTCAATACTTTCAAAGTGAATCTCCCTGGTCTTGGCCGTTCTGAAACTATGCTACCTGGGATCCCTTTTTATGATCACCAGTCAGCATCTTTTTCTATTGATCTATGATTGACAGATAGAAAGCTATGTGCTTTCCAGGCACTGGTGGCTAATGCTTGTAACCCTAGCTACTTGAGGCTGAGACCTGAAGATCGCAATTGGAAGTGGCACTGTGGTTCAGAGTGGTAGAGTGCTAGCCTTGAGAAAAAAAAAGCCAAAACAACGATAACAACAAAACTCAGTAACAGTGCTCAGGCTCTAAGTTCAAGCCCTGGGACTGGGGAGAAAAAGCCACATGCTTTTCTTTTTTCTTTTTCTTTTGGTCAGTTGTGGGGCTTGAACTCTGGGCCTGGGCACTGTCCCTGAGCAAGAGCTCAAGGCAAGCGCTCTACCACTTGAGCCACAGTGCTACTTCCAACATTTTCTCATGGTTAATTGGAGATAAGAGTCTTGCCAACTTTCCTGCCCAGGCTGGCTTTGAACCGCGATAGTCAGGTCTCAGCCTCCTGAGTAGCTAGGATTACAGGTGTGAGCCACCAGCGCCCAGCAAGCTGCATGCTTTTAGTGGGTACAACCTGATGAATCTGAACATATCACCCATGAAACTATCTCCATCATCTATCAAAGCCATTATGTATTGATCATCTCCCAACGTTCTTTCTGTTCCCATTATCATCATTTCTGTGTGTTATGTCATATGAACAAAATATAATCTACTTTCTTAGAAATGTTTAAGTATATAATTCAATATTGTTAGCAGTCAGTAACGTGCAGAGCTTATTCATCTGGCATAAATGGAATTGCATCCTCTGACCATCATCTCCTCTTTTCCCCTCCTGCCAGCTCCTGGCATTCTTGTGTGTGTGTGTATGTGTGTGTGTGTGTGTGTGTGTGTGTGCTGGATTGGGAGAAAAGGGCCTGGGCAGCTTGTGTGGTAGTGTTGATAATGACTGAGCTGCCACAGCCCCATCTACAGCAAGAAGTAGGAGTGCCCAGTAGCTCCCCAAAAGCACCTCTGCCCAGAGTTGTTTGTTTTCTGACCCCAGGAATGGGCAGTTCAACTGCTTCCTGGCGGGCTGAGCCCTGTGTAGCCAGGGCTGACTGCAAGGCATTCCTAACCCGAGGCTGCGCACTTCTGCCGGCTCCTGCTCCTCTCCTGAGGCCTCTTCCTGAAACCCTCCTCAAATCACTTAGACAACCCCGGTCTCCTCCAAGTCCATGGTAGCAGTTCTAATCATATGCTAAACCAATTGTGTGGATCATTTTAAGTCCATCGGTTGGAGATTTCCAGGGAATTTATTTTTAAAGGCTTTATCTGATTAATGGGGGCCAATTCTCTAAGCATCCGAGTAATAGAATCTGCTGGAAGCTTCAAGACATGCAAACAAAGACATTTGGGCAAAAAAATGGCTGAGATAAAACATCATACTACTACAAAGGCTCTATTGTAGGCTGTCAGAAGTTGTTTTTTTTTTTTAAAGAGCTTAAAATAAAAGATAAACTTATATAGCTGTAAGAGTGAGGTGTAGGAACAGGTTATATAATCCTAAATGATACAAGAAACAAAGAGCAGGGGCTATCCACAGGCTGAGACCTGAGCAGACCGGAGGGCAGGACTTGGAGAAAGAGTTTTTCACTTTTTAATAAAGTTTATCCTGGGCTAAGAAGGTGGCTCAGTGGTAGCACGCTTGCCTTGCAGGAATGAGGTCCTGGGTTCGATTCCTCAGCACCACATAAGCAAAAAGAAAAAAGCCGGAAGTGGTGCTGTGGCTCAAGTGGTAGAGTGCTAGCCTTGAGCTGAAGAGCACCCAGGCCCAGAGTTCAGGCCCCACGACCAGACCCAAAAAATAAATAAGTAAATAAAGTTTATCCTTTTTTGTCTTTACAAAATCATATGAGATAGGAAAATAAAGCAGGCTCTGATGGGGGAGGGAAAGGTACCAGAGGGAGGGCTAATGAAGAGGACGAATAAGATGCATGTGTGAAATTAAAACAAGCAAGGTGCCAGTGGCTCACGCCTGTAATCTTAGCTATGCAGGAGGCTGAGATCCAAGGATCCAGGTTCAAAGCCAGCCTGGGTAGGAAAGTCTGTGAGTCTCTTATCTCTAATTAATCACCCTGAAACCAGAAGTGGCACTGTGGCTCAAGTGATAGAGTGCTAGCCTTGAGCTGAAGAGCTGAGGGACAGTGCCCAAACCTAGAGTTCAGCCCACTACTGACCAGAAAAAAGAAAAGGAAAGAAAATAGAACTCACTGGCACCAGTGGCTCACACTTGTAATCCTAGCAACTAAGGAGGCTGAGATCTGAGCATCCTGGTTTGAAGCCAGCCCTGGCAGTAAAGTCCAAGAGAATCTCATCTCCAAATAACCCCCTCTCCCTCCTACCCCCAAACTGGAAGTGGTGCTGTGGCTCAAAGTGGTAGAGTGCTAATCTTGAGTGAAAAAGCTCAGGGACAGCGCCCAGGCCCAGAGTTTAAACCCTTTGACTGAGAATAAACAGCAACAACAACAAAACCTGAACAAACAAGCAAACAAAAAAGCCGTATGAATTTATTAAGTCTTTAAGAAATTAAATGAAAAAAAAACCCTATAAAATGTTCCTTACTCTATTTGGAAAAATGAATATCCAATAAAACATTTCATATGGGCAGGTCTTATGAAATTAGATAGGAATTATAAGAGTATATCTTTCTAGGCGTGAAAAACATTATTTTTCAAAGAACTCTGAGCCCCAGCATCTGTGCTCTGCCTTAATCTAAATCTCAAAAGGAGGGACACCATGGACTGGCACCTTCAGGCCGTGCTGGAATACTCTCTCTCTCTTCCTCTCTGGCATGCTTGGACTAGGTGAACAAGTAGCTTTTTTTTTTTTTTTTTTTCTAGGTGAACAAGTAGCTTTTTTTTTTTTTTTTTTTGGTGCCAGTCCTGGGGATCAAACTTGACCGCAGTGCTGTCCCTAAGCTTTTTTGCTCAAGGCTAGCACTCTAGCACTAGAGTCTTAGCTCCACTTTTGGCTTGTTCTGTGATTAATTAGAGATAAGATTGACACCATTGTTAACACCACTCCTGACTTCCACCCACAATCCTCAAATCCCAGCCTCTCATGCAGCATCTGCCTGCAAGTGGCTTCTTCAAAGGATTAGTCAGTCAAGAGGCTCGATAGTGGCCCTATTTGTCTAGAAGTTCAGCCAGAAAAGCCAAGGGCCAAAGAAGACTTATTGAGTTCCTGCCCCAAAAACTAAGGGAGGGCTGTGTGTGTGTGTGTGTGTGTGTGTGTGAGAGAGAGAGAGAGAGAGAGAGAGAGAGAGAGCCACTAAAGCTTGTGTGTAGACAGGGCATGCCGGGTGCATGCCAAAGGAGAACTACTTGAGGAGAGAAAGCCGCCCTGATGGACCCAAAGGTGCTGGGTAGAAACGTGCACAACTCGTGGGGTTGGATCAGAGAGGCCCCGGCTACTGGCACTGGACTGGAAAAGCAGCTGTGGGAAGCCAGCCACAGTTGTGAAGACAGCTTGAGCTACCAAGCAAGTTCAAGGGCAGGACGAACTCCATCACCTACTCACTTAAAGAGGGGGACTGCTAAGCCTTGGAAGAGTCTAGGCATTAAAACCGGAGCCCAAAGTGGGATCTGATCAAGGGTGACTGTGTAAAATAAGGGGGGGACCTGGGACAGGAGAAGTATTTAATTAAAGAGACAGCGACAGTGATGAGAGATTTGATTTCAGCCCCGCAGCCACAGGGCGGCTGTGGGGAAGCAGAGATAAGGCAGCCTGGGGAGGGCCCCCGGAAAGGATCCTCGGGCCTCTGGTTTCATGGGGATAAGGTATCTGCCAGCCTGCAGAACAAACAGGGCCCTGCAGGAGACACAGGGCCCAGGCCCCCCTCCAGTCATAAAATCCTTCCTCTGGTCCCTGCGGGTCACACCGGGGGACAGAACAGACAGAGAAAAGCGATCCCTTGTTGTTCCAAGGCCATCTCCTGCCCCTGCCCAGCTCTGGGTCAGCGCCCTGTGGAGACCTGAAATTGAAGTGTTGCTACACCATCCCTCAGGATGTTTGCGCCCTGGGGAATCCAGGGCTCGGTGGGGTTAAGGTCAGTGCTCCCACTTCCAAGACAAGCAAGAGCTCTATCATTTCCTAACCTCAGGGAGGAGGAGGAGCGCCAGCCATAGAACTTCCCGGAAAGCACAGCTGGTGAGCGCCCTGTACCCTTACACTGCAACTCCCTCAACTAATTAAAAGGCAGAGCCAAGAGCATGTCCGGCTTGCTGCCTAAGCATCTCCTTGGGAAAGTATGTTTATGGAGTCCTTCCCCCACCCCACCCCACCCCCAGAGCTGAGTGGGTCACAGGTGATTATAATGTTGACTCCAACGTGTAGGAATGCAGAGTGTGTGTATGTGAAAGAGAGAGAGAATCCCTTCCCCCACCCCCTCCATATCTCCATATCCCCAGACAGGCAGGCAGGCAGGCAGGAAGAATGCGATAGGGTGGATAAGACTTGGTAGCGAGTAGCCCAAGTAAGGACTATTAAGCAAGGGCTCAAGTTGCACCCAAAGAGGAGTGTGGCCATGAGGAGAAAAATCAAAATCCCTTCAATCCAATCCAAAGGCTGTTACAGCATTTCAGTCTCTGGAAGGAGCTATTCTCCCTTTTCTTTCTAAGTTTAGCAATGATTGTTTGGAGTTTAACCCATCCTGGGACCAGAGAATGGACCAATTCAACAACCAGAGTGGGTTCTCTCCTCTCTCTCTCTCTCTCTCTCTCTCTCTCCCCTGCTTGGTGGATATGCAGAAGGGAAATGTCTCTAATTATTTCCTTGACATTCTCTCCAGTTTGAGGTAAACTCCCTTATATTGAAGAGACTAAGGCACATTCATATCTTACACTGAACGTGACCTGTTCCAAGACACTGGAAGTCTAGCTAAGCTGCCATAAAGGGTGTCAGATAAAACTCTGACTAAAGAGGACAAAAGCAGCACCTCTTTCCCTGGAGGCCATGGTGGAGGCTGGACTTCATTGGGGGCAGTGTTGGGTTGCACTGAAGGCTTTGGAGTGAAATCTGGGACAGGGAAAGAGGGGGTTCATCTGTCCCTTGGGTGGGAGTCCATTGGCAATCTCCCCCAAGTCCTTTTCTGTTAAGCTGAAACAGCAAGAGAATTATGATCCTCAGATCTCAGCCCCCTGAGTGGCTAGGATTACAGTCATGAGCCCCTAACACCTGGCTCACCATTCTACGCTGCTTCAAGTAGAGGTGTGACTATTTTGCAGCTTTAAATGGTATCAGTTCATGGAGATGCACAGGACATAACCAGGGCAATGGTTGCAGATGCAGAGGAAGTTCATTCAGGGAAGATTCAGTCACTACCGAGCTGCAAGCCAGCATTGGAAATCCCTCTAGGCTAATCTACAACCTGGTGGGGGGGGGGGGTGTCCAGGGAACTCTATGTACTTTAGATAGTCCTTATGAGGCTTCTCACTGTGACCTTGACTGGGCCCCAGCCTAAGCTGCCCTAGCCTGGGGAGGATCTGATTGGAAGTAAACCCATTAACAATGGCAGGTGGTGAAGTCCCCTGCAGACTTGGGTCCTGGCCTCAGGAAGACATGGAAGGTTGTGCAACATGGTGTCAGTGAACCACACTGTGCCTTCCGTGGGCTTGGGATTCCTGTGACTGTGTGAGAGGTAAAAATAGTGCGGTCACTTTCTTGCTATTTAACTATGGTCCTCAGATTGAGGCAATGGATGTAGCTCCTTCATGAACACACCATAGGTCAGCTGTTACACTTTTAGAGGTTAAGAAACTAACGGCTCAAGCCAGGTGCTGGTGGCTCATGCCTATAATCTTAGCTACTCAGGAGGCTGAGATCTGAGGATTGTGGCTTGAAGCCAGCCTGGGCAGGGAAGTCTATCTGGAATTAACCACAAAAATCTAGAAGTGGTGTTGTGGTTCAAGTGGCAGAGTGCTAGCCTTGAGCAAAAGAGCTCTGGGACAGCACCCAGAGTTCAAGCTCCATGACCAGCAAAGAAAAAGAAATGAATGGCTCAAAGAGTCATCGACAATTTATCCGCATTTAATTGGCCATTGTTGCATTGCATTATCCATATTTAACTGGAGGCATTGGTCATAAGTAAGAGAGAAGGTCATGGTGTTGTGTAATGCTTGCTCCAGCTCCAGGAGTGGGGGCTGTTTTTCTGGGGAATTGGGTGGGTCCTTGTGACAAATTGTGTTTCAGGACCACAGACAGCAGCACAGGAGCACTGTTTGGGTACACTGCCCCATTTCGTTCTACACCAATGGTGGCTTATCTCTCATCCCCACACCAGCCCAGCCTTCTAAGTGGAAGCTGTGAGGAGATCACACAGCAGACAGTATGAGGACTGCATTCCACGAGTGCTGAAATGAGGAGTCAATTCTCTTCATTCGCAAGTCCAGTCCTCATCAATACTAATACTCAGTAATGCTCAATGATCACCTACTGTATCCATGTACTACATCCTCACCTTACCTTTATAGTAAGACTAGGAATTTAATTCTCATTCTGCTGATAGGAAAATGAAAGATGAAGAAACCAAAACTGGAAGAGGAAAAATATATTAAGTGGGTAATTTTTTTCAGGTGACTCAGGCAATCTAAATGTCAAAGCCCATTCTCATAGACAGTCTATTTGAACTATGCGCATGGAATGAAAAAATGGTTAAAAACAAAACAAAACTTTAAGCCAGGCACTCGTGGCCCATGCCTAAAATCCTAGCTACTCAGGAGGCTAAGATCTGAAGATTACAGTTCAAAGCCAGCCTGGATGAGGTTCTAAGTTAGCCCAGGCAGACAAAACCTTGAGATTCTATCTCCATCAGCAAAAAGCCAGAAGTGGAGCCAGGTGCCAGTGGCTCATGCCTGTAATTCTAGCTACTTAAGAGGCTGAGCTCTAAGGATTGTGATTCAAACCAGCTCAGGCAGGAAAGTGTAAGACTCTTTTTTTTGTCAGTCATGGGGCTTGAACTCGGTCTGGGCGCTGTCCCTCAGCTCTTCAGCTCAAGGCGAGTGCTCTACCACTTGAGTCACAGCGTCACTTCCGGTTTTCTGGTGGTTTATTGGAGATAACAGTTTCATGGACGGGGCTGGGAAGGTGGCTCAGTGGTAGAGCGCTTGCCTTGCATGCCTGAGGCCCTGGGTTCGATTCCTCAGCACCACACAAGCAAAAAGAAAAAAGCCGGAAGTGGTGCTGTGGCTCAAGTGTTAGAGTGCTAGCCTTGAGCTGAAGAGCTGAGGGACAGTACCCAGGCCCAGAGTTCAGGCCCACGACCAGACCCCCCCCCCAAAAAAAAAGAGTTTCATGGACTTTCCTGCCGGGCTGGCTTTGAACCATGATCCTCAGACCTCAGCCTCCTAAGTAGCTAGGATTATAGGCATAGTGTAAGACTCTTATTTCCAATAAACTACTCAGAAAAAGCCAGAAGTGACACTGGATCAAGTGATAGATATCTAGCCTTGAGCACAGAGAGGCTCAGGGACAGAGCCCAGGTCCTAAGTTCAAGCCCCAGGACTGGCAAAAAAGCAAACAAACAAACAAACAAAAAAACGAAGTAGCCAGGCATTGGTGGCTCACATCTCTAACAGTAGCTACTCAGGAGGCTGAGATCTGAGGATCATTGTTCAAAGCCAATTTGGGCAGGAAAGTCTGAGAATCTTATCAAAAGATAGAGCGTTAGCCTTAAGCTATCCTCGGAGACCGTGGCCAGGCCCTGAGTTCAAATCCCAGAATTCACACACACACACACACACACACACACCACAAATTCAGAAGTGGCGGTATTGTTCATGTGGTATCAGTTTTGAGCAGAAAAAGCTAGACAAGAGTGTGATGCTATGTGGTTTCTGACAGTCATAAGAGGCAAAACAACTTCTCCCTGGTTTTCTCTCTTGGGATGTTCCCATTTGGAACTCAGCCACCATCTTGTAAGGAAGCCCGAGTGCATGAAGAGGCCCACGTGGAAAACAACTGGGGCCTTGGGCTTCAGCCCAGTGCCAAGAGCCAGCTAGCAGTGACTCATCTTGGAGGAGGATACAACAACCCCTTAGCTGAGTTTCCCCAGCAGTGGTGAGTTTTTCCTACAGAATTTGAGAGATTTGTGAAAAGCAAAGAAGAATTGCTATTTTACAGCAGTCCATTTGGGTGTGTTGTATTAAATAAGAGGTACAGGGAATCAATGGTAAACATTCTACTGAACAGCCAAGAAATGAGAAGCATAAAATTTCAGATTCTGGTTACAGAGGGAGGAGGTGATGGGGTATGATGGATGAGAGTCAAAAGGAGCTGCCTGCCATAGCATTCTGGCCTAGAGTCGTAGAACCTGCTCAGACAGGAGGAGCGAACTCACATTTCCTGTCCTAAACTCAGTTCATTCAGCATTCAAGAGCTAGGAGAGTGGGCCCCCAGGGGAAGGGTGTCCTGAGGAGACAGAGTTAGACAGTGAAAACCTAGCTCCTCTAGGGCTACAGGCAGACAGCTCAGTGAACACTCTCTTTAGGCAAAGCCCTTTTCCTTGTTTGTAGTTATCAGTTGACATTTTGGAAACAAAACCGAGTATTCTTGAAAGGATCAAGCGAGCATTCTGATGCCAGAAGCCATGAGAGATACTCAGGATGGTTTCTGCACAGCGGGAGAGCTCTGGGAGACAAGGTCACTGTGTGCACACTGTGGAGCTGGGAAATACTGACATCCCTGCTCCCTGGATGAGCTTCCCCCCCAACTGCCGGAAATTCGGGGTTAGAGGACCAGTCTGAGGCCCTCCACCCTGGACCCCAAAAGGACTGGCCTAGAAGGAGAGCAGGAACAGAAGGGCTGATCGTTCATACAGATGAAGATTGCCTTTCAACAGGAAAAAGCAACTTGCTGGTCTGTCCCAAAGAGAGAGAATATTAAAAAGAAAGGTAGCTTTCTATAGAAAGCACACGGAACAAGGTATTGTTACTTCTATTTCCTGCAGTAGCATATGGACCCATTTTTTTCCTTTATTTTTTATATTAATTTTTGCATGTGTGCCAGTTCTGGGGTTTGAACTCAGGACCTGGGCACATGCTGTCCTTGTGCATCTTATTTTGCTCAAGGCTAGCACCCTACTACTTTGAGCCACAATGCCACTTCCGGTTTTCTGGTGGTTAATTGGAGGTAAAAGTCTCATGGACTTCCTTCCCAGGCTGGCTTCGAACTGCAATTCTCAGATCCTTGAGGTTTGAATTCAGGACCTATGGTTGCTAAGCAGGCCCCTCTACCATGAATCCATGCCTCCGACACTTTTTTTTTAATGCTTGTTATTTTTGAGATCGGGTCTCACTTCCTGCCTGGGTGCTTGCCGGGGTGTGACCCACTAGTCAGTCTGGCCGATAGGAGGACGGGTAACAGGTGCTGCTGCAGCTTCCAGCTCTGCATGGAGAGGGAGTAGCTCAGATGGGTTTTTTTTTTTTTTCCTGCCCAAACTGGCCTCAGAGATTCTCCCAATCTCACCCTCCCACATAGCTAGGATGACATAAGTGTGAGCCACTGGCATCTGCCAACGTCCATTGTTGGCTTTGACTGGGATGAGATGGAATCTCAATGTAGTCTTGATTTACATTTCCTTTATGGTTAAGGATATTGAGCAACTTTTAATGTATTTATTGGTCATTTGTACTTTTGATTGGTCATGGGGCTTGAACTCAGGGCCTGGGTGCTGTCCCCGAGCTTTAGTGCTCAGGGCTAGTGCTCTACCAGGGCACCACTTCCAGTTTTCTGGTGGTTAATTGGAGATAAGAGTCTCATGAACTTTTCCTGCCTGGGCTGGCTTTGAACCATGATCCTCATATCTTAGCCTCCTGAGTAGCTAGGATTACAGGTGTGAGCCACTGGTACCCTGCATGTATTTCTTTTGAGAACTTCTGTTGAACAGACTTATGGGCTATTGTTTGCTAAAGCAGAAAGCCTCCATGGAATGCTGTGAGACCTACAGGTAATGAGGGCAATGGTCACCGAGTGGCGGAGAATGTAGCAAACCGAGACTGGACATCATGACAGGGTCACCGCAGCCCTGCTGTTGCTGCTGTGGTTATGGGGAAAGCCTGGCCTACATTTTACATTGTGAAGACCAGACTTCTCTTGGAAGTCAGAAATTCAGATGAGTAAAAATATATATTGGGGAGTGGGGGGAGGTGGGTACATGTGTGCCAGTACTAGGGCTTGAACTCAGGGCTTGGGTGCTATCCCTTAGCTTTGTTTTTTCCTCTGCTCAGGGCTATACTACTTGAGCCATAGTTCCTCTTCTGGCATTTTGATGGTTAGTTGGAGAGAAGACTTTCTTGCCTGGGCTGGCTTTCCTGCCTGGGCTGGCTTTCCTGCCTGGGCTGGCTTTGAACCATGATCTTCAGACCTCAGTCTTTTGAGTAACTAAGATGATAAGAGTGAGCCACTGGCACCTGACTAAAAATTTACAATTTTTATAGTAATGTGTCAGCTACAGCAAGGATGTTTATGAGTCACATTTAACTATGGAAAGGAAGGACAAATATCCCTCAGGATTAGAAAACAGAGGAAATGAGATAGACCAGAGAATAATTAATTAGTGAGTATGTTTTAGGAAAAACCTATAGCCACCTACACAATAAGTGAAGGTTTAGTGACAGATTACATTTTCCAAAAATGGTGGCAGTAACATCACCCATCTTACATGCTATTTCTGTGGTGCAATCACGACACTCCTTCATTGAATTCTTTTCCTCCCTTTGAGCCTCAGAGAACTTTATAGTTTCTTGGAGTGCCAGGATGGTGCAAATGCCGAGAAGTCCAGGGAGCTGATGGAGGGGGCCATGTTAAGAGGAAACCTAACCCACACACCCTGCTTCACTGCTAGACAACTGCCAGTTCCAGCTTACGAGAGCCAGCCTAGGCCTGGACCCTCAGCTGGAGCCGCTCCGCTGAGACCCTGGCAAGGGAGACAAGCCCTTGCTCAGGCCTGGGTACAAATCACAGGCGCATGATCAAAACCACGAATGCTGCTGTGCAAAGTCAATAAAGCTTTGGAATGTTTTGGGGTTTGTTTTTCCTTTCTTTTCTTTTCATTTTATTTTGTCTTTATACAGCAATAGAGAATGACAACAGGATCAAAAGTCTCATTTTTAGCCAAAGTCACTGTGGCAGGTCAAAGAAAGAGATCCAACATCTATCTAGGGCCTCCAAAAGTACAGGAATAAAATGTTTTAGGTTAGAATGAAAAGGTATTTTCTTTCAGATTACTCAAGCTCAGACAAACTTGTACATACCACTGCAATCAGGACAGAGACCATTTTAAAAGGCAAAGCAAAATAAGACAAAAAAAGAATGAAAATATATAAAGGGATAATTCAAATAATTGGTGTATAAATGGTAGGGATTACACAAAAAAGAGGTATAGAAAAAAAATAGGAGTTATAGATGAAAATTCTTATTACTAAGAAAAGGGCGCATCTTTGATCTGTACTGCCCATTGAGTGCTCAGAACAACAAACATAAAATGTCCTACACTTCAACTCATCACTGAACTATTTCAGAACACCAAGAATAAAGAGATGTTGAAGGGCTGGGAAGGTGGCTCAGTGGTAGAGCGCTTGCCTTGCATGCATGAGGCCTGGGTTCAATTCCTCAGCACCATATAAGCAGAAAAAAAACCGGGAGTGGCGCTGTGACTCAAGTGGTAGAGCGCTAGCCTTGAGCTGAAGAGCTGAGGGACAGTGCCGAGGCCCAGAGTTCAGGCCCCATGACTGACCAGAAAAAAAAAAAAATAGAGATGCTGAGAAGTTTCACAGGTAAGGAGATTCTATTTTGTTTTGTCAGTCATGGGGCTTGAACTCGGCCTGCGTGCTGTCCCTGAGCTTTTGAGCTCAAGGCAAGCACTATACCCCTTGAGCCACTTCTGGTTTTCTGGTGGTTAATCAGAGATAAGAGCCACAGACTTTCCTGCCCAGGCTGGCTTTGAACCAGCTACTGGAGTAGCTAGAATTACAGGCTTGAACACCTGGCGCCTGGCAGGAGATTCTGTTTTGAGGGAGAGGATGTTTCGTGTTGAATTTTGTATCCAACCATTTCATTAATCAAGTGAAAATTTGAATAGAGACATTTTCATATGCGAAAGTATTCTAAATTTTATCTCATATATTGCTTATCTTCAGGAATTAACCAAGGATCCACTCCAGCAAGATGAAGGCATAAATTAAGAAAGGAGAAGCTATTAGGGTTTGGAAAAGAGTGATTCTAACCATTGAAAGCGGGAAAGGAAATTGAAGTAGGATTACAGCTCCGGGCTTACAGAAAACAAAACAGGAAGAGCCTGTAGAAAGCCAGAGAAAAGCCTTTCTTGTTTTGTTTTTGGAGAAGGGGGAAAAAAGAAAAAGGAGTAAAATCAATAGGAAAATAGTATGATTAAAAGCCCAGAAGGCAGAATGTGAGGATAAGACAAAGAGTAATAGTAAAAAAAAAAATAGGGCTCAGATGTAGAGTAGTGTGTTTACCTAGAATGTGAGATTCTGGTCTGTTCGCCAACACTGCAAAACATAGAAAGTGGAGGAGAAAAGAAGAGTAAACATTGTTCCAGAACCACAGTCTGTTGAATAGGGACATTGGTCCCATAAAGAGATGGGGTCGGGGCTGGGAAGGTGGCTCAGTGGTAGAGCGCTTGCCTTGCATGCATGAGACCCTGGGTTTGATTCCTCAGCACCACATAAGCAAAGAGAAAAAAGCCGGAAGTGGCGCTGTGGCTCAAGTGGTAGAGCGCTAGCCTTGAGCTAAAAAGCTGAGGGACAGTGCCCAGGCCCAGGGTTCAGGCCCCACGACTGGAGCCCCCCTACCCCGCAAAGAAAGAGATGGGGTCTGGGGGTTGGAGGTGTGACTAAAGTGGTAGAGTACCAGCCAGTGAGCAAAAGCAAGTATCAGATACTGAATTCCAGTCTTGGTCTTTCTTGTACAACAAAAAGAAAAAAAGCTGGGTGCTGGTGGCTCACACCTGTAATCCTAGCTACTCAGAAGGCTGAGATCTGAGGATTATAGTTCAAAGCCAGACTGGGCAGGAAAGTCTGTGAGACTCTTATCTCCAATAAACCAGGAAAACCAGAAATGGTTCTGTGGCTCAAGTGGTAGAGTGCTCACCTTGAGCTGAAGAGCTGAGGGACAGTGCCCAGGCCCAGAGTTCAAGCTCCACGACTGACAAAAACAAAAAAACAAAAAAGAAAAATAAGAAAAAAAAAAAGGAAAAGGAAAAAGAAATGGAATCCACAAAAAGAAATAATAAAGGAAAGGAAAGGAAAAGAAAGAAAATGAGAAAGAGGGGCTGGGAAGGTGGCTCAGTGGTAGAGCGCTAGCCTTGAGCTGAAGAGCTGAGGGACAGTGCCCAGGCCCAGAGTTCAGGCCCCACTACCGGTCCCAAAAAAAAAAAGAGAAAGAAATGAAATCCTAGTGTTAGCACTTTGATCTGTTGTGAATTATAATTATATAGCCAAAATAAAATGAACATTATTTTCTCCTTCCATTCTTAGAGTCAGCCTGTGTAAGTCAGTCAGCTTTCTATCACTGCGAAAATGCCTGAGCTAAATCAGCTTCAAAGGAGGAATGACTTCTTTTGGCACATGAGTTCAGAGCACGACTGCTTCCCCTGTTTCTTCAGACCCTTAGTGGCACCAGACATCGTGGCGAGAGGGTATGGTAGAAGATGCTCACTTCTTAATAAAGCAGACAGAGAGAGAGACAGAGACAGACAGACAGAGACAGAGATGGGGGACATGGTCTAGATAACTCCCCTCAAGGACATACCTCCAATGACATCACTTCTTCCTGCTAGGTGCATCTTAAAGGTCCTATCACTTCCCAATGGCAAGCAGGCTGGTGAGCAGGCCTTTAGTATATAAATCTTTGGAGGACATTTAAAATCTAAACCATGGGCTGGGAATGTGATTTAGTGGTGCAGTGTTTGCCTAGCATGCATAAAGCCTTGGGTTCGATTCCTCAGTACCATATACACAGAAAAAGACAGAATTGGTGCTGTGGCTCAAATGGTAGAGCGCTAGACTTGAGCAAAAGAAGCTCAGGGACAGTGACCAGGCCCTGAGTTCAAGCCCCAGGACTGGCAAAAAAAAAATCTAAACCAAAAACACAACCTTAGGCAAACAGAAGCAGTGAACATTGGCTTCAGAACCTAGGTGTACAGTAGAAAAGAGGTGACAGAGAGGTAGAGAAGAGGGAGAAAGAAAGGTGGGAATGCTAAGACCTTGGGTACAAAGTGGGGAATAAAGGAGTGGAGAGGAAATGTAGGTTTAAATGGGTTCTCTGAACTTGAAGGGACCAGAGAAGGCTCTCAGGACAGGGGCTTAACTATATTTAGAAAAGGGAGGGGGTGTAGGAGGGAGGAGTAGAATAGAAGTGAGTGGACTTCCTATCACCATAAGACAACAAAAGGCACCAGGATTAGAGTGGCAGAGAATGGGCCAAGGCTTTTCACCAAGTCTTCGGTATTACTTGCTTCGGTATTATTGTACATACTTTACATGTATTACCAATTAAAATGAGGAGCTCTCCAAAATTCCCAAGATAAGCAGTTGATAAAACTGTAGAATATAATAACACACAAAAAGAGGAGAAATCTTCTGATTGCTGGTAACTCACACCTATAATCCTAACTACTCAGGTAGTTCAAAGCCAGCTTGGGCAGGAAAGTCCATGACACTCTTATCTCCAATTAGCCACCAGAAAACTGGAAGGGGGATTGCGGCTCAAGTGGTAGAGCACTAGCCTTGAGCACAAAGAAGCTCAGGGATAGCACCCAGGCCCTGAGCTCAAGCCCTACAACTGAGGAGAGAGAAAGAGAGAGAGAGAGAGAGAGAGAGAGAGAGAGAGAGAACGATATTAGAAGTCATCTCTAAGTCTCTTGATAATGGATCATTGTCTTATCTTCTTTTCCTCTTCCTCTTTCCCCCTCTCCCTTCTCACTCACTACCATCCTGCAACAGCGTTCACATTAGCTTTGATCCCTGTAAAAGCAGTCAACAGAGTCTTTGTGTCGGCTGCCCTCTGCTGGCTACTTCTAACATTACAGCTGCTTCACTGCTACCAGGACCACCAGCTCTGAATGATGTTTTATTGTTGGTGTGAGGGTAGGAAAGTTACTCAGCCTTACCTAATGAGGACACCCAATGGGGCTGCTGCTTCCCTCACAGGTGTTTATTTTTAGCTGACAGCTGCTCTAGTGGATAGGACTTCTCTGCAGGCTCAGCCCTGAGGTCTCTGGACACCAACGCTGCTTTTCAGGAGTCACATCCACAGGCCCAAAGCCCTCAGTGACTGGATTCTGAAAGCATCACAGTCTGGCTGCCTTCTTGCCAAGGTGACACAAGCCACCAGTTCTTGTGGGAAAGGAAATCAGGGCAGCCCCCAAGGAGGAGGCAGCTCCACCTTCAGTGTTTCTGCCCTTTGGATCTATTGTGGAGGGCACTAATGATCTGTGGCTAGGCATTGACCCTCTGATTATGGGGGTTACAGTCATACTACTGCTGGTGGCCCTGCAAGATTAAGCATGGTCCTTTGCAGGTCTGAGACCAAGTCCAAGGGCTGGGAAGTTGGCTCAGTGGTAGAGCACTCGCCTTGCATGCTTAAGGCCCTGGGTTCGATTCCTCAGCACCACATAAGCAGGAAAAAAAAGCCGGAAGTGGTGCTGTGGCTCAAGTGGTAGAGTGCTAGCCTTGAGCTGAAGAGCTGAGGGACAGTAACCAGGCCAAGAGTTCAGGCCCCACGACTGGACCCAAAAAAAAAAAAAAAAAAAGAGAGACCAAGTCCAGGTGCACCATGATGCCTGTCAAACCCTGGGTGATCCTGTCCTCATGAACAGCTTTGGGCCATGGGGCTTTCAATAGCACTGAGCCAGTCTGTTTTCAAACCTGGAGTGCAGACTCTGTTCTGGTCCATACTTTAGGTCTATTACATTTTATGTGTGTGTGTTGGTCCTGGGCCTGGAGCTATCCCTGAGCTTCTTTTGCTCAAGACTAGCACTCTACCACTTGAACCACAGCTCCACCTCTGGCTTTTTTGGTAGTTTAATGGAGCTAAGAGTTTCCCAGACTTCCCTGCCTAGGCTGGCTTTGAACTGCAATCCTCAAATCTCAACCTCCTGAGGAGCTAGGATTACAGGCGTGAGCCACCCATGCCTAGCTTGTTACATTATTTTTCATATACTCCTCAGAAGCTTGGGTCAAGTCTTCCTCCCTTCCTGCCTATGTTCTTTCCTACTTTTTATTTTTATTTTTGGTAGTAGTGGAGTTTGAACTTAGGACTTCACTTGCTTGGGAGGTGCTCTACCACCAGTTCATACCTCCAGGCCTTTATTTTCCCCTGTAGTGGTTATTTTAGGAGAGGGTCGCACTGTTTTTCAGGCCCATGTCTGGACTGTGATCCATCTATTTTAAACTTCCTGTCCTAGGTAGGATAACAGGTGCATACCACTGCATCCAGCTATTTGTTGGGAAGGGGTCTTGAGTTGCCATGACTAGACTCAAACCATGATCCTTCTGATCTCAGGGTCACAAGTAGCTAAGATTACAGGCATGAGACGATTGATTGATTGATTGATTGATTGTGCTGGTCTTAGGGGCTTAAACTCAGGGCCTGGGCACTGTCCCTGAGCTTTATTTTTTTGCTCAAGGATAGCACTCCAGCTCTTGAGCCACAGCACCATTTCTAGATTTTTCTGAATAGTTTGTTGAAGAGTCTCAGGGACTTTTCTGCCCAGGCTGGCTTCAAACTGTGATCCTCAAATCTCAGTCTCCTGAGCAACTAGTATTACAGACGTGAGCCACTAGTGCCTAGCCATGAGCCTAATATTAATCAAGCACTAACTATATTCCAGGCACTGCACTGGGCTACATGGGCCACAGGAAGTACCACTTGCCCCATAGAATGTACACCGTTGAATGGTGACGAAACCAAGCAGAGTAGCAGTCATGTGACAAATGAGGTCCCCAGGCCTTGTGCATGTGCACACTACTCATCTCACTATGCTTCTTAGCCACATTGTCCACTCCTCTGAGGGCCCTTCTTCATTGCTTTATGTTTATCTAGTGGTCCCCCAGGACACCAGAGATTCATTTACTAGGCTCTGAGAAGCACAGAGAATTATGAGAAATACACTGATGAAGAAAGACAAACATTTCTCAGCACAAACATCATTATTGCTTTTCTTACTCAAATTTACCTTCAAGAATTTGATCATTGGGCTGGGAAGGTGGCTCAGTGGTAGAGCGCTTGCCTTGCATGCATGAGGCCGTGGGTTCAATTCCTCAGCACCACATAAGCAAAAAGAAAAAAGCCGGAAGTGGTGCTGTGGCTCAAATGGTAGAGCGCTAGCCTGGAGCTGAAGAGCTGGGGGACAGCGCCCAGGCCTAGAGTTCAGGCCTCATGACCAGACCAAAAAAAAAAAAAGAATTTGATCATGGAACACTGGCATACATACGTGCATACACACTCACACACACACACACACACACACACACACACCTGGGAAGCAGGTTGTACAAGGCTGATGTGGATTTGATTTTTGGTTTGGTTTGGTTTGGTGGTGCTGGGATCAAAGTTAGGACCATATATCAAAATAATCTCCTGTAATTTGCAGGGAAATAGATGGACTCAGAACAAATCATGTTACGAGAGGTAAGCCATGCTCAGAGAGACAAATGGTGCATGCTTTCTCTTGTATGCAGAAGCTAGCTCTAAAATGCATGATAACTTATACAGATCTCTAGGGATTTGTACACAGTGAAGCCAAAGGAGGATACTCTTAGAAGAACACAAAGGTGCAATATTTATGTGCATCTCATCATACAAAATAATATTTTTCCAAATGAACTCCAGGAAATGGAAACAAGAAGTTTTTTCTTTGTTGCTGTTATTGTTTTCTTATCATCTTGTTTGTTTATCTGCCTTTAATGACAGCATAACTTTCCTTAAGAATTGACAAGAGAATCCTTTTATGTTTTTTTTCCAGACAGTATCCCTCAAGCCATACTTTGAAATTCTGTTGCAATTTCTAGCTCTATGCTTTCATTAGTGAGTAACTCGTCAAGTCCTTTAGGAATGAAAACCGCTTCAACCAGCCACTGGTGATAATACTGAAGGCAGCCTAGCTCTTGCCCACGGAGTTCTTGATTGACAACGTCAGAACAACCATCCTAGCACCAATATATCCAAGAATGCAAGAAAAAAAAGGCATCACAAAACAAAATACCCCAAACAATCTTAACTATAATTAGAAAAACAGGTACTAGCTTGTATTTTGCCAAGAGTCCTGAAACTGTCTTCAGGGAGCTGGCAAGAAAACAGCAGAAGAAACCAGAAGAAGCAAAAGGAAAACCAACATCCTTGAATAATAGAGCCAGAGCCCCTGTCCTGAGTCTGGAGGGCGATACCTTCCTGGATGAGTGACATTTACTCCTGGGTCATTTGCCTCCCTGGTCCTTCACTTCCCGTGAGACTGCTACCACAACCGGAGCTATTGCTTTATGTTATAGTTGAGGCTTCCTGTCTTACTTCTGCCAGCCTTAATGTGGCCAGGGGCACCTTGGCCCGGCACTGCATTCTGATTCCTGAGGCTCAGAGCCTGTATTCCTGGTGAATCTCTTTTATGGCTGTACAAAGCTACTGCACCTTGAGCATGCTAGGAAGTGGTTTTTATATATATTATCATATTATCTTATTAAATTCCCTCACAGTGTGTGTGTGTGTGTGTGTGTGTGTGTGTGTGGTTAACTGGAGGTAAGAGTCTCATAGACTTTCCTGCTTGGGCTGGCTTTGAACTGTGCTCCTCAGATCTCAGCCTCCTGAGTAGCTAGGATTACAGGCAGGAGCCACTGCCGGCAGGCTGTGTTTTTGCTGCCCGTCTTTGTGCTTTACAATTACAAGCTCCTTGGGTGCAGGCATCTCTTTTTCCACATGTCTAGCTCAGTGCTTGGCATACAGTTTAGAACGTCTGATGGTCTCTAAGTGATGGTACTTATGTCAGGATTAGAGGGAAACACAGAGTCAAGGAGCTGGTGCTCCTCTTCGGGGCCACCATTCCCCCTGGGGCTCTCTTTCCTTCCTGTGCAGCATACTCACTGCGGACACTGACTATGCTCTGCCTGCCCTTCGCTTGCTGGCCACCTGAGCTAACCTCTATCATCACCATGGGGTGCGTGCTCCCAGGGCAGAATCTTCTGGGTTTGTAGTTCAGTTCTGCTGCCCCCTAGCTGTGATCCCAGCAAGGGAATCTTCTCTGCCTCCAGGCCTCAGTTTCCTCACTTGTCAGTTGGGCAAGAGCAGTTCCCATTATGTATCAACTACTTAGCATGGAAAAGTGCCAGGCATTTCTGGGTGCTAGGTAGGAAATGGAGTCCTCACCACAGCTTGTGTTCTTCTGAAGAGACAGAGACTAGAATGAAGTAGATTTGGAATGTGTCTGAGTGCTGAGGAGAACAATGTGGATGCTGAGGAATTGCGGGCTTTCGTAGTAAGGTGAGGAGACCCCAGAGGGCTGAGCTCTGACTTCCTGTAGTGATTAAACAGGCAGATGAGCAGGAACTCTGAAAACAGTGCTGACAATGGTGAGAACTCAGCATTAGCAATGTGTGTGTGTGTGTGTGTGTGTGTGTGTGTGTGTGTGTGTGTGTGTGTGTGTGTGAGAAACAAAAAAGGATTAAACATTCATTATAATACTTTTAAGAAGAAATAGACCAATCAACTTCTTGTTCTAATGATCTTTTCAGAATCACTTCAGAATCACTTTTCTGGGTCAGCAGATACCTCCCACTTCTCCCATTTACCCCACCCCCACCCCCATCAGCCATTGAGCCAACCAGCTTTTAGTTCTGTAAATATATGGGGCACAGTGAACAATACAGAAACTGTGTTACTGTATTACATTCTTAGCTCTTTCCTGGATTCTTTTTTTTTTCCTTCTTAGAATTTAATCACTTGAGAGTAGATCAAATCCCAATCCTAAAATATAGCTCATGTGACATAACAAAACTGTGCAATTTATAAAAGAAATTCAGGCCCATTTGAGAAGTTAATCTTTTTGAAATGTTAAAGCGTCTACCCCACCCCAATACACCAAACCTGTCCAGCAGAGCCTGAGCTTATGCAGCAGGAAACATTAGAAAAAACAGCCAAAAAAAAAAAGGTTTTCCTAGCCAGTGGCTCATGTCTGTAATCCTAGCTATTCAGGACGATCTAAGGATTAGGGTTTAAAGCCAGCCTGAGCAGGAATGTCTGTGAGACTCTTCTCTCCAATGAACCACCAGAAAACCGGAAGTAGCCCTATGGCTCAAAGTGGTAGAGTGCTAGCCTTGAGCAAAAGAGCTCAGGAACAGCACCCAAGCCTTGAGTTCAAGCCCCACCACTGACAAAAAAAGAAAATGGTTTTCCTGCCTTCAACAAGAGTGACATCCAGCAAGTGGGAGCTTTCTATGTCAAACAATTCTCAACACTTGCCAACAACCAACCAGGGGCCCTCCAACTAACTTAGAACTAACTGCAGGCGAGTTAGTGGCTAAGCCCATCCCTCCCCCCCAACAGGCCACTTCCCTTTCACAAATCAGTCCCAAATCCCTACTGTCTCCCGCTTCTGACTGGGGTCAGAGACTCCCACAATCCCCATCCTTAGGACTCAGGAAGCTACTTTGCTATTATTGTTGGGTTACAATGGTAATATAACTCAGGGTCAGCCAAAGGAGGGTGAGGCATAGGGCAGAGAAGGTGAGGATGGGGGCCAAGCATCCACTCTTCCTCAGGACACTCTCCCACCTGGCACATGGTGATGTTCGCCAACCCAGAAGATGGTGGCATCAACTTGTCTGGAGTTTTATGGTGGTCATTCCACAGGCAGTGCCGATGGTGGTTGAGCTGAGCTGCTCTCCGTTCCCCAGGAAGTTGGGGAGCAGAGAGGAGAGTTCCAACCTTCTCATTCCATGGCTGGTCCTGTGAACCTCCTGAAGCTAATGTACAGTAGTCACCTCAGTTTTTTAATTTTTAATTTGCCAGCCCTGGGGCTTGAACTCAGGGCCTAGGCTCTGTCCCTGAGCTTCTTTTGCTCAAGTCTAGTGAACTACCACTTGAGCCTCAGCACCACTTCCAGCTTTTTCTGTGTATGTTGTACTGAAGAATCAAACCCAGGGCTTCATGCATGGGAGGCAAGCACTCTACCACTAAGCCACATTCCCAGCCCCCAAGTTATTTCATTAATACACAAAATGACTCCTTTATCACTCCAGCCATCATGAGTCTTAATGCTTTGTGTTAGAAACCAGAGCCTGAAACCAAGATTGTAACAAAAAGTACTCCTAGCAACCAGATCAGAGCTCCCCCCAAAACGAAGGTTCTAGGAACTGTGCTAGGGGCTGGGTCACAAATCAAATACTATATCTTGTCTTAAGTCACCAGTACTGAGCTGAGGGAACCTTTGAATGATCACTTAACTTTCCACATGGAGAGGGCCTTGGTGGGTAAATTTTCCATCTTCCCTTGTGACTCCCTCAGAGATCCATTAACATGAAATCCTCTGATACTCAGAAAGGGCCAGGGTGCCCAGCAGGGCCAGGAGCAAAGCCCACCTTGCCTTGATTTCATCCAGGTGACTGCTGAGGGAGGGACCAGGAGACAGCCAGCCTGCCCCAGGGGTGGGAGGGGACAAGGAAATCACGGACAGGTGCTTTAACTTCTATTTAGAGACACTCCTTGAATGCACAGTTCAGAGGTGGTAGCCGAAGAACTCCTCCCCCATGTTCCCCAAATGTCTGTAGTATACACAAAGCTGTCCACCTTGAAGATCATAGCTCTAGAGAGTGCAGAGATGAAGCTTAGGGTTGGAAGATTTGCCTAACATGTCCAAGGCCCTGAATTCCATCCTGAGCCTTGAAAAGAGGCAGAACACTGGCTAGTGTAAATGCTAGCACCATTTGAAATGTGTCAAATAAATGGCTTGGGCTGGGTGCTGGTGGCCCATGCCTGTCATCCTAGCTACTCAGCTGAGAGCCAAGGATCGCAGTTCTAAGAAAGCTGTGGCAGGAAAGTCTGTGAGATGCTTATCTCCAACTAACCAACAAGAAAAAGTGGGAGCTGTGTGTGGCTCAAGGGGTAGAACGCTAGCCTTAAACAAAAAAAGCTCAAGGATAGTGCCCAGGCCCTGACTGAGTTCAAGCCCCAGGACCAGCATGTTAGGTCCACCAGGGAAAAAAATGGCCCCTTCTCTTTGTTTTTCTCTGGCAAATAGACCCCTTCCCTTTTGTTTGCTCTCTCTGTGCACAACTGCATGTGGCCCTCCCCAGAAGTCCCCACCCAGCCTGTGACCCAGGTAACTGGTCACCGGGCTGCTGCATACCAGGGGGCAGTGGGAGGTCTCCCAGGCTGTGAGGTCACTTTCTCATCCGCTGTGGCCATGCCTCCTTCCCTCCTTCCTTATATAATCTCTGTTTCACGCTGCTTCACGCTACATCCTACCCTAGAGTACAGTTGGCAGTTTGGCTCTCCCAATAAATTCTTTTCTGCCTGAACCATGTGGTGGTGATCTTTGTTTGGGCAACACACACACACACACACACACACACACACACACATTTTGGAATTCCATTCTGACACTAGTTTCCATGGCATCAACAGATGCCCATCTGCAAATTCTACTAACAATATTAGAAGACATTTAGCTTGATTCCAAACCTTTTCTTTTTCTTTTTCTGCCAGTCTTGGGGTTTGAACTTAGGGCCTGGGCAGGTAGACTAGTGCTCTACCACTGGAGCCACAGCACCACTTCTGGCTTTTTCTATGTATGTGGTACTGAGGAATTGAGCCCAGGGTTTCATGCATGGGCGGCAAGCACTCTACCCTTAAGCCACCTTCTCAGCCCCAAACCTTTCTTGTTACAAGTGCACTGCAGTGAGTCTGCTGTGCTGGATGCTCCCCTTTTTTGACCAGGACACCTACCCTGCACCAGGTCCTTACTGTGCAGAAGCAATCGTGGCGATCCCATCCCTCGCCAGCAACATCAGCTCCATCTACCCAGCTTCGCTGCTCCTGTGGATGTTAGGACTCGAAAAGAACAAGGCACCACGGATAGCAAGGACTGCTTTCCCACTCTAAGTCCCCCTGTGCTGGGACACATGCCAGCAGCCGGAAGCAGGAGTTCACCCATGGGCCTGTGGGCCAAAGGAGTGGGGTCTTGTTCTGTGCCAGGAAACCAGGGGTGAGCCTGGGCTGGCCCTCTCCATCATAGAGGCTCAGGGCCATTGTGATCTCCAGGCTTCGGAGGGCAGCTCTGTCTGGAGGGCACTGACCACGTCTTGGCAACTGTTGTGGTCTTCATGCCTGCCGCACGTGCCACATGCCCTCCCCCCCTCCCCATGCCCTCCACCTCCTCCTGGCACAGCCCTCCTCCTTTCTTCATGGTTCTCTTTCCCCACTCACTCTGTTTCCTGGCTTTCGTTCCTCCCCAGGCTTTCTCCTACACTAACACACTAACCTCTTTGTCTCCTGTTCCCTCTCCCCAGTATGTAGCCCAAAGTTGCCTCCCCGGGCCCTTCCTCCTCCTCCTTTCTTCTCTTTCATTAAAAAAAAAATCGCTTAATCCGATTTAAACATTTCCTCTGTGCTTTGTTCTGTGTGCCCAGGTGGCAGGGGTGGACATGGGGAGGGGTCCCTGGTCCTCTCCCCCTCTCCACGGGAGAACACAGGCATCCTGAGCAGGACGAGGAGGTGTAAGAGGCAGCTTTGTTGGACTTGGCTAGGGCTCCCTACCTGGGTTTTGCTGCAAGCCATCTCCTTCCGCTTAGCAGCCAACCCCAATTACAGGGCTAAGTCCCCTGGATGGTTAGGCAGTTCTGGAATGGAGTCTCAGGGTATCCCAGTGGTGTCTAACATTGTCACCACATGCAAGAACAAGCCAGGGAGGTGGTACACAGGCAACCAGCTCACTGAGACAGCACAAGGTTCTTGAGGGCCACACCCAGACCCCCAACCCCAACTCTAGCTCAGGGCCACAGTCTCATTTCCTAAACTGGTTTTGTCCTGAAAAGAGGCAGATATTGGCTGGTGTAACGCTAGTGTCAAATAAATGGTGTGGGCTGGGTGTTGGTGGCTCACGCCTGTAATCCTCTTAGTGTCACCTCTGAACTGGCAGCTCCCCCTGGCACCACTGACAGCCTGTACTGGCCATCACCACAGTCGCCTGGTCCTGAAAATCCAGCCTACGCTCTCTCTGTTTGCTTTCAGGAGCTACAGAGTAGCTTCCTGCATATTCTACTCCTGGCCTACTGGGAGCGTGCGTGCGTGTGTGTGTGTGTGTGTGTGTGTGTGTGTGTGTGTGTGTGCGCACCGTCCCTGAACTTTTGTGCTCAAGGCTAGTGCTCTACCACTGAGCCACAATGCCATTTCTGGCTTTTTGGTAGTTAATTGGAGATAAGAGCCTCAAGGACTTTCCTGCTCAGGCTGGCTTTGAAACTCCATCCTCAGATCTCAGCCTCTTGAATAGCTAGGATAGGTGTGAGCCACCAGCACCTGGCCTAGGGAGCTTTTTCTTAGCCCCCCCCCAAACTTGCTGGGTGCCAGTGGCTCACACCTGTAATCCTAGCTACTCAGGAGGCTGATCACAGTTCAAAGCCAGCACAGGTAGGAAAGTCCACAAGTAGAACTGTGACTCAAGTGGTAAAGGGCTAGTCTTGAGAGAAAAAAAAAGATTAAGGGACAGTGCCCACACTTTGAGTTCAAGCCTAAAGACTGGTATACACACGTGTGCGCACACACACACACATTTTAAGGAGTGAACAAATACCAAAGAATGGTAGAGCAAGGACATGCCCGTGAGCCTCCTTCAGATGGATGGCTGGATATCAAGTCTGAGTCAAGCCCAAGTTTCTCAGTCATGGAAGCTTCCAACTCTGTGAAAGTAAGTAGGAAGGAGAAGAACAAAACTGAATCACTTCAGCTGTCTTCCTCTGAGTTTGTCAAGTAGAGTGGAGTGGGGCAGATTATATGCCATGCTGTACTGGCAGGACCAAGGTTGCAAATGCTGTAGAAGCCAGCCTCCAAGATGGTACCCGTTCATACTGTGGCATGGTTGCATGGTGTGACCCAGAGAATAGAAGTGCTGGTGACTTTCTAGGCTAGATTCTAAAACGAGTGTTTCCACCTCTTTCTTCCTTCCCTCTTTTCTTGGGGACAAAGCCCCTGTGGGTGGGGGCTCTATGTGGGAAGAACTGAGGCTTCTTGCCATCACCCATGTTACTGAGTCATCCTAGAAGCAAGACTCCCAGACTCAGACAACTTCATGAGAGACCTTGAGCCAGAAATACTAAGCTAAGCTGTTTTATGACTTACAGAAATTATGAGGGAAGCCGGGTGTGGGTGGTTCACACCTATAATCCTAGCTACTTGGGAGGCTGAAATCTGAGGATCACGGTTCAAAGCCAGCCCAGAGGACAGTCCATGAGACTCTTATAGCCAATAAACCACCAGTGGTGCTCTGGCTCAAGTGGTAGAGCACTTGCCTTGAGCTGAAAAGCTGAGGGACAGTACTTAGGCCCAGAGTTCAAGTCCCACTACTGACAAAAGAAAAGCAAAAAGAAATTGTGAGGGAAAAATAAATAACATTTAGTATTTTAACCTGCTAGGGTCTGTAGTAATTTGTTCATACAATGAACTACTATTCTTCAGCCTTTCCTGTCATGTCAGGGGTGAGCAGCTCAGCCAATCCTGTTCACAGAAGTCAGCATCTCCACCTCAGAGAGGTGACATGGATGAAGAAATGTCCCAGGTCCTATGACTCCCACCAATCCAAGCTGTCTGCCTTGCCAGAGACAACAGGAAAAGACAAGCCAGCCTGTCCCACTGACAGCCAGCCCCAGCTTTAATGATGAGACCTTGGGTCACAGGGTGGGGAATGGGTGGCTGGGAAACTACCCTCACCTGCAAAAAAAAAAAAAATCAATTCTCCCATACTCTGTTGTTGATACTGAAAAATGCAGTCCTGAGAATCTGATGCCAGTTCCTAAATAACCAGAGCATGGTTTTGGAGAATAGGAAGTAAAGGTTGATTAACTTTGCCAAGAAAATTTAGGAAGACAGAGACTTCAGTGTGGAGGTTGCTGTGTGGAGGGTGTTAGGTAGAGCTTGGACCTTCCGATAGCCATGGTGAGAGGCCTGGCCTTGGAGTTGCTCGTTTCCTCCTGTCCTGGCCTTGTCTTTAATGTTCCTTCACTCCTATGCTCAGTGGGATGAGGAGGAGGGTGACCTTGCCTGCCTCAAGTGGAAAAGTTGCTCTTAGTTCCTTGAATGGGGAGATGAGGGGCAGAAAGCAGGGAGGAAGAGAGGGGAGCAGAAATGAAAGGGGAAAAAAACCTACAAAGCTGTTTTTTAAAAAATAAGTTAAAAACAAACTGGCTGGGAATGTGGCTCTGTGGTAGAGTTCTAGCCTTGCATGCATGAAGCCTTGGGTTCCATTCCTCAGCACCATATACACAGAAAAAATAGCACTATGGCTCAAGTGGTGGTGTGCTAGCCTTGAGCAAAAGAAGCTCAGGGACAGTGCCCAGGCCCTGAGTGCACAAGCCCCAGGACTAGCAAAAACAAAACAAAAACAAAACCAACCAAACACACCAAACCAAGTCATACATGCATAATTAAAATTAGGCTGGCAGCTTGGTTAAGAAAAGTCTATGACAGTGACACTCTGTCTCAAATAAACAGCACTCTGCAGGGCTGGAAGCCCAGTCCTGTACAAGCAAGTTGAGCAAAAGGGCAAGACACTAAGTTCAAACTTCTAAAACTGGCAAAAGAAAAGGGAAGAAATTGGATTAGCAAGTAAAGTGAGTTAGTTATTAGGCTGAAACTACAGTTTGAGTAAATTTAGATGTCCTTTCTGTTCTGCTAGAACATGATGGAGACAGGGTGAAACAAAGGACATTCTAGGGCTGGGAAGGTGGCTCAGTGGTAAAAGCGCTTGCCTTGCATACCTGAGGCCCTGGGTTCCCCAGCACCATATAAGCAAAAAAGAAAAAATCCGGAAGTGGCGCTGTGGCTCAAGTGGTAGAGTGCTAGCCTTGAGCTGAAGAGCTGAGGGACAGTGTCCAGGCCCAGAGTTCAGGCCCCACGACCAGACCCCCCCCAAAAAAACAAAAAACAAAGGACATTCTAAAGCAATGGCAAATGATCAAAAGAATGGGTAATGATGCTAATAGATTCAGAGAGCTGATGACCACAAAGATCTGTACCCGCAAGGGTCTGTTGGTATCAGTGGTGGGTAGGGGCAACAGCTGGAATCCTGGGAGTGCAGAGGCTTCTACCTGTTTTCATTCATCAATTTGTAGCCGATGCTGGTCCATGATCTAGCTGAGGTCCTCTGCCCAGGCCTTTGACTGTGAGGAAGGAAGGCAGCCTGGAGTGTTTCTTCTGCTTGTTCTGGGATGGGCTGAACCTAGGTTCCAGTGGACATGTAACATTGTAACTTTTCTTCCACAGCTTCCCACACAGTGGAACAAAAAAGGTCATAAGGTCAGTTTTTGGGAGCCCAATAAATCAGATTTATTATTTATTATTTCTATGGAGTTTTAAGATGTGGGTATTGAAGTTAATAAGAGAAGTCAGGTACCTGTGGCTCCTGTCTGTAGTCCTAGTTACTCAGGGGGCTAAAATCTGAGGGTTGTAATTTGAAGCCAGTCCAGGCAGGTAAGTGTCTGTGAGATTCTTTATCTCCAATTAATTAGCAAAAACCTGGACTGTGGGACTATGGCTCAAGTGGTAGAACCCTAGCCTTGAGCAAAAAAGCTAAGGGACAGCACCAAGACCTGGAGTTCAAGCTCTAGTACACACACACACACACACACACACACACACGCGCGCGTGTGCGCGTGCGTCTTCCAGATTTTTCTGCCTGGTAAGATCTCAGCCTCCTGAGTAGCCAGAATTACACTGTGAACCATGGGAACCCAGTCCCTATTCCCATTCTGACACCTTATATAGTTCAGTTATTGGCCTAACTGAAACTCAACACTACAAGATGTTGTTGCTTAAATTCTCCAGATTTTGTTTGGCAAGACAGAAGTAAGTTCTTTAGGGATGGCCTGCACACTTACTTTGGGAAACTGTGTTGTTGGAAAGTTTCAAGAAGAGCTGTGGAGGAATCTTTGAGGCACATGGCAGAATGTTTTCAGGTGAGGAGCTAAATGTTCTTAGTAACAAACAGTAGGCTTGATGGCTGGGCCGGAGTGTGGTAGAAAGGTGGAGAGGTGGGAAGCACACTGGGGTTGCAACGAATTTGGCTGATGCTCCATCTGAACTTTGTTCCTCTAGATTTCCTTAGTGAGATGCTTACCAATAACAGTCATAGCAAACAACTGTTCCACATTGAAGTTTAACTCATGCCAGAAACTTGTGCCTGGGCTGAAACAAATTCTTGCAAAGATGAGCTCCCAGCATCCTTTTAACAGCTTAGTGATTTCTCAGATAAGGAAAAGGTTTAGAGAAGTGAAGGATCAAGGCCTTCAAATAAGTGACATAGTCAAGATTTTAGTATCAGAAACTTAACTCCAAAGTCTATAATCCTAATTTGCTATTACCAGAGGTTTTGCCATAAAAAACACAAACAAAACAAAAAACACACTATCCTTGGAAGATTTCTTTTTGAGGTGCTTTTTTTTTTTTTTTTGGTCCGGTCGTGGGGCCTAAACTCTGGGCCTGGGCGCTGTCCCTCAGTTCTTCAGCTCAAGGCTAGCGCTCTACCACTTGAGCCACAGCGCCACTTCCGGTTTTTTTCTGTTTGCTTATATGGTGCTGAGGAATCGGACCCAGGGCCTTGAGCATGCAAGGCAAGCGCTCTACCACTGAGCCACCTTCCCAGCCCTTTGAGGTATGTTTTATAAGAGTAGTATGTACTTATCTGAGGATACTTATTTGAAAATAATCCTGCTGTACAAACCTGAAATGTATTACAGCAGACAGCAGGTCGGTACTGTGAACTCCCAATGATCAACAAAAGGTAATGTTTAAGGGTTTTGTGTGTGTGTGTGTACAGGGAAGGGCAGAAAGGCAGAGATTGGCTCCCTGCAAACTGATAATATAACCCGTGCTTTGCTTCCCTCTGCTGGCGAGAAGAAGAGGCTATATTTTTTCCCTGTAGGAATTCTTCCTTCATCTTGTACATACATTATTGCTGCAGTTGAAGAATCAGTTGTTTAATTTGTAAAAGGGTTGCTCACTGGATTTTTCTCCCCAGAGGGCGACCAAATTCTTTTTACTGCCTATAGTACTCACAATTCCTTTTCTAATCTTCAAGAACAAACTTGATAGTTTACAAAGGTGTTTTGTTCAAATCTGGGTTCCCCGCATTTTCTTGTATCCCAGTATTATTTTCCATGGCAGACACAGGGTTTTTTATTTTTATATTAACAGGTGGAAGAAAACAAGTATCTAAACTTCATTTATTCAAGTTTCATTGTACACAGGAACATCTTTCCTTATTAGCATATCCTTTCCTTCCTAATTCCACCTTCCTGAACTTTTATATACGAATCTGAATTTTTTAACCATGGCTCCAACACCCTCTGGCAAAATTCTCCTGCCTGGATTTTCCACGGGAGCACTGAGTATTTCTTCCTGCATTTGAACTTAGACTGTAAGATGTCACCCGTGCCACGCATAGGCTCAAGTTCAGTAAAGATTTGTGTAAATATATACGACTTAGGGCCATATTCTATTTTAGGAGCTAGTTCTGTGCCTCTAAGGATTCTTCTTGCATGTAATGCTAAGATCTTTCTAAAAATGAATTTTCAGGGGCCATCTATACAAGTGTTGTTATCTACACAACACTTATTGTCCAGGACCGTTGTTACATCAGGGTGGAAGGAAATCGGCCTGCTCAGTTTGCAGGGGCGATCCATCATTAGCGTCCTCGCAGGCGCTCGTTGGATGGGCTCGGAACGCAAGACTCATGGCTCTTTCTTTGGGCCGATTCTCAGGGTTGTGTGCGCAGAGAGCAATTCTGGGAGATGAGGTAATGTCTCCCGTGGAACAAAGAGCAGGATGGCTTACAGCTTACTGTAACGTCAAGTCCTCCAAGCTCAGCATTCCTCCCCAATAACGCGAGCCGTCTGGCGTGCAAGCATGCATCTGGGGTCCGCACGCTTTGTTCCCGTGGGAATCCCGGTTCAGAGAACCAATCCAAACACGCCGACCCTCCCCGGCGGAGGCTCTTTGTCCTTCCCCTCGGACCCGCGAAACGTCGCAAACGAGCCTGTTAGTCTGTAAATAAGACAGTTGCAGTTATTATTGCCTTCGAAGCCTGGAGAGGGGAGGTGGAGGGGCGGGGGACGAGCGCAGGGTGAGCCGCGGCTGGCCGGGCACCGGTGCGCGGCGCCCCTACTCCCTGGAGGGGCGGGGCCTGAGAGCGGCCCGAGGGGGCGGAGCCGGAGAGTCGCTCGCTGATTGGAACCCGGTGCCCAGGGTGCGGCCGGACGCACTGGTTGCTTAGCAACCACGCTCTGCCTTCCGCTGTCGCGTTCGAGCGTGGCGTTGATGGGAATCAGTGGAGCCCCAAGAGCCGCATGGGCCCAATTCGTTCCTGTCCACTTCCGAACGGCCTCGCTTGGCCCCCCGCGGGCCCCCACCCCCGACACTCCCCGCTGCCCCTGTGCGCCCCCGCCCGCGCAGACGCGGGTCTGGGGCG